>NC_138575.1:105371237-105826282 GCF_964289735.1 Phaethon aethereus | reverse complement strand
TGCAATTTTTCTGCATGTTCAGCTCCACACCATACAGTGGTCAAGAATAGTCATAGAACAGTCAATGTTGGAAGGCATATCTGGAGACCACCTAGACAAAGCTAGAGGAGTTTTTCTTAGGATTGTGTCCAGTCAGGTTTTGAAGGTCTCCAGCGATGGAGACTCCACAAGGTACCTGGGAAACCTGTTCCACATTCTATTATCCTCACACTTGACTCTTCAAGCTTTCTTCTTTACTTCCTCCTGTTAGGTATTTATACACATTGATAAAACCCCTTGAGCCTTCTCTGCTCTGGGTTGGACACTCCCAAGCTCTCTCAACCTCTCCTCATATAAGAGGGTATATTTTGTCCCCATCATCCAGGTCATTAATGAGAAGGCTAAACAGTACTGAACAGGCCAGTCTGCTGTCTCAACATCAAGCGCTGTGATACTTTTTTGATCTGTTCCCTCTTCTAAAGATCCTGAACTCCACTCTCATGGTCACTGCAACAAAGGTTACACCCACCTCTACATCCCCGACAAGTTCTTCTTGTTTGTAAGTATAAGGTCCAGCAGGAGTATGAAGTCTAGCAGACATGCTTCTCTGTGCTCCAGGTTAGGTGGTACATGCTCTCTAAATCTTGGAAAGGTAGGATCTTATAGCTCACAGAATCAAGGCCTACACTCCACAAAAAAGTCTGTCCTAGAACTGTGAGATCTTGGATACCCCTCCATCAGAAGTAATCTTTCAATACCATGTGCACCATTTTCATTACAGAAAACTAGAAATAGAGACAGAATTATCTCCCAGGATTTGGCCCATGGGACTTACACTCTGAAACTCTACTTACATGAAGCAAACTACATTTGCAGAGACATCTCCCCCAGCCTCTATTAAGTCAGAGTTTGCTTGTTAAAAAATAGTCTGATTACTTGTTTTCAGCTTATGCTTTGACTTTGTCACCATGACCTCATTATCATATTCAATTAACTAGCATGTAAAGGTAATATTCCAGCATGCACACCTCCCTAAGAAACTTTGACTTCAACTAAATAACATAGATTTGCAACAAAAGAGGGATTTGAAAAGAAGATTGAGGGGCTTGTATGCATACAAAATTGCATACATCTTAGGAAAAGCATATTATGGTGAAATTATACTAGTTTCCTATAAGGGCACATGAAAGAAAAGAGTAAAAGAAGAGAAAAAAATCAAGAAAAGATAAAACTAGGGAAAATATACCTACTAAAAAGTTGATTAGTTTTTGCTTCACCTTGACCTCATTATCTTCATGAATATCAAGATGAGGGGAATCAAAAATAAGCATACATTAAAACCATATATTTTATTTCCCTGTCTCAGAGAAACAAACAAGTGTCTCATCACAGTTTTGAGGGAGGGTGGGAGGTTAACTTCTGTATTAATTCTCTTCTCATCAAAGGTCTCAAATCTATTCATAAGGAGGGAAAAAGTAAGACAGTAAAAACAAAAACACTGTGTTTGTTCTAAAAAGAAGCCAAAATATATAGGATGTACCTATAGTTTTTCTAGCTTAGTTCAAGAGTGCTTTTTAAGAAAATGGCATGATCATCTCTATTTTCTATACATTGATTTTCTCTGTGGAATGGTTTCAAAGCACATGCTTTAGAAACCTTCCAGATGAAAAAGAGCTGGAAGATGCGCCCTGGAAGCATCCCTCATATACTTCATTCAACCCATAAAACCGTGTTAGGGCTCGTACAAAACTAAAAACAAAAAAACAAGCAACCAAATAGAAGCAGTTGGTGTGGATGTTGGGTCCCCAGCAAAACTGACCAACTGTTTCTAAAGATCCTGTCCTATTAATGTACGCTGCTTGGCAATGCATTTCGAATAGAATATTTTCAGTTGGAAGGGACCTACAATGATCATCTAGTCCAACTGCCTGACCACTTCAGGGCTGACCAAAAGTTGAAGCACACTATTAAGGGCATCGTCCAAATGGCTCTTAAACACTGACAGGCTTGGGGCATTGACCACCCCTCCAAGAAGCCTGTGCCAGTGTTTGACCGCCCTGTCAGTAAAGAAATGCTTCCTAACATCCAGTCTAAACCTCCCCAGTGCAGCTTTGAACCTGTGTCCTATCACTGGATCCCAGGGAGAAGAGATCAGCACCTCCTATCTCCTCTTCCCCTCCTCAGGAAGCTGTAGTGAACAATGAGGTCACCCCTCAGCCTCCTTTTCTCCAAACTAGACAAGCCCAAATATGTCTACTATGTAGATGTAGTAATAACTGAAGACAAATGAAGAAACAAAATCCTATCCATGCTGCATGACTTGAAGGGAAGTGCACATGCATACAACTTCTCTTAGACACTTGTATAAGCCCAATAGTTTTTGTAGAGTGATTTTTAGTACTTGCTCTTGAGAAACTCTGGGTTTCAAGAAGTCTCAAAATTTCTGTGGTTTAGGTTTCCTTGTGTTCATGATAGTTTACAGTGACGTTCTGCATGGTAGGTGAACTAATTATTGCTTTTCTCTCTGGGTTCGTGTCCTCATTCTGAAGGTAAAGGGGATGATTTTGGTTTTAATCAGTAAACAGTCTCACCCTTTTTCCTTATATATTTTTCAAATTAAGTAAAATATATATGATGCCACATTTTTACATTAAGCCCTTCCAAATCTCTTTAACTGCAACTTAATAAATACAATAATGCTATTGGTACTACTTGATTTCAGGGAGGAAAAAACTTACATGTTTCTAATGCACTCAAATTGCATTTGGATGCAACATATGACCCTGCATACTCAGGATATAGAATAATTGCTAAAAGGCTTTTTGCTCTTCTTTTCCCTACAAGCTTTTACCAGAATAGCAATGTTGTACTGGAATGAATATAAATACAACACGGCACATTGATCTCATTAGGGTCCCTTATGTAAAGAGGTTATATATATATTCCCTAAGGCCTCTTCTCCCAAAATCTTTTCTCCCCACTCTTCCCATCAGAAGGATCTTGTTTTGACGTTGCTACCAGAATTATCACTACATTAAAAAAAACATTAAGTTTCAGCTGCCATTAAAAATGCATTTCCAATTCCTCAGCTGGGAAAGCATTCAAAACTTCAGTGGCTCGTATAAGAAAGGGTTCGTGTTCAGAAGAAGAAAAATATTGTACATGCTAATATAAGGCATTAGAAAAATTACAGGTATTTCTCTTAACAGCACATTCCCTGGATTAAAACAATAAATTCAACTTATTCCTAAAGCTATTTATTATACACTTCACTCAGTTGCAGGTGCATTTATTACATTAATATTAATAGTAATATTGATTTTACTGGGAAGTCTCTCTCTTGGACAGATCCATCACTAAAGAAACTTCTTGTTGCTTATATCCAGTGACACTGACAAGCTTCGGTCCTATCTAAACTATTATATGCTAAATTAACACACACATCCCAAATGCACCAGTCACCATCCGCATCTATAATAGCTGCAAGGTATGTTAGTGACAGATCAGCAGAGTCCTGTATTAAACCACAGCTTAGATGTACATGCACATTCATACCTACTACACTCATGCATGATAGTTTGCACGAGCTGTAGATTCAGCTACAGATGTAACAAACCTACAAAAAGCTCAATGAGAACAGAATTACTGACTACTTGGAAAAAATTGACCAGTTGGTAACTGTGGGTTTAGAAAACATCAACTGTCAATAGAAAATTACTAAAAGGCATCCTTTTGTCAGTTAAAGGCTTGGATTTATCTGATTTGTTACTGAACTTTGCAGTTCTTGGTATCACAAATATTCACCTATTTGACTTCCACAAGAAGTTCTGGTTGTATTTATAGTTTCTGGATTATGTGTATATATATATATTTAAATTTGGCACAGATAACCTTCACTGGGATGAATAAATAAATTAGTCATGACCCTGCATTGTACATTTACTTACTCTTTTAGCTAGGCGACCCGTGCATGCTGTAACTTGGCTGGTACAATACATGTAGAACATCAGCCAAGTAAACTGATCACTTTCGAGGTCTGTCAACCACTCATTATTATTTGCCTTGACAACTGAACATTTGCTGTGAGTCAGGCCTCCAAATGCATAGGTCTTTAAAAAAACGTGTGCAACAATTATGACCACCTTTTTGATCACTTAATCTATAAATTAACAAAGACACCACCTCCTCCAATTTGGAAGCATAAATTTTACGTTTGCAGCTAGCATGAATGGATGCTTATCTTAGCGGTTCCTTTGCAATCTCCGTTTCTTTCAATCCTTATCCTGTTCCTTATAAGTATCATACTTACTCCACCCTCTTCTCACTACCTTTGCCTTTTATTTTCACCTGAAGATGAAAGATTTCTTTGAATTTACTTTCCAGTACTGACACTTCTAAAAAAAGTTGAGGAAAATTCAGTTCCCATTTTTTAAGGCTTGCAAAAAATACTTCTCCTTTATATACTTAAATTGGTTTATCAACATTGATAGAAGTTGTACACTCCTAAATGCCTACTGCTAGTTGGTAGTAAACCAAGTTTTCATTTCACAACTGACATAAATGTTCAGCTTTTCTGAAATAAAGCTATACTTTCATTAACAAGCATGCAAGGTTTTCACATTATCTTCACCATGGAAAATTTGAAGTTATTTTAGATAACTTCATATGTCAAGGTAGCACAAGTTTGAGGCCAAAGTCAATTGTTCCACAGGCACTAATTGCCCTACTCAGATAAACCAAAAATCATGCTGTAGTGCAGTGTAGTTTTGCAACACATTTTTACACACTATGTTCAAGGTTTCTTTTAACTGTAGAGACTGTAGGACTCTAGATTTCATGCTACTATTAACTTTTCAAATGAGTCAAAGAACTGACATTCTTTAAAATGTTATGATGGTAAGAATCAATGCAGTATAATTAAACTTTAAGTAGCAGAAACTATATTTCAGTATACAACAGGATCTAGGAGACGGTGTATTAAAACTACTAAATAGACAAAAAGCCTCTCCCTAGATTTGTATTCCAATCTGCCAGCAAGTTTCCATACATCAAAATCAAATAAATAAAAATATATCTTCCAGACAACTTCAGACACACTACTAGTTTAATAAAAATAAAGGAGAGCACATATATTGAAATGAGTGGAATACAACAAAATTTCAAAGTAGTTTGCTGACCAATTTCTGTGCCTCAGAGTACATTAATATTGTTCCTATCCAAAAAGCCATTTTCTGATTAAAACCTCAAAATACTCAAAGAAAATAAATACAGGCATTAAAACAAACTAGAAATATATATTTTAAATATTTTTTCCAGGAATAAAATCTAAAATGTAAAGTAACTGAAAGACAGAATTAAGATCTATCAGATTTTCACATTTATGTAGCTCAGTTCAAAGTAACACTGAAATGGCATTAGGCATAAAATTAAAGTTGCTTTAACACCCTACAAAGAACTGATCAAATAATAGTATCAGATACAGTGAATAAGTAAATAAGCACATAAGAACCTTTCAGTATCAAATATCTCAAGCTATTAAAAATTAATTCAGGTGGAAAGTAACCTATCAAATGCTAGTACCTGAAAACAGCAAATCAAATAGATTTTTTTGTTATTACAAAATGAATAGCATAAATTCTGACTATGTGCTACTTTCTGTTACTAGGAATCTTAAGCTTTGGAGAGCAGTCCTGTTCCAGTAAAGTTAAAAAAAACAAGGCAGTGGTTTCACTGTAGCCACAGTTCTGTTTTTGAACTCACACTAGTTTCACCTATAAGAGCTGAACTTATTTTCCTCCCTCAAATGCATTTGGAATCAACCACTGTCTTTACCAGCAAGGTGTTTACATGTGCTGAAATTGGACTCAAAAGGGCAACACATTGCATGTATAAGAAAGTTTTCCTTTAAGTAGTTCCTGACTTAAGTTATTTTTTCTGTACAAGGCATGTTGTTCCCTGGCTAAGCAAAAGACCACAAAGTTGTCATCAGACATAAAAGGCCACTAGGTACTATTTCTCTGATTTTGGAAAAAACATCAACATCATATGCTGAAATGGTCATGCAAGATCTAACTTCATGTCTGTATCTGTTAGCTATCACAAGCTTTGTTATTTAGGAAGCTAAGTCTTAATAACTTCTGATAAAACTTGGTCCTTCCTTTGGAAAAAAAAAACAAAACCTTAAAAAAATACTCTTTTTAATATTCAATTTTTGATACAGAAGTAGAAATACCAATTAAAGTAGTGGGAAATTATTAGCCCATAAGGGAGAACTTGGTGAAAATCCCTGTTGACAAAGTGCAGTTTGGTCAAAAAAAAAATGTTGATTTTGTTGTTGCTGTTTTTTTTAAATAAAGTATTGAGTTGTCCCTCACAGCTGCCTCAGATATGAATGCAGCTTTGCAAGTAAAATAATTCTTATCTAAATGAAAAATATTTGACTTAGTATTAATCGCACATATTAAAGCATAGAAATACAGCAAGTTTGCACTGTTATGTTTGTGTGGGCTTAAGGCTTAGAGGGCTTGTAGAGCTCTTACCTGCTCAAGGAAATGCATTTTCTACTTAGTGTCATTACTATCAAAGTCTTTTCTGAGACAAAAAATAAACCAAATACTGTCTCCAGGCTGTCCAACTAGCTAGAAAACATAACTATATGCACACTGCTGCCAGCTTTAATGATTTTATCAAAAGTTTCAGTGTATTTGGTATTTTCCTCAGAGGTTAAGGTCAGGGAACTCACATGAGCACCCATATCTGCCTAATGTATAAAAGACAAAATGATCAGAGCAAAACTCTCGCAAAACATGAGAGTTTGAAAAGTCACATGATTTTCCAGCGTTTGGGGTTAGTAACACTCATATGAAGCTTTATGAAAAGGGTAATACTGGAAACAGAAAACATTTACTTTATGAAAACAGTCTCAGGTATTAGCTAAACAAACTCTCTGTACAGGTGAACCATTTACCAGTTTTTTACTCATATAATCATAGAATAGTTTGGGTTCATGCATTACGAACCACGACTAAAGCTGAATGGTTTAATACATGTTTTTTATTAAACTATCTAAAAATATCACTTTGCCTTCCTAGATGTCAAACAGCGTCACAGTCATCTTTCTGGTTTCTCCTTGCAAATACATTGTTTAAGCTGCATCTATAATGCAAAATTAACCCAAGTAGTTGGAACCAAGTTTATTCAGTTCATTATCTGCCTAACAAGAACCTCCTTCCTCATTCTCTGTGTGTCTGATTTTATGGCTCCGTTATGCCCCTCACTGCTGCATGCCATTCAATGGCTCTTCCTCAGCCCAGGATCCTGGTGTGCAAGCACAACAAATGGTTACTACACTGACTTATCAGGCATTCTTTAACTGATAAAAAGATCATTCAGACCTATTTTGCACTTGAGAAGAGCTGCTTTTTATTAATAATAATGGAAAATATTTCAAATGCCCAAGAGAAAGAGAAAAATATCAATGGAATCAGCATTCTCAACATACCTCAATTTCTTGGAAAAATCTCTCCTAGTGTTATCTCTACTCAAATAATGGTTTATATCTATACTTACAAAGTAATCCAGAGTACAAGAATTCACTACTCCTTATTTTCCTTCTCAAAGATACTGCATACAGACCTGCAGTCAGAGTCCATATTAGATGTTTCTCATTAACACATCTTAGAGGTTTCATAATCACCTATGCCACCACATATTGTAGCAGTTTGTGCTCATTTTAAGCAGAGAAAGGTATTCATTGCTATTTCAAGTGAACGATGCTCAGTTTGGTTCATTTGCAGTGAATTGAATGTACTGAACTAGGGTTTGAGTAGTTTGGAGGTTTGTTAAGAATATCTCTCTCGCTTCTAAATGAAACCAATATGCAGAAAGCTTTGGGGATTTTTTGATCCAGTCCTCACAAGATACTTATTCAAAGCAGTTGGCTATTTCTTGCTTTACACTGACACTGCGTGTAATAAGAATAACCTAAATACAACAAGAAATAATACTGCTACCACAGACCTTGCCTCAAAATGCTAACACTCAAGTGACAGAACTGGGTTAGAAATCTATGGTTTGCTGAAGCACAAAATAATCACACCTCAGTGGTCTGTTGGCTGACTCAGAGTACTCATATTTTAGACAAGAATTACTATTTCTTAGCTGACATGCTGCTTGTCAACAAAGTACAAAATATGCATGAAAAAAATTAAAAATAAACATAATACTCTATATCACCACATACTTTCCTCTCCTTTGCACATCACAGAAATTATGTATTTACTAGAGAACTTTAGGAAGAACCATGGTTCCTAAATTGATTTTCAAGTCTTTTAAAGATTTTTGAAATGCCTAGTTCTAAATCACATAGATATTATTCTGTTAGCTGATATGAATGCAAGTGGAAAATGTAATATTTCTTGGTGGGTGGTTTCATCATGTTCTGCTGTATAGAAACTGTGGGAGTGTGTCATTTCCAGACATGTTTACAGTGTTTTCAAAATATGAAGATAATCTTAAACAGCATCGATAGATATGTTTATTGAGCAAACCAGCCATATTTTAACTTTTCGATAGCAACAGTGGTAAATTATTAATAATTGTTTCGTAGATTAAAAGTCTGATTTGATCTTCTTGAATTTAAAGTATGATTGCATTCAGTCTATTTCTTTGAAATATCCATTTTTCACTGATCCCAGAAAATTTTTCTAGCCAAGGCTCCTTCTCCAAATGCCTTCCAATTTCTCTTTCCTTCGTACTTGAACAGCTTTTTTAATTTGCATGAGTATCTATGTACAAATTAATTGCCAAACTCCCAATTTTACTCTTTTGTTCTTAACCTCTCATTTTATCTAGTCCATTTGACAGAGTGGAAAATTTCCTTCTCCAACTTTTTATCTTCCTTGAACACCTTCCTGGGTGGATTTTTAGATGATTAAATTTATTTCCCTTCTACCCTCTAAGTGTTCTAATCCTTTCTTTTTAACATATGATCATTCATTTTGAAAACTGTATCAACATCAGAAAAGTCCTACTCACAAATACTATTTCATTGCTCATCTACCTTCTAATACTGCTTTTATTTTTGCCCTTACTTTCCAGTTGTACTAATAGCAATAAGCCTAATACACTAAATCAAAATGCTCTTTTCTTCTTTCCTGGAGCAAAACTTTGATAAATCAAGATGAGTTCACTTCTTTCAACCTTTTAAGCCATCAACTATATACATAATATATGTGAAGATATATTTTAGTGAAAAACTAATATATATTTACACTGAAGAGGCAGTGTTAGCTCTAGTTTCTAAATCTCTATACTCTTGTTTTCTTCTATGTTTTTACAGTGTCAAAACAATGCAAGTAATCAATAAGTACATTGCTGGTTCTTGTATCAGGCTTTGCTCATAGCTAACAGATTTATATTATGTTTCATCTTCTGGTCTTTGTGTAAATGTCTGTGGGTGGAAATGGAAGAAGACAGAGAAAGCTATGTGCCTATTAAATTTACAACATAATGTACTATATAGTACAAGATAACCCTTATTTATGCCTAACAAGAGCCTAATCAACATACATTACTGAAATTAGTTCTTATTCTTTGCATGCTAAAAATGTAACATATTTAAGGGAAAACCAAAGTAGTGTAACAAGTGTACACTAAATTACACCGATTCGGCATACAGTAGACACTTTAAATTGAGTATATGGCAACTTCCACTGATTTGATATTCTGTCAGGCTTTTAGGAATGGCAGAAGTATACATTAAGCAGGGAAGTGCCTGATTTATGTTACTCTCTCCTGTTGTTTGCCTCTGCTTCTGTATCCATTTTGCAGACCTACTGAACTCTAAATGAATATAAGTTATATTTCTAAATGCACCCATTTTTATGATCAGCTTAAGCCATCATTTACATAATGGCTGAATTTGGCTTGGAGGTTGCAGTTCCCTTGAAAGCCTATTCCATGGGGTAACTGGACAAAATTACCACTGCTTTGAACTGCAGAATTCAATACTGTCATTATTACTAATTCAAACTAGTTCCAACTACTTCTACTACAAATCCCTAGTTTATAAACATAGCCTACTTGAAGGCCTATGATTTTTTTTACAAAAAAGGTAGCATTATAGAATTACGGTCAAATATTTATTCTGATATGCTTACAGTACTGTCCGAGAAGACATTCTGGAATGGAGATATTTATCACAATAGTGACGACAGTTTCATTAAGTCTTTAGTACTGTAGGCTATGTATAACCTTTTTGGTAGAACTTCCATATAATTAGCTGACAGTCACAAAAATATTACTGTTTCTACTGCTGTCCCATCGTATTCTAGAGGCACATTGGGCACATTTTTCACTGAAGATGAACAGTACATGAAGATCTTTCATTGATGAAACTCCTAAGTCAGAAACCTATCTTGCTTCATTCTTTTTTCTATATTAGGTTTTGGAGTGGTTTTTGTTTGTTGGGTTTTTTTTTAATTTTGTTTGGGTTTTTTTGTGGGGTTTTTTGTGGGTTTGTTTTTTTTTTTAACATATTTGAATCCACGTTTTTGCCAATGCTAAAAACACTAGTGTATCTTCTATTGTCACGACACTGCACTGCAACTTATTTTTGTTCAGTGTCTAAGACCTTTGTAATTTATTTTTTTTCATGGAATAGGAACAAGAACCTTAACCAAGGCATTCTGAATAAGAATTCGAGAACAAAGAACCAACATGATCAGTTCCAAACAAATATACCAATACCTGGGAAAAAAAAGATTTTGTTTCAGAATGTATCTCCATACTGCACCTGAGACATCACCATCTCATATCCTGTCCAAAAACTGTACAACTATGGGCAACCTGCAGAACCACAAAACATAATATTTTGAGATACAGATTACACAACAAAAAAAAAATCAGAATCTACACACTGGTCAGCCCTATTACTATAGCACAGGCACAGCCTACCAAATTGGTTTGCAAAAAAATTTCAAATTAAGACTAATTACACCTCCAAAAATGATAGAAATTATCTATCTGGGAATACCATGTATTTTGAAATACATTTTCAGCAGAAGCCAAGATGAAAAAAAGAAAGGGAAAGATCACAACTAGAGTATTTTGAAATATTTTTAGTAATGTTTTCAAGTAACACCAAAAATTGCCACTATGCACAGAATTCCCTGACTCTTGTCCTTAATTTTAGATACTCACTATATAAGTGAAATTACACTACAGATTGGAAGAGTTAGCTGAGCAGAAAAGCACAGCCAAACTACAGCATGACATCTGAACAACGTATGTCATATTGTTATAATTTCAGGTGTTTGCTTAATGGAAGTCCAGACATTTGTGTTTATCCAGTTTATTGAGAGTAATCTAATTTAGATCAAGATAACACACAATACAAATAGTGTGTCTGTATGGGGGAGAAATAGATTTATCTTGTAAGTAACTGAACAACTAGAAATCAAAGTTTCACGGGAAATCAATGCAATATAAAGTCTTGAGGGAACTTCCACAAGAAGGCTGAGAAACTTACTTTTCAAAACTGTATCTGTTATGTACAATCTATATAGATTATTACAAAATAGGCCTGCAGTTTGGATCACTGTAGTGGATATAGCTTTTATATAAGGCACCTACGGAGAACATCACTGTTAAAAAAATTAAGAATTTTATGGGCAATATAACATCTCAAAAACCACTTGACATTATTCCTTCCCTACATTCTGACTATGCGACATACGCATTCACTTATTACATTTGTTCAAACTTTTATCTTGAAGACATATTGTCTTACATTCCACAAGATGATCATTCTAATTCTACTGGTTTTGAAAGGTTATGCAGTTCTATGAGGAGAAGAAGTAAAAAAAAAATGGTAAAAAAAGGTTTTACAGTAGTGGAACGGGTACTGCATGAGTGTAAGAGGAATAGACATACAACATCTGCTATGTATTCTCATCTCGTATCATCACTCTGTGACATAGTTACTTCTCTCCTATCTTATTTTGAGGCAAGAGCATTGAACCTTACATCTCAGTGCTGAATATGGTATCATCTAAATGATGGAGATAAACATATTTTTAGTATCAGCCAAAAATATTATTTTGAATGTCTTTTTTTCCTCAGTGTTACAAATCCCCCCCAAAAAGGTGAATAAAGCGTACAATACTATTTTCTTAACTTCTTTGGTAAAGATCAATGAAACTTACACCTTGTTGCTGGATTTAGAATAATACAAGTAACTAGCACCTCAATTTTCATTTTTAAACCAGAGTGCCTATGTCATATTTCCAGATTCAATAGAAATGCTTTTTGCTGCTACATGCAAAACTCTGACAGATGATAAGCTATTGTTTGATCCCTGATGTTTCTATTGCTAGGGTGTAGGGATCTGACAAGCCCTGTGTAGCAACCTAATATAGGCTATTTTAGAATAAGGATATGGTTGCAGCTGAGAAGTCAAAAATTGTGAACCCAAGTTTCCCATACAGTCAAGTAAGAAGAAAAATGATTTTGACCACTTAAATAGAAGTCTACAACACTTAATGCAAAACACCCTTAGACATCTGTTAGCTTCTTTACAGTTATCTAATACCGAAAAAGAATCATTTCATGCTCTGTGCCACACAACTCTGTCTCCATCCTTACTTCTCAACTAAGACTGCTCAGTATAGAGTGAGTAGAAGAAGGGCACCCAGAGTGGATGTGTTTCATGAACTAAAGGAATATGTCTGAGGTTACCAAGTTACTACAAGCACATGCTTGGATTTTGTTCATAACTTGTAAATTGAATCTTTTACGAACTTAACTAAACAGGTCCACTCTACAATATCTACTGCCGCCTGTTTTGATGCACACAGCTTGGTCTTTGTGACTAAAAATGTTTATGGTACTACTCACAAAAATAAAATATTATATTAGTGTGTGCACAGAGTCCTGCTGAATAAAATACCTGCCAACTGAACCTACCTTACAAGGCATTTTCTACTGTAAATTTAGTCCTTGAAAACATCTGTCATGACAGCAGTCCTACTGTGTAAAGCAATTTTCTTAATATTTGCAGTTTGTAATCTATGAAGAAATTAAGTCCATTTACATTCTGTCTCTAGCTGATACTCTCTGAAAGACCTTTTATTTTAAAAGCAATTTTCAATACAATAAATGAGGAAACAAAAATAAGTTAATAATTTCAAACTCTCTGATTATTTTCAGAATTGGATTCAATCAATCCTTAACAATTTTGTAAAACATGATGGGGGAGATTAGTTTCACATGTAGCTTTATGGGATAGTAAAGACTTCAAAGCCTCTAGTACTTTTGTTTCTGTTACATAGACAACTTCTGTAATACACTTTTTGTCATCTCTGAGAGCAGCAGAGGGCTGGCAGCTTACTTAAAAAACAACCTATTTTGGTTTTTACTTTATTTTGCTTGGAGAGCTAAAAAAAAAGTTATTCTTGTACAGCTCTTCAGATTATATAACAGTTTTATATGAAGTAGCTTTTAATATTTAGCAAGTCAGATGTAATATCTTTTAGTCCTTTTAAATGAGAGACTAGATATTGGTCTTTTTTACTGTCCTGACAGCAGCATTCGTGATTTCTTTTATATATATATACATGGTGTTAACAAAACTAAGAGACAGAACCTGGTATACACAGTATGCTTTATTATATGAAGCTTAGTGACCTTCAAAAACTTTCTGTTTTTTAAAAATGCTGCAAGAATTTTTGCAGTATGTTTTGTCTGGTTGCTTTTCTTAAATGAGATACTGCTATTTTATGAAATAAAATTTGAAAAACTTTATATGTATTTGCATATCCATTTAGTTTTGTCTGATGTATTTATATATAAATTTATTAATAAGAAATACATTTGAAAATAGATGGAATTTATTTCAATTTCTGGAATCTATACTATTTGCCAACTGTCTAACAGTTATTCTAGAGTATATTTATGACTGAACAGTTTAATACGATTAGAACTGGATCCTCTTATTCTAGTGCAGATGGGTACGTAGAAAAAACCAGAAGTAATACAGAAATTTTTTTTTACCATATCACAAAAAAATCATATTCTGTTGTAACAAAGTGTAGATGAGCAAGTTTTGGGTTTTTTTTAGCAGTTTATCCTAAGTTCTTTTCTGTACACCAAATTTCTTATTATATCGGGCCTTCAGACTGATAAAACATGGCAAAGCTATATTTTAAGTACCCGAAACTTTTGTCAGCTGTAGCTAAGTATTTCTTCTGGTTTATTTCACATATGTTGAGTCCTCAGGCTTTGCCAAATTCTGTATGATAAATAATTAAACACTCAAAATTCTGGCAGGTTACAGAGAGCTCCACAGGATCATTTACATGCCTCAGTCTGAAACACCTATTGCTCTAATCTTTATTCACTAGCCACACTTAATACAGGGAAGTTTTTACTGGGAAGTTTTCTTACTAAGATATCACAAGCTCTTCTTGCTGTCATAACTAGAAGCAGCTGGGTTTTGATGGTGCTGAGCAAATCGATGCCAAACAGGGCTCCCAAGACATTGTTTTGATTCTCCCTGATGAATCTCTGAGTCACTCTGCAGGGCTGGCCAGAAGGGCAGCCAGCACAGTGCACTCCCTGCAAAACACACCTGGAAAAGACTGCAACAGTGATGCCCATATCTTTCCTCAGAAGACCCAGTGGTGAAACCATTCTTCCCTTATGGCATGCATACTCAACTTCCTCGCTTCTCATTAATGTGTCCTAATCATTAACTTACATGGGTTTTTGTTCCTTGTTTTATGGGAATAAAGGGAAAAGAAACTGCTAGTCAAGTTTAGCTGTTCCTCTTTAAATGGAACAAATGGAAATTCATTAAGTGAAAGAGAAGAGCAATGGTTGGTCACACAGCCTGCTGGTTAAAGAAGCTTGTTTGGGAAGAGATGAAGTTCCCATTTCTTCTATGATCTCTATTAAATATATCAAAATAACAACAGTAGATAAGAACAAGATCTCAACCCTCCTTCTGGGCAAGTCTTGCCAAAACCACGTGTCTGTCACTCCTTTTGGATCTGCCATGATATTAGTTTCAAGTCTTGCAGAGCTCTTTTATTAGATTCCACTTCATCAACTACGAGCAATACTGCCTGCGTTGATCTCATTTCCTACACAGAAATCACAGAGCTAAGATCAGGATTTGATCTGTGTCACTGAAATTCGTATAAGTTCACACTCCCAGGGTGTTCAGATACTCTCTGAACAGAGAAAGCACACGCCTCATTGCTATGCCATAAAGCAATACTGATTAATTCCTCCCTTGCCTTAATGCTTGCATGTCTCAAAGCCTTTAGCGAATAGAAGACATCAATGGTAATTCATGTATCTGATTTTCACCCTATATGCCAGTACTGCAAAAAGGCACTTCTCTGACAGAGTAAACTGAGGCAGTCACTCTACAGATAGCTTCAGCTGCCGTCCATGATGTTTCAGTAGGGCATCCCACAATCCTCACCTTCTGACACCAACACCTATAAACAGCTATCATTTCAGAAAGTCATAAGGTAATGTCTGACGCTTTCAGAGACAAGTTGTTTCCCTCTGTTGGAAGCCTGTTCTTGTACTGCTTCCAGGAACAGGCCTTTTCACTTTCTGGGACTTTGTTCAAAAGCTATAGTATTTTTAAGAAGTTTATCATGATAGGCACTGAATCATTCCTAGAGTAGCAGTCTTTTCATCAATTCTTTATTAACTGTACTACTTCTGAAGTTGGACGTATGCCTGTTCCTTTATAAAGATATCGAGTTGTTTCTGTCACAGCAGGCAGTTCTCAGCAAGCTTTAGATCCTATTCCCCACCCTCACTATACGCTAGACAATTTAACATGTTTCTCTCACAGCAACTATACACGAGGATAATAAATGACTAGCCATTCCAAATCCTGCCGTGCCTCTGGCATTTTCCTCTTGATGATCTCAGGAGCATTATTAACACCAAATACACACCTGTGGCTAAAAGATAAAATAGCAAAGTACCTTCTTCCCTTGGAAGAATGCCTTGCAGCCAAGACTCATTAATCTCACAAGCATTTTGTTTGGGTGCTCCCAACCACTCATTTAAGAACTACTCTGCATATCATCTGATACTCAAAGCAACACTCAATGAAAACTGTGACTTCCTTTACACCACCACCTGCCCCCCCCCTTTCTAAATCTTCTGGAACTGGAAGGCCTGTGTCATTAAATTTTCATTTAATATTAATTGAACATCGACCAAGGTATGACAGAAGCACTATTCCCCTGAGATTACCAAGACCAACTTTTTCCAAGTCCCATTTGAGAGAAGTGCCAAGTTCTCGGTGTAGTCAGGCAGTCACAGAGCATGCCTGACCCCCAGTACTGACAAAGTACTAGGTATCAACTTTGCTATTTTCCTGTTACAGGGAATGCTTTTGCAATTCAAGCATGCTGGGCAACATCTGCTGAACTGCTACTACATCTCTCTTTTTATGTGCCACAATAATCTGATTCCTGTGGAAAATATTTCCCTGCCAAGTGCAGAGAAAAGAAAGCCAGATCAAAAGGGGGAAAATGGGCAACACTTGTGCAGTGGGTTGAAGTTTAATACAAGTGAAGACGAAAGAACAGGCAAGCAGATGAGTGTCTGTGTTATCGGTCTCACCAATGCTGCTTATGTCTCTGCCAGCTTGCTCAACTAATCTTCCCACCATCCAGTGGGTTGATACCAAACACAAATAACAGCAGCTGCAAAGCATGCACAAAAATGCTGGAATTCAAATCTCTGGATGATAATGCAATACAATGGCACAGTCTTGATTCTTCCTCATCTATTTATTATGGCAAGGCTAGCAATGAACCATTCCAAGTGGACAGTGCCAGCTTGGAGGACAGAGTTAAGTAAAATTTAATAAACTGAGCTAGCTAGGAAAACAGCAGAGGGGTAAAGGTGAAAGACAGCATTTTCTGACAGATATTAGAATCCATCAGAAAAATTGCTACCATTGGAAAAGCAGTTGAGAAAAACTAAGGTAATTGTGTCAGGTGAGGCCTCTTGTGCTGTGCCCTGCCTCTAGGCTGGCTTAGGGATGCAAATTCCTTCACAGAGCTTGCTGGTGTTCACCAGTTTGCTTTTACAGTTCCAGTTTAGAAGACAGTGCCAGGACTGACACCATTCACCCAGCTTACTTCTTGGTGACCCTGGGGAAAGGTGAAGGCTAGGACAGGGAGATAAATAAGAATATAGTAAAATAAATAGTGGTTCATGAACTGCATCTCCTACATGGCATACTGAATACATCCTGTACCTATCCTCAACCCAGAAAACATAATATCCCCCCATTCTTCAACTTTCAAACAATATTTACACTTTTTTTTGTCTATGTCAAGCAGATTAAAACCCTCTTTTGCTGTATATTTATCCTTCAGCTGACTGCTGTCAACTTGTTTCTGTTCAATTTGGATCAGCTCACAATGCTAACCCAGCCTACAAATGTGGCAGCTTCACCAACCTCAGCCCAGCTGCCAGCACTGCAGAGTGTGCCTCCTGTCACTCTGCTCTGCCCCCGGTCATACAGAGTTTCCTCCCTTGACTAAGGGGTTCCAGCACCAGTGTTCATTTTTGACAGAAGCTTATTCCATGTCCTTGTTCCCTGTCCCGGAAGTTTATCCTTACTTTTTCTTCCCAACATTTCCTCATTAAGTCAAATATGCATAGGGATTTCACCCTTGCCAGTTCAGTTCCATCATATTCTAATTAATGTTCAGCCCCTTTACCCAATTGTAGGCTAATCCTTTGAACACATCTCTACAGTGAAGCCATGCTATAGATTAAGGATGACTGTTTTTAAGGCTTCTAACCTGCAAAGGGACAAGCCATCCTGTTAGGGTACACAGATGGTGGAATGCATGAAAACGGAAACTTGTAGATTTGGAACAAGAGTGAAGTCACATTCATTTAGAGACCGTCTTTGGTTAAAAACACCACCACACACACACAAAGAAACCCCTATTCTTATTTCCTGTATCAACTAAAAATTAGGCATCGTTATGCTCAATTAGCATGTAAAATCTGATTCAGCTCCACTGACTAGCTGAAATAATATGGACAGTAAGAATTGATCCATAGAAGGCTTTTGAATTACACTTGTCATTTTTCCCAATTTCATTCACACTCATATGGAAAACTACTGAAAAATGTGCTATTGTAAAGCATATCTTGCATTTGGCTCTCCCCATGTACATTTTCCTCACCACACTTGATGACCTTGCTGTTGATTATTCTGCATTCCTCTGTCAAAGACAAGGATTTAAAAATACTGTATTTATTTCTGATTATTAATTCTTTGTCTTCTATATTCTTATCAAGTCTACTTAATGATTTATTTTCCTTTGATTAACTTGGAAACTATTATTAGCTAGCTACATTAGCTACCTACATTATGTTAGGACACTTTTCCACATAAGAAACCAATGACTCAGTTGTCCTTGATGCATTCCTGTTTATCATTCTCAGATTTGCAATAAGTCCTGCCAAATCAGCCTTCCTTTATTCCCCAAGAATTTAGTTCTTTTAGTAGAAAAGTGGTCTCATAAATTGTGCTTCATTTTGGGATAAAATGTTCACCAAATTTCTCCATTACTATTTCAGAATAATTTCCATCATCTTCACATTTAAATGTTAAGGTTTAAAATATTCTGCTTTCATCCCCTTGACATACAGAAAGGCAGCATAGCTACTCTTCCTTGCCCTGTATTTTTGGCTCTATGGCTATCTTGTAGTGGGTCAAGCATTACTTCCTGACAGTGCAAGATCCTGAACAGCTAAACACAAAACGTTCAGGATTATCCATTTTTTCTTTTCTCCTAAATATATACTTATATCCTGATTTTACTAAACAACTCCTTTTGGACATACATCTGACTTAGTTACTAATGGTAACAATTAATTTACAAAAGTTCCAGGTTCCACATGTACACTTACTTACCTAACACATTTTCCTCTACCACTGAAGTAGAAAATACTGGTTACCACTGCATCGTTGTTTTGAGGAAAAAAATAACCTGCTGCTGTTTGTCTTTTATGAAGAAAGTGAAATAACTAGTTCGACCTAAAAAAACCCGCAACAAAAACAACAACATGCACACACAAAACCCCATCAAAACAACCCTTCTGTTGAGTGCTGTTTGTGTCTCTGGAAATATCTAGCTAGTTATTTGGCACTTTTTTTTTTTTATTATACACAACAAAAACATAATAAAGAACTAATCCCACTCTAAAAAACAGAGTTATCTCAGCTTTATCTGTGATGCCTCTCCACATTAGTACTCCAGAACCACCACCTTAACAGTCACCAGAATTCATTTCATGATCTGTTCTTCACAACTTCTAGTCACATATTTCTTGATTTATGTAAAAAGAAATTAGCCCATACAAGAGTGTCCTCCTTTAAGACTCTAGTAAATAATGTTTAGGGTCTTTGTAAATAATTTTTTCTAGACTCATCTGCCCTTTCAAAGAAACCAAGGCGACCATCATTCATTCACGAACTAAAATTCAGCATGTGCTTTTTGGCAGATGGGCATAGACAAAACAGATAAAAAAAGCTTTATTTTATATTTCTCCAGAAGCCAGATCTGCTAGATCCTTTGTGGATTTCCTCACAGTTGTTTTACTGAGATAGAATTGTCCACATCCATTGACAGTAGTCAAAATAGTCCTCATCCATAATAATCTTAATGTTTGAGCCAGAACCTGACTCCTCCAAGTGGGAGTTAGTATCATTGAGCATCAGAATAATTCAGCTTGTAACTTGTTGGGGCTGTACTTCTGATAAGCACAGGTCATTATACCTGTGTGTGTGTGCGCGCACATGCACGCATGCTCACAAACACAGTGCTAGAGAGAGGGTATTCTTTCTTTCCCTTGTCAGTCCTTAACACCTTTCTCACTCCTTCCTCTGCTTTGCATTTAAAAACTTCATCTTGGTTAAGGAGTGCAAGCTGAGAGATACAGAGTACAAACCAAACGAGCACAAACACACACAGTTGTATTTTACCCACTTATATATATAATATATATATGTTATTTTCAAACTGGCAATCACATGAATTAGTAGTACACAACATGGAGGTACTGCCTATGAACAGAATCTCCTCCCAGATACTTGAAGATGGGCATCTCTGTCAGCAACATAGCTCACTGTGTTCTTGCAAATATGATGAAAAAGATATCACTTTATCTTTCTTGAAAAACATGTGTGTGTGCACAGGGAGAACATCACCACATAAACATACACTAAATTTCCAAATCATTTTGGAATGGTATCTTCTCACACAGAGGGGAAAAAAAAAAAATAAATTCCGTGTTTCACTTCTCTCTGAAATCCTAGAAGACTTCTCACCATGCTCCCTTGCCATTCTCTGTTCTTTTCCCTTGCAGTACTGATGCATAAAAATCTCTACATATTTCTTTGCTACTAGGAGCTGCGAAATAATCATAACATTATGTTACAATATGTCGGTGTCCTTATAGAAAAAAAAAAAAAAAAGAGATACCAGAGGCCTAAAATGCATAACTCCAAAAGAATTGTTATGAAGTTTTCTTGTCTTAGGTTCAAATGATAACTCAAAAGAAACCACAGAAACTGTGAAATGAAACTGAAAAGGAAAAACTAAGACTACTTGATATTTTCATTACTCACTTTTCACCCTTTTCACAAAGGAACTAAAGCATTATTGAACTTACAAAGTGAGTTTAAAAAGGCCACACTACTTCTATCCAAACCTACAAACTTTTCCTATCCCAAAACATTTCTTCCTTCGAGGTTTTGTAGTCGGTTTTTTTGCCTCCCTCCTCTCCCCCAACCAGTATTTGGCTTTGTTTCCCGCACACTGCTTATGATGCATTAAGTGAAATACATTCAATGTTATGTATACATCGATAGTACTTTCCAACACATAAACATGTCTTCCCTTCTGCAAGTTAAGAAATGAATAATTTTCCCATTAGCACAAAAAAAATAAAGTTAGTGGCAAAAATATTGTAATATTTTAGGTTTTTCAAACAGCGCTTCCATTTTACACTGTAAGTTTCAAGTGTAAGAACAGGTCCAAACTCCCATCATGTATACCGCCCAATTCTTGACTGAAGGCATACAGGTCACAGATAATACTTAAAAAAAAATCATTTAATTCTCTATTCCCCTATATAATATATAGAGAGAATTGAACTGTATATTTTTGCAAATGTTATTTTACTTTGAAAAGCTACTTAATTCAGAGGATTCAAGGCAAATTAAATTCATATGTAAACCTGTTGAAGCCAACAGTCATGCCAGTCATAAATTTGAGTAAAAATATGTGTTTTACTTTTAGTGTAGAAATTGATAATTCATTGACAGCTTTAGACTTGCAACTTTACTGGGGATACTTTGTACAAAATTTAAAAGCAAGTATCAGAATATAATGCAAGACAGAAACAACAACAACAAAAGAATCTTGGACGGAAAAAAAAGACTTTCTTTGGAAGAACTTGTATTTATCATCACTTATGTCTTACCTACTAGTCACTCCTGGTGTATGATTCCCAGAGGTATGTGTCTCAGCATCGTGCCATAAGGTATCAGATAATACAAAGCAGAACTGTCGTTAAAATTTTTATTATACACTACTTTTTCCTACTGTTGCCTCTAAAGAAAAAAGAGACCATTGAGCTGTGCTGTATTGAAGCCTTCAAATATAATTTCAGCCTAATGCTTTGCATTAATACGTGGCATCTTTAAGTGCTCTGCACTACTTCAGAATGAAAAAATGACTCATGTACTGCAGGAGGCACATCTGTGATTAAATATGGCAATGGTATTGACACTGCACAGCCACATGGCAAAACAGCTTAAGGACTGCTGAGAAGAAGATTCCACCACAAAAAAGGGGCAGGCAATTTATGTAGACACATTGTCACTACTCCAAGCAGAAAGCCAAAAAACCCTAGCCTGGCATCCATAATTCTGAAGAAATTACTAAGTTATCTTTAATAAATACAGTTGGGACATAGATATTAGCCTCTGCTAAGAGCATGTAGCTTGTTAATTCAACAATGTCATGTTTTATAATTTCGCATGGATGAGGTCTCCCAGTCAGATATCGACTTGTTTTAGACCCGCCTGTTTTCCAGCAACTGGTCATACTAATGTTTATAATTACATAGTTATAAATTAGTACCCAGACTAGAAAACGTTTAATTTTCTTTTTCCACTCTATAAGTTTACATTTTTTAGTTAGTCCCAGTGCTTTGACAAAAAGATATTGATCGTTCCATTTTTTTGCTGAGGAAAACGTATAGCTCTACCTCTAACATAATGCATGAAATCATCTTGTTTTTCAAAATAACAATGACACTATAGTATATAAACACAATAATATATATTCAACTGTGAATACTTTCCTCGTTTTTCATCACCAATGTTACGTTCTGAAACAAGTTTCAGGAACATACAGTTCTGGTTTCTTTTCCACATAGCTGTTCACGTAGCACCAAAATTCATGTGATATCTGCTTCTCTACTATATACTCTTCAGTGAATTCCTTTAGTTTTTTTGGGTTTTTTTTAATACATCCTTACCAGAAGACTATGTGATCAGAATCTAAAATTAATGAAAACAAATAAAAATGCATTCTTATAAGGTACCATAATGCATGTGGATCATAGCAATTGTGCAACAACTTTTAGCACCATGCAAGAAACAGAGACAGCTTTAAAACACAAAAGATTTGAATAGTGGGTAGTATATACAACCACATATTGAAAATCTTAGAACAAAACTACTCTGGCCCCACTGGACTCAAAGGCAACTTTGTCAGTATGTTTTGTAGAATTACACATAGTAGCTTTACCTGAAGTTGTTGTGTCATGGTCCAAACAGTGTCCAAATCTGGAGCAACTTGAAGTCTTATTGAATATGATGGCTCTTCTTAAGCTATGCAACTACATAAGTGCAAATACAGAAATGCTTGTGGTTTCCAAAAATTCCATATGTTAAGAAAGCAAGCACGCTGTAGGAATTAATTAATTTTAACACAGTTTCTGAGTAAAAAAAAGTCAGCAATAAGAATGATGCAAAGAAAATTGCAACTCTTTATCCTAAAAGCCAAGCTAATACAGTTTAAAAGTTATAAAATGGGAATTAAAAGACAATCAGAGCCTAATATTTTTTGTCAACCTAAAAAAAAGTGTTGACAACCCCCTACCTATAATAATGCCTTCATAAAATACTACAACTATTTCCAGCACATTGTTTTCTTTACTATTATTAGCTTACCTTTCATGAAACGTACACTGGAAATTTAGAAGTTTTAATACCAAACTTACTGGAGAACAATATTTCTAAAGTTATAAAGCTTTAGTTTTAAAGAGAACTACAGTCCACAGTTTGAATTTTAGTATCAGAGAACCATAATGGAATAAAAGATACCTTGATGACTAAGAACAGTATTTCAATGATTGCCTATATAAACCTTTAAAAATGGCTATGTATATGCATCATTTTTGGCCCAGCTTCTAAAACACATCCAAATGAAAATGAGTATAAGAAACTGATCCAAGATAAAAGCCAAATTACCATTCAAGATTTTACCAGTAAGTGTTTTGGTGGGGGTTTTTGTTGTTTTTTGTTTTTTTCCAATCTTGTGTTCTATCTTATTCTTCAAAATCAATTAATGACAAACATTTTTTTTTAATTTATAAAAAATTATCCAAGCTTAGGCTGTATGACGAGGAAAGTATTCACAGTTGAATATATATTATTGTGTTTATATACTATTGTATTTAGTGCTTATATTTTGATTCATATAGACTAGAGAAAAAACAACACTTATGCTATAGGTAAAAACATGTAAGCGTGAACTTTACATGATAGTGACTTCTGTCATTCTGTGTTATGATCTCCATGTTCCCTCCACTCATTCTCCACATACATCTCTTCTGTACAAATGATGTTATTTCTTCTGCTTCTCCTCCTCATCCCATACCACCCCACATCATGATTCTGCAGGCTCACATGGAAGGGCACATAGAGATGTTGAAGCAGGATTTGTTTGTTTGTTATTAAGTGGAAGAAAAGTAGGGTCTTGTTTCAATCAGACAAGATGCCTGATAGATATGTCACAGAGGTTTTATACTAGTCACAGTACCTGTCAAGTGTCAGGTGAGCAGGCAATCGGCATAATACACCACCTTCTATGTACTGTAGAGCACAGAATGTTCATTTTTCACCTCATTGTTTAGCCTGGTCTGCTAAGAGCCTTCCTACTTTTCTTTTTTTCCCCTATGCAAAAACAAAGTAGAACCATGAACCACTAATTATCTCAGTTTAAAAATTGCCACAACTGGAATGTCCCCTCTGCTTCTGAGCCACCCTATTTGCTCCTGAGCAAATCTTACCTGAGAAAAAGAAAAGAGGGAAGAGGTCCATTATTTTATTTTACATTTTTAATTCTGACCATCTTTGTTATTGACCTCAGAGAAGATAATCTGTGAGCTAAGGGCCACACTGAACAAAGATCAAGCAGATGATTAGGCCAGAGTGGTCAGGTAGAGAAGGCACATCTGTGGAGAACAGGATACTGAACCATTCCTGTCTCTGACCTTGCAAAGACACTTAAGGAAAGATAAAAGGCCAGGGTAAATAAATATGGTTTTATATTGAACCTGTTCTGTTCTCAATGCATATATGAAAATGTCAAATCGGAAGCAAGAAAGAAAAATATGCACAGTGTACCAGGAAATATGTGACATTCTAATAACGATGTTGAAAAGGTAGCTGGGGAGGTGGGAAACAGCCTCCTCAGGTTTCTGTAAGATGTGTATGTCAAGTCTGTTCTGCATAAATGTGCAGGGAACTCAGAAATTACCTTCTTTGGTCTGTTTTAATAAGATGTGCTTTCTCGGCTCACTCTTTACCTAGTGAGATTACTTTATAATTTCCAAGCAGAATTTCCCACAAATTTGCACAAATCTGAGCTCAAAACTTGGTCCTATTTGGAGCAACAGAGTAACTTGACTTGTTAAAGCAAGCTAGATTTGCTTTTTCAGTTGAATGACACCTGAGGATGCTTTCGTTTTAAAAGTTATGTTCATTTATTCAGTCTCCAATAGGTTGACAGAACTAGGAAATGTATGGTGCGTAAAACACATAATCTTGCACAGTAGCTCATAGATAGAAATGAAGATGTTCAAATATCCACAGCTCATTTCTCAAAAACACCTATATTTCACTCATGCTTACAAGACTCAAGGAATTCTGCAAACTAAAGCATTATATTGGCTGTTTTAAAGACTTTTCAGCAGTTTCTAGTACAGTAATATTTCTGAATTTTGTAGGCATGAGTTGTCGCTGAGATGAAGTGTTATACCTATTCATGTCAACATGCACATCATATTATCCTCTATAATCATTCCAAGGATTCATGTCAAGAATGACATACGGAGAGACGCAACTCACTACGAAATGCAGTTAAGAATGCCATATTTTCCAATACACTGCTCAGAATGTGAGTGATTCCCTATACAAGGATATTGCTTTATTATCATTAATTTTATTCCAGCAAATTCACTGTCCTTAATGATTTGAGCTTGCAGCACAAACTTGCCTCAAGCATTTTGTAGCCAGTCCGAGTAAAACTGGACAAAACCCACCGTATTCATTATTCACAATGTCTTTTAAGACAGGACCATTAGAATTTCACTGATGGGTAGAGGGTTTTTTTCTACAAACAAATAGGGCTGACTGCACAATTCAACCCTCTTCCTGCAAGGTGTTCTTTAATAGCAGTGTGCAAAGATGTATCTGAGATGATTCGTTATATGGCTCAAACCTTAAGATACAGCCTACCTTTAAGGGAGAGGCAAAATGGCACAAACCCAGAGGATAGCTGGGGGATTTCATTGACTAAGTATTATCTTGAAATGAGTCACAGGACTGGAAGGGTCCTGGAGAGATCATTCTCCTACAGTAAGGCAGTTTCAGCTACACCTTTGTCCTTCCTGACCAAGCATCCCATGGCAGAGACACTACAATTTTTAGGAAACCTGTTGCAGAGTTCCACTCTCCTTTCCATGGCATATTATTTCTTCCCTGGTATCCAAGCTCAATCTTTACTGTAACTTAGACCCATACTTCTTAGGCCCCTTAACATGTACACAGAAAAATTTCCTTCTTGCAGCAAGACTTAAGTAATCTTGCTACTCATCTTGGCACTGGCAAAGACTCAGCTACAGTACTCTGACCTGTTTTGGATCTCAGTGTACAGTAAAAACACAGACTGACATAGCTCAGAAACCATCATAGAGAACGACCAGAGTTCACAGAATCATAGAATCTTTGGCTTGGAAGGGACCTTTAAAGGTCATCTAGTCCAACCCCCCTGCAACGAGCACAGACATATTCAACTAGAGCAGGTTGCTCAGGGCCTCATCGAACCTGATCTTGAATGTTTCCAGGGATGGGCCAGCTACCACCTCTCTGGGCAACCAGGAGTTTCACCAAGGTCCTATCACACCTAGATATGCTGCCACCTTCTTTCTCAGTTCAAGGCTGCTGCTTAGCTCCTTAATCGCTGCTCTCAGTTATATCAGCAAACAATCCCCATAACAAAGATGACACATTCAGTTGTTATAACCTTCAACTTTTGCAGAGTCAGACACTGGCTCACTGCTTTTGCTCAGTAACAGCAAGCATAAAAAAAAAAAAAAAAAGAAAGTTTGGAGAGCTTATTCTGTGCACACTAACAAGTCCTACCATTTTCATAGGACAGGTTTACCTTTACTGATTAGCACTGAATGTGAGTGATCCTACTGAAACCATGAGGGCTGCTTCAGGAGCGAGGCCGTGCTTTACATGTATCTCATCATTACAGCTTGTTTCACACTCCTTGTCATACACAGGAGTCAGGAGCAAGCTTAATGAACACATGGCCTAACAACTAAGATTAGCAAGAGAAAGTTATAGAACATTAGATTAATGAGCTAAAGCTATCAGGCCCAGAACAGGAACAATTGGTAAGCATCCAAGATTTACAGCCAAGGACCAGAGTCCTGCAAAACCAGTTGCCAGAAATAAATGCCTACCGTACCAACACAAAAGGAATAGAAGAAAAGAAGCTTCTTTTCAAAGTGCATGATTTGGTGATGGGGGGAGGGGAAGGCAGGGGGAGAAGTAGGAATGACAACCTCCTGCTCAGAAGTAACAGTAAATAAAAAGCTAATGCACAAGCAGGAAGAATTTTCCAGCAGTTTTTTTAAAAAGAAAATAGTTGTGTGGAATCCAACTGAGGGAAGCCCACAGAGACAGAAAATAAAATTGATAGAAGTTCCCAACATCTTTCTTCTATTCTGACAAAATCCTTTCTTCTGCTTATAGATGCTGTTGTAGATGCCTTGTGAAAGCAGCACTCTGGCATTGCCTCAAACATACATGGGTAAGATCTGGATGCAAAGAAGTAAACATCCATTTTAGCGTATTTGTTGCCTGTTGCTTACACAAATCTGAACATCTTCTCTTCACTGTGTCACTGTTAAACCCTAACTTCAATTCCAATAAAAGATTAGCACTGGGGGGAGTGGGGGTGGGAGGGGGAGGTTTTTTATTTGTTTTGCAGGGGGTTAATTCTTAAAGGTGGGTGTTTTGAGAACAAAGGGAAAAAAAAAAACCAAAACACAACAAAAAAATCAAACCAAAAAACACACCAGAATCTCAGTGGGCATGGATAATTTTGTTATCCAACATTCTTGGTACTAAATAAAAAGTCAAATAGTCTTGCACAAGGTAAAATCTGCTCCAAACGAGGAGTCTCGATTTCAATTTCTTCTCAATACACCAATTAAAAAAAAAGAAAACAAGAGAAATGGAACTTGAACATTTTTAATAAAATATGAATAAACAATACCAACATAAGCAAGGAAAGGCAGCTGGACTATAATTCTTTTCAAAGAGTTCTCAGATTTCCAGTTCTACTTCTTCAATTTATCTTTTATGCATGAAGCAGACTTTTTTTTTTTTTTACAGAAACTTATGAGGCAGTGAGCATTCTTGTTTATTCATAGTAAGTCCTTCTGCATCATTATATGCACAACGGTAAGAGATGCCTAGAGCATAAGATGTCTGTCTATATCTATATTTTGTAACTGAAAATAAAACAGAAGAGGCAGATCATTGAAACTAAATCCCTAGAAGCCAAATCTATAAAGATGATTCATTATCTAATAATTCTTCAGAAATGTAAGGAAATGGAAACGAATGGACCTATCTTGTCCTGTAAAACTCATATAACACAGCATACCTACAAGGAATCTACTAATGGATTAAAATAGTGCAGGACGGGAGCATCTCATTGTGCTATCCTCATCACAGATGTTCTGATTAGTCTCCTTTTTCCACAGGATACTGGAGGGAATATTATGTTTCTCAGTACATTATTGGTGTGCAGGTATTGACTAAAACTATAAATTTTATGAGTGGCAGAGGGCACTTACTAAGTGGCACCATTCATACTGCATACACAAGTCACGGGAAAGGAAAGAAAAGAAGAAAGAAAGAAAGATTAAAAAGAAAAAGCAGGAAAGGAGGAAATTGTTTCTTTGTTGTGCAGCAGATTCTCTTTAAAATGGCTCACCTTCCAGATGCTCCCCAACTAAAGCAACTGGCAGATGGCAACTACTGCAGATGGATCAGCACAGCTGAGACATACAGCTGTGAATATCTGGCTCTACAGTGTTTGCATTTCTTTCTGCCAGCCACAGTCACAGCACTTTTTGAGAGTGGGTAGCAAAGTAGGGAGAGGATTTCCCAAATTCACAGCAGAGGAAGAAGCCTTCTGTTAAGATCACTTTCTTCCTTGTTATGCTGAGTGCATGATAGTATAAGACATTTTGCTCATTCGTTAAAGAAAAAGATATACTTTGACATCTATTAATGTGTGTGATTAATTTAGAGAACATTTATTAGATGCAAATCTGGTGTTAACTTACCCTCAGATTTCCAGTCAGTTCTTACGAAGCCAAAAAATGCTACCAGTTTTTATCAGAGTTCTGCACTAGCAACTCCTACACTTAAGAGTAAATGAGAAAGAGTAAATAACAGGCTGTGAAACAGAAAGTCCACTGAGGACAGTATTCTAATATGATCACAAAGGCAAACTTAAGTTGTATCACTGAAACCAATAACAGAAGGACCACAATTTGAAACCATCTAAGTGATGGTGCAAATCTCTTCCCCCAAGCCATAAAACATGCTGCAGTATTTTTTTATCCTTCTGATTATTTTTTTTTTCAGGTTTTGTCTTTATAATGACCTTTACTGAATTCTGTGTCATCAAGATATATTTGTCTAGATAAGGCCTCAGCATAGCAGACTAACAATTCTCCAGTAACACAGATGCTAAGAACTGTATCTAAGCAGAGTACTAATGTATTGAATATAATTTAAAAGGCAAACTATGATTAAGATCCATGTGTTTTAAAAGCATAACAGTCCATCACATTATCCCATATTTTGAAAGAGCACTCTGCGCAAAGACCTTACCAAACTATGTTTAGAGGCTCTGATATTTTGAGAGCGAGGATTCAAGCTTAGTTTACATACACAAGCTTCAAGCCTGTAAGTATAAATATGTGCGAATAGATATGTGCCCCCTCCACCTGCCCTCCTAATTATGGTAATTGCATAAATGGGTAATAGGAATGTTAATACATTGGAGATATGCATTCATTCTGTTGTAATGCCTACAGTCACCTATCCTACAGGAAAGCGCAGTTGATGGAGCCTGCTGAGGTCCAGCCTCTGTTCAGACAGACCACTTCTGGAGCTCAGAGTTTTTCTCACCTTCTCCCTCTTTCAGTAACTTCCAACTGCTGGAGTTTCAGTCTATCATAACTGACAGTACTTTTCCCTCCCTCTTGGTTAATAAAAATCTCATATAGGCAGAAGCTACCTGTTGGTGGATAGGACTGCTAATGCCACATTTAAGAAGGCAGGATGTATCTTTTCAGAAAAGGAGGGACAAGGTTTTTCTGTGCCAGCCTAGCTTCAGAGAGGCAATTTTCACTAAATTGGGCTGAATTGTTAAGATAGAAAAAGGCTGTGTGATAGAGAGGACCATATGTGTCCATATGCAAACAGTAATACTAACCTATTTGTTCTATATAATTGCAAAGCATAGAGAAATATTTCAGAGAAAGAATGAAACATCAATGATTTAACCATTACAGAATAAGCTCTTCTTGTTTGGAAATAAAAATACATTTCTGAGACTATCATAGTCCTTAAGATGTTCCTTAAGAATTATATTCAAAACAAAACACTCAGGGGAGCTGCTACATCATACCACTACCATTTCTAGTGCACTACATAAAGCATGAGGGAATGGGAGGAGTATGTAAGCTGATAATATCCTTAGTTATCATTCAGTGGCACGTGTACATATTAATGGTGTTTTTAAACACACGCAGAGAACATCTCTAACAAGTTAGAATAACAAGTTTATAAACTGTTAAATTGAATCGGTCAATAAATCAAATTCCTAAACAAGCTTGCCAGGCAGATATGCCAGTGATTTATGCACCTCAGACTATATAAAAGACTTGTCTCTGGGGATGTTCTTATATAAAAGGCTTTTATTGGTATGCCATAAATCCATCTGTGCTATTTCCACCACTTTGACTGTGGAGTCAGATTTGTGACAAGTTTTTATTAATGCAGGTCACAAGAGATTCTACTGATGTTCAGTTTTGGATTGTTAATTTGTGTACTTTTAGATCAATGTGGGGGGGAGTCAAAATACAAAAAACCCTTCTAAACATAATTAAACAGACAACTAAATCAATTCAAATACAGGTATACCACTTCCATGAAGTAAACGCATGCACTATCCTTGTCTCATACATGGCCTTATCAAGCCAGATCAAATAATTCTGTGATTTTATTAAGAGTGCATTTGATAAAACTGCCTAAAAACACATTTGAGGACCTACATCTGTATGTTTAATTAAGTCAGGCACAAATAAGAGTTGTAAGCCTTAGCAATGTAACACTCAAAAATTCTCCAGTATGAATCTTTGAATTTCCTCCCCCTCCATTTTTCAGTGGGCGCTTTCCTTCCTTCCTTCCCTACTCAAGGTGTTCCTTTAAGGACTACTACTTTTTTTTTTTTGTGGTACATTTAACTGCCTTTCACACAAAACTCCCTAGTCAGTATTAATTGTAATAGAGTTTTTGTAAATTTCCTGTGCATGCTGGCTCTATTAAGGCACTTAATTAGATAGGGCCAAACTTAAACTAAGCTATAGGCCAAATTCAGACTGACAGAAGCAAGATCTGTCTGTTGGAAATGTATCTTTTGAGGTTGTCCTTTATAGAGAAGTAATCGGCATACTACCGCCAGCCCCATCTCCAGGCTGATTTCCTTCCCGTGCCCAACTTCAAAGCCGAAGAGGAATCCACTTTTGCAAGAGAACACTTAACTTTTTGTCCAGGGACACAGCTTAACAAATTTCTTTTTATATGCATCATTTTGCACACAGCTCCAAAATTTTTATGCACAGAACAGCCAGACTACTGAGCAAATACACGCTTAGGAAAGTATTTGAAAGTCTTATCTGTGAAAATGAAGCCAATCTTAAGAAAAGGTACTCATCTTATGCAAATACATATTTTTTAAAAGGTGTGGGGTTTTTTAATTTGTCCAACACATTGACTAAAGCACAGTAGGTGAGACAACAGAATGTCTATTCTGCAAGTTAAATGCACAAATATGATTTCTTAAAAGGAAAATATAAAAACCCACATAAACCAGCTACTAGTGTAGTTGCTTTGCAGGCAAGTAAAATACTTATATATCTGTTATTCATGTTTCCAACCAAAATTCAAATACATACTAAAAATAGATAAGTCATTGGAATTATACAGGTTGTATCTCCTATTTTCACACTTCTTTTCAGATGAATCAATCAGACTGTGCTGGACTTCAACTTAATCTTTTCATATTATTGAAGTTTTGTCAAAACAACAGTTTTATGTTCTTAGGACTCAGTTCTGCAGTGCTTTCACAAGTGAGAAACTCAGATTATTTGAGAAATATTTTTTGATTCACTGAGCTCACACACAGAGCGACTGTATGGATGTTTACAGAGTCTGGTTCCCTAACCAATGCATTTATTTTTTTCCTTCAAAAGTGAATTTCTTTAACTTCTCATATTTACATTCCCAGCACATATTTACCCTGAAAGCTTAGACATGAACTGTCAAACTTCATTACTGAACATGTTGATGTGACTTTGGCTGCAGTCCTTAGAGTTTTCCTTGAATGAGGAATGCCTAATTTATGTTCTCTACTCATGACCTCTTAAGGCCTTGTAGTATAACCTCCAATAAAAAGATGAAGAGAGCACCTTCAATGAGTTCCAGGTAATGCAGGAGACTGAAGCGACCACATTGATCCTTTTCACCAACAGGCAAACAGCAGCCTCTGCCCTGCCCTAGCTCTAGCAGCTGGGTGGTAGGCTCTGGGGAAGAAGAGCTGAAGACCAGATTTTAGTTCTTGGTGTGCAGATATCTATATTGAATATACTGCAGACCTAATTCCCTTCAGAGGTTAGCTAACAATAAAGTAAAATAAAACAAAATCTCTGGGGGGAAAAGACGAACAAAAAAACCCCAGAGCTGATGTTAAGAAAGAATTACTACTCCCTGCACACCCCCCCCCCCCAAAATAAAGTACTGTATACAGTCTCTACCAGAGCAAACAGAGGTTGAGAACTGCTAAAATGCTAGCTAGCAGAATATCATTCTCACAGGACACAGTTATCTTCCTAATCTCTCCTAGAGCTTGAATTCTCTAGCCTATTTTGTGGCATGGTTATTTTGTTTTACTAACTTTTTATTTCTTCTCCATTTATAACAACTCTATTTTGCCAACAGGCCTGAACTTACACGACAAATGTGATTCAGAATTTTTATTCACCTTAAGACAACTGCAAAAAGCATTCTGGATACAGCAATCCTCCAGTCCTCCCACAATTTATAAGAAAAAACATAACATGCAAACTTTATTGAATAAGGAACAAAACCTCATTTAAATCACTTACACCTTACATTTTATGATACAGTTATGAATGTTATGTTTCCATTTTTGAAGAGGGTAGAACAGCTGGTGAAGGCTAAGTTTAAAATGATGCACCCATTAAAATAACCTACACTGCCCAGAGATTGTTCACAGGAATGGATGACAGGATTGACAAGATTTGTTTGGTTTAATGAAATACTCTACTTTGGAAGGACTTCTGAATATGTTTGTTACACCGTAGCATTCACAATAACAACATTTTGCAGTAATTTTAAAGAAAATTTATGTATTTCATGTGTGTGCATGTGTGAGCACATATACTTACTTGGAAAGGTTTATGCTTGGAAATTCAGCGAGATGAAGCACTGGTTAAAGTGATATATGACTGCAAAACCTATTCCTGCTCCTGGCTGGTTTATTTTGTGCACCTGCTGTTTGGAAAAAATGTCTTTTTTCCTCCCATGCCCCCACCCCCCACTAATAGGATTATAGTGCCTAGCAGACTTGTAAAAATCTCTCTTCAATCCTGTCCCCTCACTCTGCCTATGTTAACATCAGCCCAGACCCAAAACACATACTATATTTCAGATCTTGACAGATTGTGATTAAAACAAGGAAGTTGCTACAACACATTACTACACAGGAGTCAGAAGATTTAAACCAACAGCTACTGAAAAGAGATTATGTTTTTCCCCTCCCCTTTTTGGCAGGCTTCTCTTAAGTCTTGAAACAAAAATAATGTGTTGCATGGCACCTGAGACCCTAGTTAACATTAGCAAGTGCTTTAATCTCTAAATGTAAAAGGTCTTAGTTTGGATGAAAACCACTTGACATAAGGACTCTTAGGGCCCCTTTAATTTTTTAAACTCCTGAGCTGGAAGTACGCTGATGCAGAAGTCATGTATTTGAAGGATACAAAGTCTAAGGCTTATTAAATATATGATAAACCTTTAGGACAAAGCTTTTGCATACAATCTTTATTAACAATAGTACAGAAAATCCTTATAAAAGGAACAAAAGAGGTAGAAAACCTAATGTTTCAGATTCAAGGCTGGAAGCAGAGGTTGTTTCAAGCTTCAAGGTGAAAATACTCATTGTTCTCTTAAGCTAAAAAATATTCACCTGGAGTTCCTAAAAGAAAATATACCTAAAATGCAAAAATCTCTTACCTCAAGCTAAGAAAAAAAAAGTTAAGAAATAGTCAGTGCCTAGTGGTTCAACAAAAAGTAATTATTAAAATGTCATGATTTATATAAAAATAACAATATACGTAAATAGAGTTCTAAACAAACTTGAAATTTAACTGTTGTTAGAAGCTGTTCATAGAATCTTAGTTTTTCAGGCTTAGAGTCTAAATTAAAGTTTTTTTTTTTTTATGCAGCTCTTTCTGATATAATTGAGAAGTTGTTCAGATTGTGAGCACAAATCTGGGAGATCAAAAGTAGCATATATACACAGAATATAATACTTCAAGACAAATCTTGCCCAAATCTTGTTTTCTAAATGCTGAGAGCAAATGCACCTTTCTGAAAAGTATTTTTGGTTATACTGCATTTCAGAAGTAGTATATCGTACATTTCAGGAAAGCAAGTAGATAACATCAACCCTATTCTTGCCTTCCAACAGAGTTTCAAAATGTAAAAAATGATACATTTGTTTAGATTAACATTCATAAAATTTAGAGGGAAATTCCATATTTTGAAGAACCTATACAATATAAAGCTAATACAAAAGCCTGTTATCAGACCCTGGAAGCTGTTAGAGAAGAATGCTTTTAAATAAGCATCTGATAAAAAAAAAAAATCCTTAAATAACAGGATTTCACTGCCAACAATTTTACAGCCATCTTCTTAAAGGTTAACCCTACCATCTAGCCACTTCATCTTTGAGAGAGTGAATAACCTTCATTGCTAAACGATTTCCAGATAAAGATATTAAACTGATAAAACCTGCAAGTTAAAACAGGTCAAGTAATCTCTAGTTAACTAATACATGGGAAAATGACAGGATGTTTTCTTATTAGTTGTAATATGTAACTACATATATTTCCACGCCTTTTTCCCCACATTTCCTCTTGAGGGTGACTTCAGTTTTTTCAAAACAGAGGTAATAGTAAAAAATGTTCATACATATATAAGAGCAGAGAAAATTATGCATCCCTAGTCATCTGGAAGATGCCAGAAAGACTATTCACTTTAATAAATAAAAAATTCAACCAAAGTTATGCTGCAAATAGCAACTTGCCTTGCAAGAAAGTGGAGAAAACCAGAACACCAAAATAAATAACACCAAATTGATTACGACCGAAGCAAGTTAAAACAGTCATTTAAGAGATAGTAGAAGGCAAACCACTCAGTCAGATTTTTCTGTCACTTCCACTGCCTGGGATGAAACACAAACTACTGACTGAAAATTCAGACCTATAATGCTTTGTTTGCAGAATTATTTGCAAAAGAAAGAGAAGAAGCATGTGTATAGGTCTCTGCAGAGGACAAGACCCTATGCAATACCTTCAAATTATTAATTAAATAACTTTGCTAGATTACACAGTAATGTTCACCACACATCTACCGTGAGGAGAGACCATGTTCTACATAGCAGCAATGGACCATCCTTTCCTGCACAGGTTTCCTTCAAAGTATTGCCACACATGATATCTATAGATTTTATTACATGGATCTTAGAAGTTTAGTCAGCATCTTTCCCAGAAAACTCCTTCAAACTCTGGCATGAATAATGGACAATTGAGGAGATGTGTGCACAAAGCACAGCTTCAAATAAATGTTACAGCTTTTAATTTACAATGGGCCAGGAGAAAGGATTTTTTTTTTTTTTTTTTTTTTTAAACAGATGCCATGACAGCCAGTTGTTTCACGGAAAGGTAGTTTGTTTCCCACTGGCTCTAATAATACTTCTTTCCATCAGGGGCTTGAGTCATAGCCGTTACTCACCTCTTGCTAACCGTGAAATCTGGTCCTCCTTCAGATTCTGCTCCTGTTTCAGTGCTATGGATGTAAGCTGTATCAAGGCAGAGGTATAGGGCAATAGTATGGGAGGTTTGCTCATCTGCTTACTAAATTCCTACAAGTTAAGATTGACACGTATTGTTAGTGTTCCTTTCTGCATAGGTAAATAATGACAGAATTCAGCCTTTAATTGGTTATGCACAGTAAACAAAGCATGCAAATAGTAGTGGTCTCCTGCTGGGATAACATTCAGGAGCATTTTGTCATTTTAGTAGTCTCCATTATAAACAATACCAGTAATTAACAAACAAAAAGTTAGGAATCCCACAGACTTTACAACATCTATAAGCGAAACTTACTGCTCCACTTACCCAAGAAATCCCTGTTCTCCCCTATTTTTACATTCTTAGATTTTCATAGTTCTCTGACATATAATCACAAGGAAGAGACTGTTATCCCAAAGAGCTATTCACAGAAACTAATGTTCCTCCCATCCTCACTGCTACATCACTGATCAACCTTCCTGAGGGGGAAGCATGTCTCTCTTTTGAAACATCATGTGATCATCATTTTCCAAACAAAAACATTTTACTGTTTCCATTTGAGACATGAACAACCCATTTAAAAAACAAAACACATTAATTTCAGATTCTGGCATTCAATTATCTGTCAATGAAATATTCCTTGGCTTGCTGGAATACAGAAAAAAAAACCCAAAAACCTTACAGTTGTGAGAAATAAATATTTTATCTCCATTTTTCAGATACGGAAAAGTTGCTTGATATAGGTCACAAAAGAGACGTTTCTACAACAGGAACGGAATCCATAATACTTTGTTTCCAGACTCATACTCTGACCATTTCACTACGCTTCCATGGCCTTAAAAAAAAAAAAAAAAAAATGCACACACTACCAAAAAAAACAATAGCACATCAGCAGCCATTGCCCAGCCAATTTTGTTTAAATCACTGCTTCTCAGTTGGCAATTTAATCAGGACAGCAGTCAGGCCTGCTCTGCTCATGACTCCTGCAGCGCTCATCTCAACAGGAGTTGCAGCATAATGCACGATTATAATGGATGGTTGAATCAAAAATAAAGGTAAGCTATTTGTTTGAAACATTTGTCTTATTTATTTTATGTTCATATGCTTGCATAGGAGGCCTCTTAAGTGGTTGTTTGAGATCCAAGTCAGAGAGAGGTGTACGATAGGCGAAGCCAACAAATACTCTTACTAATTATCACATGCATGTAGTTTAACATTTCCTTATAATGAGAAATTCAGAAGTAAAACTGCAAAAAGTTCTGTTTACCCAAACATCCTCAAAGGGAAACAATAATGCTTAACACAGAAGCATTCCTGGTACTATATGAAAACAGTTTGATAGCTTAATAGTAACAACAATAAACCTCTATTTTTCAAGTGTATAGAATTCAAAATCTGTTTGGTAGTTATACATCAGTTAACCATTTTCAAATATATGGACACAAAAATTAAAGTTGGACAAAACCAATTTCCACATACAATTATTAAAAGCTATATCCTAAGAATTACAACTATTTCCCCCCCCATCCCAAACGAAGACTTACACTATACCCATCTGTTGCAGTCATGAGGATAAGTGTAACTGGCCAGCCCCAAAGGTCTCTTCTCAACAACAATTACTATTCACAGGTGCCCTTATACATTTCCTTAAAGAATATGAGCCTCTAGCTTTGGTGACCACAAGTATCGCAACAATAAATAGAAACTACTTTAAAATACTGTTTCTTTTAACAAGGACAATATCCCACAGTGTATGTACACACAGACATACACGTGTATACACACAGTCCTCAAAAGTTTTGTCCCCAAATGTTTGGGCAACTGCATGGTTATTTGCATACCATCAAATGCTCACACTGATCTTTGATTAGATATAGGAAAGGGACTTTTAGCTATTGAGTAAATAATCTCACTAAGGATTCCTGCAGCTACATACAGTCAGAAAAGTGGTGATTTCCTACAAATCTATATTCCTTGCATAATATTCATAATATAGTTTCACTGAGGTAGACTTGATGGCTTATATCCATCGAGACGTTTATTTGACTTCTTGGGGACTACAGGACAATGACCTCTTACTTTCTGGTAACTTCCTTCCTATGGCAAATGATTTAGAGGGCTTGTCTGCCTGGGAAGGATACTGAGGGACAGTGTATGCTTTGAATTTACAGCATAGCAGTAGGCAACCAAAAGCTATAGTCAGCCAAAAATTAAGTAATGAGAGTGTCCACATCGACACTTACTGTGGAATTGTCAGTGTGTTGTAAATTCACAGACATACTGTACACTAACACCCTTGCCCCCTTATCTATAAGCGCTTCACCCTTTCTTGATGAGCACAGTCCTAATTTCCTAGGGAAAGGTACGGGTACACACAGAATAAAGAAGCTTTAGGGACTAAAGCCTGAGCAAAGTACATATACAAAATAGAGGAACGGTTTTAAGTCAGCCTGTTCAGACTGATTGGAGTTGGTTTATGCTTTAATGAGAGCTGGCTGGGAAATGGCTGTTTCTTTTTCATGATTATTTCTACAAAAAATACAGGGAGATTCTCAGTCCTGGTCAAACACTGAATTTCAACATAATATTAAATCAGTGTTGTCACAAACAAAAATATGTTCTTGATCAACAAAATGTTATTGATTTAATAAGGGAAAAAGTTTCATTTCCATTCACATTTTCACATTATTTTAAGACACTAAATCTTTGAAATGAAAGTTGTAAAGTTCCTTTTTGATAAAGTAAAAGTATTATTCAAAAAAAGAAAAAAAATCACAATAGAATGTTTTTTTTCTCCAATCTTTTAATTTCAATGAATTCAACATTTTGTTAGAAATAATGTTTTATCAGAAAATGCTTGACTAGCTCTGGCTTTAATCCCAAAGATCTCTAGAAAGTCAACTTTACTTGCCCTTATTGATCACAAGTCATGAAAACACTACTCGCTGACACCCAACTTGAGCCCTACGGTGCAATGGACCAAAAGTCACAAACACTTGACAGAGCAGCATAACTGCAGAAAATTGGCTGCGTGGACATCATCAAAAGACAGCCTACTGCAAGGGCTGCATCACAGGCTTCAAATCCCCCACTCCACCCACCTAGTAGCAGTAAAGGAGAAAACTGAGAGCACTGGATCAGGCGTCTCCATGTCAGAGCAATATGTAAAGGCACTTGTCTGCATTGAGACAGAGCACAACGTCTGCTGCCTCATTTGCTATTCCATGACTATGGAGTGTCATTTGACCCAAGAGTTTGTCTTCAAATTGTGCACTTCTGTGTCTGTACACCACCCCTGCCTCCAAAATGTACTTGCATGCATGGTACTTGCATGGTAACTCTGAACACTTTATGCTTTGCCTATAATAAATAGTAAAAAATAAATAAATAAAAATAAAAATTCTCATACCTTAGTGGAAAGGATACAGCGTATTTCTGGGGGAAGAAGAGGCACATACTAAAGTGACAAAAAAGAGTTTCGTTTAGTTCTGTTAAAAAAAAAAAGGTAAAAAGGAAGAAATAGAAAAGTAAAAAAATTCTACAGATATAGAAAATAGAGAAGAGCTCTGGAAGAGGCTCAGGTCACAGTTTTATCTTCAAAAAAGAACCGATATTGCTAGCATTAACAACTGGCAGAAGTGTTATATTTGAAGGAATGATTTGTTCTTTCCTGGAAGAAAAAAAAAAATAAAAAAAATCAGCAGCTCAGTGGAATCATTGATATTTTGAATTTGATGCAATATAGCAATTCTTTCTGTGATTACTTAGATATTAATAAATGTAGCTCATTTTATAGGCTATTTATAAATCCTGCATTTAGTATACAGCATGTCCAGAAGAAAATATTACTCACACAGAGTATCTTTCTTGGGAAATACACTTTAGTAACTGGATCCAAATTTACTTCAAACCATCAAGACAAAAAAGCATTCAAACCAATGATACCTTCCATCGGTATACAGTAGATCTAAATCTAGGCTAGTGAAGATCTAACCTTTCACCATTAAGGGTAATTAGCTTGAACAGAAAATGCAGGTGCTTTCTCAGCTTCTTTGGCTTTATATTGTTTTGTAATAGAAAAAATTAATTCTAATAATTTAGTGGAAAATAACTACTGCAAAAATATAACTAGAGAAAAAAAAAGTTGTGTTTGTGCCAAACAAGATTTTTAAATAATATAAGAAAAGTTTTTGTACATCAGCATACCTTATGAAATGTCATGTTAACTGCAGCCAACTTTACCTAAAGAAAGTGAAGGGCTGTTACAATGGCTTGTATATGATGTGACAATGCCAAAGAAAAGTGGAGAATCCTTGCAATTAAATAAGCTATGTTTCCAAACACTTAAGAAATGTCATAATTCAAATGTCCCATCTTAAGCCCAACACACACATCAGATCCATACAAGCATATAGGAGACTAAAACATAAATCAAACTTTAAAAATACACCACAGATTTACTTTTCTTAAGGGAAAAATAATTTTCCCTTCAGTTTGATGACTGTCTTACTGCTATTACCCAACTCAAGTTTGTTCACATTTGATTAATTCTTGCTAAACATTCCTCTTTTGTTAAATTTAGAAATCTTAGATTATCTGAGAGAACTTCCATAAAAATCCTCCCTGCTAATTTCAACATTGCCAGGATTTTTTCTCTCCTTTTTGAGCCTTCAGGAGATTCAAGACTACTGGTCTATTTTTAATCAAACTTCCTGTTCAGTAACTTTTCTATGCCCATCTTTCCTATACATTTTTACGGTGGCATCCAAAGATCATTAGTATATTCTGTCCTACAGTCATACCCTGTACTGAGACTGCATTGCACATGCTGCCATAGATTCTAAAGTGCTACTGATGCTATTCCTATTTGCTTCTGTTGGCTGTGTTTGTTTAGTAAGCCGAGCCTTGTTTGCCAGAATTACCATACACAGAGAACATTGACAGTCTAACAATTCACTTTCAGTCAACTAGGGTTCTGACACCTAGCTAAATTTTGCTCAGCATGAACTGTGATTAACTAAACTGACGACCACATGAAGTGAATTGTCTGAGGTGATTAAGTTTCCTGAACACCATCCACTCAAGTCAAAAGCTTCAGTTCCCAAAATATTCTTGTTTAATTCAGGAATTCTTTTTTTTCCCCCCAATGTGCAGACTACTATGATTATGTTCTAACTTATCAACTATGAGATAAAGCAACTATATTTTAGAGTTCTCCATCTCCCTTTCTTTTGCCCATGGGACTTACATGTCTGCGCATGTAATGACAGAGTTACACAAGGTTTCCAAATATTTTTGGGTCAGCATTATAAATACATTCAGCTATGATGCCAATCAGGCATGTGATCTGGGGCAGGGAGGCCGGTGGAAGCCATGACAGCTCAAGTGGACTGAGCAAATGAACTCTATAATTTAACACAAATAAAACTGAAGAAATGAATCGGCAACATCCGTCTTATGCTGAGACACATCACATGTGGTATTCTGCGAGTGAGCAGAAGTGAAAGGCAGCTTTTCAACTCCATAAGAAAGTGATAGAAACGCAATCAACACCTAGAAAATAAACATTAGAGGTGAAAGTTCCCACTTCTGCCAGCACCAACTGACATTTCCTTCGTATGAAGGGAGACAGCTGGAAAGACGAGAAAAGCCATACAGCAGCAAGCTCAAAAGAGAGGTTAATCCCACTGCCACTTAGGCAGCTCCCCAGGCAGGCTTGGGCAGGCACACTGCATTCTGAAGGGCCAGTTATACTTTTATCAGTATCCAGGCAGGTTAGACAGGTAAGTGCAAGGAGGTCTAAGTTGTCCTTACAAGCATAACTGTAGTGCAGCTCTAGTGGAGTTATCCGAGAGATAATGAATTTCTCTCTCAGAATTTAGAGGTCAGTCTAGTCCATTCTCAGCTGCAATGGAGCAGAGAAAGACCAGTGTGAGTGTACACTGAAACGTGGCCATTACTAGCTGGGTGCAAAGTAAACATTGGGAAAAATTCACACAGCACACTGCAAGAGAGGGTACCCTCTAAAACCAGTTCACCAAGATAGAATACTTAGCACAAGTTGATTTCAAAGCCTGGCTTGGATTGCTCATAACAAATGTTCTAACCATGTTCTGAAATATTAAACATGCATATAATTGAAGAACAAGGTTATTCATGATCTTAAATGCTTGTTCCTAAATTAACTTGACTTAATCTATGGATTACTGACTGAAGTTATTCACAATAAAAATAACAGCCAAGGCACTATACTGTGTCCTGCAATAAATGATTATGAAGTATTAGCAGAAGCACAAGCCATATGAAACACAGAGGCTAACATTTATATGTCCATTAGTTTAAATAAAATTCAAATAAGAACAATACATTTAAAAGTGTACAAACACAGAAAATACAAGCACCAGTGGAAGACTAGTATACTAAGCCACTGTTTAGTAGTTTTTCTTTATTATTTTGAAATAAAAACATCTCTACATTATTTTGAAGATTTTGGGTCCTAGCACTAATAATTCTATGTACAGAACCTAATTCTTCCTCCTGAGAGGTGTTTTGCTATGTCTGAAAAACAGCAGTTCAACAGACAGAGTCTACCTTCTAGAAATTTGCAAAATTGTACCATTTTCTGAATCCATGTTTTTTGTTCTTAAACATAATTTTTTTTTTTTCTTTTGGCTGTTACTCATAAAAGTGTTTTATCTTAGTTTGTCTCTGTCCATGAAAAATATTGATAAACATTATTGGTCAAACTTTCCACTGTTTTTCAGGAAATTTAGAATTATTTCTTTGCTCAGTTATTAAAAAAAAAAGGATTCATGGTGTAAAAATGTAACTTTCACCTAATGTATTGCTGATTTACTAAAACTGATGCCAAAAAAAACCTAGTAAAAACAAATAATCTCCTTTGCAATTTGCTTAAATAGCAAATGTAGCATTAATAAAATTTGCGAAAACATATATAGTAATGGTGGTGTTAAGATACTACACTAAAGTTTAAGACTGCTTTTTGCCTTTTCCAGAAAAAAAACCCCAAAACAAAACCAACAGACTACTATACTCAACTTTTGATGCCTGGATTACTTTTAATCTAGACACATGTGTACCTGATTTTTTTTTCTTAAAATTAAAACTCCAATTATTTTATCCAAACTTAAGTCAGGCAGTGAACAATGTACTTAGTCTATGCGAACTTTAACAATAAGTTCCCACTCCAAATCAGCATATTAAATAAGAGTCAAAATGCCAAATGCTGAAGGATTGCAAATTGAAACATTTTCATTTGAGTTTGAATTCTCCTCTAGATGATAAAAAAAATAGTTTTGATCTTCACAGAGAAAACGCATACTATTAAAGTATTTCTTGTTTATAAGACACAAGAAAGCACAAGTAGTTGACTTACAGAAAAACTTTTTCAGAAAGAGTATGCTATTCTATCATTATTATAGTACTGTTCAGCAGCTCCAGACAGTATCATCAATTCCTACACTAGGCAATATAATGAGTGAAAGTATTCTCAGGCAAAATACTTATTCAACTTTCTTATACATGATAAAAAGAATTATTTTCCCTGTTTTACAAGTAAGCTGCAGAGCAAAAATACATGACATTTCAGTCATTCAAGAAATTTGTAGGATATTTAGGATAAAGCATGAGCAGGAGCAGCATTGCGTTGGTTAGATAGGAAGACTAATGTCCAAAATAGAGACGCTTGAGACATACCAAAAATTTAGGTAACTTGGCAGTTCCTTGTTCATCATACTTTTACAAGTTTATAAACTACCCTGTAATCCTGATTACAAGCTCTAAGTAGAGGATTACTTAATATAAACAGCAATTCAGTCAGGAACCCTACTTCAGCAGGGATAAAGATGGAATGCTTTGTAGCAGAGGGCATACAGCTTTCCATAGTAAGCTGCCTGCTAGGCTGGGACAGTTTCTGTGACAATTTGTTCACATTTCAAAGCTACTGTGGCTTTAGGTCTTCACAGTGAGCTACTATTGGGTACAATTCTTGCTTGACCAACTACATTATCTGAATTTTGTTCTAATTGGAAAATTGGATTGAGGGGCAGTAGGGGAGGAATGAAGCCCCATACCTCCTCTTTGGTTTCAAAATACCATTTTATAAAATCGGTTTGTCGGTTCAGTGTTAAAACTTTGGTGGAATATGCATCACTAATCATACACCTTGTTGTTAATTGCTACACAACAATTCACAACCCTCACTGTTTAGCTGAAGTGTTTTGTGGTCACATCCAGCACAAAAAAGGAGGGAAATTATTCCCAGAGTATGAAATAAGAATTTTTCAGAAGCTGATGAGTAGTTCATTTCTAATCTTTTACCAAATGAAGTTAAGAATAAACTCTTTTCACCTAAGATTAAAATAACTGGATTCATCAGCTGAGAAGTTTCTACCTTCAGTCCTGGCAAGCAGCAACTTTTTACCTGTTTAGTCTCTATTTGAGCATTACTATAAGAGTACGCTCCATGATTTGTAGAGAGTGGTTACAGATACTAGATGAATGTGACTTGCATTCTTCTTTGCCCATGCATACGCTAAATTATTATCCTTCCTGAGTCTCATCTTGCTAGGTATCTTCCATCCATTAGCTTTCTTCTGATAGCTCTGTGTGCACATGATGCTTTGTCTGCCTCAACTTCATCTTCCTGACTTTTGAACAGAACTGCTTAGCTGGAGTTCTTTCACATTGTACCCATTAACAGTTGTTTTAAATAATAAGGAAAAAAACTATTATATGAATTCACTGAGCAGGATCAAATCTTCGAATGTGATGATAATTGATTCATCGTGTTTTATGATTTTGCTTAAAATAATTATGTTGCTTTTTAATAATGCAAGAGTACTACTGTTAAAGACACAGAAAAAATAACTTTGTACCTATCCAGGGGAGAACTGACAAAGTTCTCTTTGCAATTATATTGTGCAAACATGTGACAAATAAAAGGATTAGGTCAACTGCAAAGAGCAGTCTGCAAAGAGATTGTAATACAATGACTAAACCACTACATTTAAGAATATGTACCACTTGGGAACAGTGTTGCAAGCTAATAAAGAAAACAAGAGAAACTTTTTGAATAGAAATTAATAGATCATCTCTGATGTGCTAGGAATTAGCTCTGACTAGCTACAAAATACAAAACTATCTCAGAATGCAGTAGTCAACATAAATATAAACATCTTTATTTGGAGATGGATTCATTACTGAATAGATTTGCATGAGACATCTCGGTGACCACAAATAAGTGCTCCGTTATCAGGATATCATCTAACAACTGACAACTAAGCATTTAACTGCTAAATTCTCTTCATGAATGGTTGAATATATTTTATTCCTCAGGAATACTATATAAAAGCAGCAGCTTACTGCCTGTCTCCTATACACCTCCTAGAGAATAACATACTTAACTCAGCATCATTGGCATCCCTGTCTGAAGCGAGCGATTTGATAGGTTGAAGCTAAAAAGAACCATTTCTTTGAAAAGATCCTGCTTTCAAAAGGAAAATGAAAAATTGCCATCCTCAGTCCCCTGGCTCTTCTGTTTATTTTCTTCTTTTCTGTAGGTTTTTTTCAATAGAGATATCATGGTGATGATTATACATAGAAGGTCAGCCAGGCCAAGAACTCTCTTACAATGACTCTCAGGGGAGAAGACACATTTTGCCAGGCAACAACACAAATTGAGTCCCTCCAACTAAGTTTATCTTTTCTGCAGCCCAGATGAATAACTTCTATATATACCTATACATGCTTTGTAATGCTTAAGTTAAAGGAAGCTCTCAGTGGGTGACCAGAATGTTGTTGTCCTCTACCACAACATACTGTAGAACTGTCACTACACAGAGTCACGTACCCAGGTGGCAAATCAGGTACTTACAGTCACTTGCAAACCATGAAAACTCCCTCCATAACTCTGAGAAGTTGCTGAGACACTTTACAATCCCAGACAGCATAGCATACAACATAAGGAGGCCAACTGTACAATCTATAACTCTACAGATGGAGAAATCAGCTTATAATCCCTCTGTCAAATCAAGGTTCTGGTCTACAGAGGTATTTCAGCCTCCTTCAGCAATTATCCACTCCTAGTACTGCCAGAGTCCAACATGCCCTCAACCATCTTCTTTTGGATATTCCACACATGAAAGGTGTAACATGTAATATCCCCAGTCACAAGGAAGGCATACATGGGTGAAGCCAGCTCAAACTTGCTGTTCTATTCCAAGTTATTTTACTAGTTGTCCAGTCTTCATACTTCCTGTTGGACTGAGCTATGTATTTACAACCCCATGCTGGTCTGGCTGACTCAGGGAGACATTTACACCACCAGATGATCCATTCAAGTGTTGATAGCTACTTATCTAAAACAAAGCCCACCCTCTGGTCTCTCTTCTATTGAGATAGTCAGCTGCTTTGCCTTATTCCCTGAGCTTCATGGGCACATCACCCCTGTCCCTCTCCACTGAGCCTTCTTCCATTGTTTGGGTTGTTTTTCAGTGAGTCACATTCCACCCCTAGGGGTTTAGTCAGTTCCAAGTGCAGGGCAGGCTTTAAAAAATCAGGAATAAGACATACCTTTTACTTATTGTTCCTTACCTAAGAAAAGGCAGGAGGATTCATACAAAAACTAAAAGGAAAATTCCATAGGGCTCCCATGGGTGGCTGTTCCAAGTGCAGGGAATCATTAATATGAAAACTTGCCTGAATCTTACTACTAATCCATCAATATGAGAATGGTGTACACAAGTCCTTAAAAACTTTACTGCTGGAACTGAAAGATATGCGCTGCTACCAGTCGGGATTAAAGAAAAAAAAAAGAAACCTTTCTGATAGTTAATATTGCTACAAAGCTAGTCCTAACTGAAGAAGGAATAACCCAACAAAACACCCCTCTCCTAACCGTCTAATCAAGTCTATGGATTGATAACCCTGCAGCTTTCAGTAACTGAAGAAAGCCAGCCTCTCAGTTACATGTGAGAAAACAGATACCTGGACCTGGTGCCCTCCTCATGGCCTGTGACTTCAATGCCACCCCATCAGAGCATCTCCAGTACACTCAAGGGCACAAGCAGGGTTATGGAAACTCCTCCAGATATTGTGAAGGAAGGGCTCTGCTGGCTATGAAGCACTATAATCTCATACTGGGCAATCTACCTTTAGTCAGCAGAATTAGGATCATGAAGGCAAGAGTCATCCTCTTTCCTCTCCTACTCCTGATGCCCAGGAGGTCAATGTGATCTACCTGTCAGGCTGCCAGAAGCACAAGAATGATACTTGCAACTTGCTCTACCTTGTTTCCTTATCATACCCAGGTGAGGCCGCTGGTTCTGCAAAGTAAGACCACTGTTCAAGCTGTACAAGTCACCATTTAATGAGGCACATTGTGAGTTGTTCATAAGCTCCAGCTCTTCAGGATTTCTTGTTGCAGTTCATATACCAGGGTAAAACTCTGCTGCCAGATTATGTTGGTTTCTGAATATTTTGCTATGTTTAGATGTTCATGAAGTGACATTAGGGGGCCTTTTCACTAGTTCACAAGCACTTTGTAATTTTCTCTACAGTACTGACGAGCTTTGTTTTCCTTAAGGAGAAGCAATAGTCAATAATCATTGTCCCAAGTAACAGTAAAGGAGTAGCAGGTCTTGATCCCAAAGTGGGGGAAGGGAGGAAACCCAAAACCTTGGTAATACCAATCTTTGGCCATCCTCAGCTGATAACCGGAGGCTACTGATGTAGCCTTTTTACAACCTTAGAGATATAGTAAGGAACACTGTTTCTACTGGTTATTCCTCTGAAGCAGAAATTAGCTGCAATGGTAATTAATAAAACTTTCTCTCATTCAGCTAGCAAGTCCTACCACATACATCTCTCTTAGTCACTCTTATGTATTCTGTTACAATGAAAGTCTCTATAAATCTATCTTTAACAGACCCTCTAGGAGCAGGTGAACAGAGAGAGTGCTAAAAGTGCCATCTTTAATAGAAAAAACGTGGATAGAAGTTTGCCAGCTTTCAGAGGGGATTGAACAGATTTTATTTTATTATATCCTTTTACCAGTAAGTTTGTGATAGATATTAAGGCTGTAGTTTGGGGTGGGGGGTTTTTTGTTTTCACCTGTGTTTTGAATTTGTTTATTTAGCCCTTATCCTTAAGGATGAAAGTCTGGCTTGCCTTCCAAAAAATAATAGTAACATTAAAATTCTAGATTTTTAAAGTCAGTTTTCTAGTTGTTATAAGCCTGTGAAAGCTTTACCATAATCTTCTGTAACATTAACATTGGATAATCTTCAAAGTGCAGCACACAGTTTTTTGCCACAGTTGACAAAATGAAGACTTGAAAAAAAAATTCAGTTTTCACATGCTAAAGAGATTTCTTTTTCCAAGCTTAACAGAAAAAAACTAGTCCCTGTACATCCTGCCACATTTGTATCTGCTCAGTCCCATATCTGTAGGATCTCAGTAGGACTCTCAAATTAAAGGAGACTGATGATGTTAGCATCAGCAGCACTGGAACTTAAAACAAGTCATCATTCTTTACGTGTGCTTTTCCCCTCATTCTACTGTGGTGAGAAAGGAACAATCATGACTATGACTTTTAGAAACAGTCGTCATTTTGACGAAAGAGGCAGAGCTTAGGTCACTGGAGCATATTCACAGAGCAAGTCAGAACGAAACCCAAATTCTTGAGTTTTATCATATTTTGTTGCAAATATTTTGTCAATAGGTTTCACAGGTTTGTCTTTCACTTTTACTATAGCAGTTAGTCCATGCAAATGACTGACTGACTACTACCATCAGTCATTTGGAACATACTCTAGGTGACAGAAATAAATATGATGGGTTTCCACAGTTACAAAATTGCTGTTGACTTGTATCAGTTGTAATATGGTTCCACGTAAGAGAATTTCTAAGAGGGATTAGTTTGCTATTAAATAATTTGCAATTAAATAACACATATTCGAGAGTCCAGAGAAAGTCTTGTACTCAGAGCTCTACACTATTTTTTTCCCCATATGTATACTTGTTTGTCAAGCTGGAGTTCTGTTGCTTTTTTTTAAGCCACCATTAGGCAATAGGGAAGAACAAGACACCATTTATTGAAAGTGGCAATGCTATGCAAAATTACACATATCCTTTCCTAGATTCCTACCCACAGGAAATTCAGCTGCAAAAATTCACAGAAGTTACTACCAACCAACTCCGTCTATTCAACAATACCAAGTAACGGTGAAATTTTAAATGTAAGCTTTCTTTCCTAGATTACAGTTTCATTTGCCATACAGTTCAGGTTACCAACAAATTGATAAGAAATACTAAAATATCATCAGATTCTTCAGCTGTTTTCTAATATGGAGAACAACAGACACTGCCAAACACCATAAAGTAATCTTCAATGCTATTGAGAGATATTCAGTAACCCAGAGTTAATATTTAGCCCCTGTGCTTTCCACGTGCAAATGGAAATCAGGATTCACTCAACCAAAGTCAGAGGAATGACAGTTCCTCTTCAATTCTATTTCTTTCATGCCTGGTAGCCAACATTTTGAAATATAATATTGAAAAATTATAAAGATCCAGAAGATCTACCCAAGTCCAACAAATTAGCCTTTCTTTGACTTACATAGATCAGGGAACTTCCTAAGCATAACAACCAGTGCAACCATGGCAACATCTACTTAGAAGTTTTCATGTACTCTACCATCATAAGACCTCCAATCATTTTGTCCCTGTCTCTCACAGAAATATATATTTCTGTTTTCCTTTCTGTCTATATGGAAGCCAGTTAGAAAAAACTCTTGTTTTTAATTATTTGTATTTAAATGTACTTGAAATTAAGTAGACAAAAAAATAGCTACGTTGTATCCCTCATGAATAAAATGGTTAGACAATATGATCTGTTCTTGAAAAAACAATCTCCACCAAATTCCTGATGCTATATGCCACATTTGTTCCTCTGTCAGAAATACTTTTCTTATTAAGAAAGTGAAATATTTCAATTGGACTTCAAAACAACATACTTTATTAGACTTCTGTAGTAATTTTTTTCCCAATTTTAATAATCCAATTCTACCCTTTTCTCTTCCCCTTTCCATTGCATTCAACCAAGTTTTCATTATATTTCTGGTTTTCTCTTTAAAGCAAGCGAACAAGCAAAGCCAGACAGAGAGCCTGCCCTTTGAAATGGGCAGTGCTGTATATCTAATTTGTATTAGTCATGCATTCATTCCAAACTAAAAGCAATGTTCATGCATTTTTTTTTTTTTTTTCCATTATGCTTTGGCTATTTGGCAAGTTCCATATTCACTAAAACAAGTTGGTAGACAGGAATTTAGGCTAGTGTGGGATTTATTCAGGAGACAGACACAGTATGGGCATAAGGGAACATTCTTTCTTATAAGTGCTGTGCACACCTTCTCATGTGGATTTGAGAGACATTTTATTTGCATAAACAGCTGTCGTCTTACCTCATTTCTGCAGCAACATATAGTACCACGCAAGAAAGTTGCCATAAGAGATCCTGCTCTTATTCTTCAAACCACTACTCCCACTTCTCTTCACAGCTGGCTCTTCAAACTCAAAAAAAAAGTCATTACATTTTTTCCCAATTATATAACTTTTATTGCAAGAATGAGATACCAAAACTTAATTCCTGTAGCTAAAAAGATATTAATATTTGGCCTCAAATTAACTTTCAGCCATGTCAAAAGTTATTATATCTACTGTTATTCTGAAGTTAGAATAACATTGTAGTAATTAAACGGGGGGGGGAGGCACAGGGGGAAACAATGAAGTAAAAAGCAGAATTTTGAAAGAAAAATACTACAGGTCATTTTTAAGGTCAAAGAACTAAAAAAAGCAAGTTACATTAACATTTCATCTACATAAATAATATTTCAAAGGAAAATAAACAAAACTGGTATATGGTAGTATATTTCATATAGTGGAACAAAATAGACAGATGTTCCAGGCCAACGAAAAGAAACAATAGTGGATTTTTTTTTTTTACAGGAGTATTCTGTTTACTTAGAGATTTTAGTTAAAGATGTTATTACACAGCATGCTTCTAACTATGCCACTTACAACATACTCCTGGTGTTGACTGATCTGTATTTCTTGAACTATTGCTGTGAAGTTATTCCTTTATTGACATTTATGACATCGTAATGAATACTTACATCTCTTCTACAGTTGTCTAGGCCTATATCAAACACAGGTCTTTGCAAGGGTTGGGTTTTTTAGAGCTCAGTGAAGAGAAAAGGAACCAATGCTGAATTTCTTTTTAAGAATAAATAATAAGAATTTGATGGGTGTAGGAGAGGTGAATCCTTGATCTCTTCCCCAGGTGTGGTCTGGAGGAAGCTGATGCTGGAACTCTGTTCTTGTACTTGTAAACTTATCTCTTCTGATGGCTTCCTACTTATGATACAGCACACTGTTTTATTCAACCAGAGCCATGATGAGAAGCAGAACATCACGACTACAATTAATAGAAAGCATTTCCTCCAGGATGGCAAATGTAATGAAGTCTGTGACTTTCAGATTATCAAACAGCAGAATAAAAGGATTACAAAAAAAAAAAATACCACTAGAAAATATATCAAAATAAAGTATGAAGTCGCAAAAAGCAGCATAGAAAGGATGAGGTAGAGAGAAAAATGAACACAAGAAATTTAAAGAACATCTACATCTTGTCTCCCCGCTTTTCTATACCTATATTTTGACCTTTACCAGTCTCAAACATCTGCCTTTCCCCTTCAGTCTCAGTTTGTTTTTACTGATTGCTTCTGTAATCTCTCTTGCTCCTTCCCTGTGATATCTTACGTAGTCTACCAAAGCTGAGAAGATAATGTACCTCACCACATGTCCTGGTTTCAGCCAGGGTAGAGCTGGTTTTCTTCACAGAAGCTAGTGTGAGACTGTGTTTTGGATTTGGGATGAGAAATGGTTGATAAGGTGCTGATGTTTTGGGTTGTTGCTGAGCAGTCAAGGATAGTCCAGCTTCTTGTGCTGGCCTGCCAGCGAGCAGGCTGGGGGTGCACGGGGAGCTGGGAGGGGACACAGCTGGGACAGCTGACCCAGGCTGGCCAAAGGGATATTCCCTACCATACGACATCATGCCCAGTACATAAACTGGAGTTGGCTGGGGGGTGGAAATCGCTGCTCGGGGACGGGCTGTCGATCACGGGGTGGCGAGCAATTGCTGTATTGGGCATCACTTGTTCTTGTACATTCCTTTGTCGGTATTATCATTGTTTTTCCCTTCTTTCTTTCTGTCCTATTAAACCGTGTTTATCTCAACCCACGAGTTTTTTTTCCCAATTCTCTTCCCCGTCCCACTGTGGGAGGGAGAGTGAGCAAGCGGCTGTGTGGTGTTTAGTTGCCGGCTGGGGCTAAACCACGACAGTCCTTTTTGGTGCCCAACGTGGGGCACGAGGCTTGAGATAATAACGGTTGCAGGTCACAATATCAGTTTATTTGATTTGCATGATGCTCTCATCTTTGCTGTACATGTTAAGGATCAGTGTTGGTTTCTGCGGGCTGCTGCACTCTGTGATGATTAGTAATGTCTCGCCTGCGAGTTTTGTTTTTAGAGCACTGACCTTGAGCTTAATGTGGTATCATCTGAGCTCTGTATTAAAGCCGTTGCTGTATTTTGGCTACTGTCTTGTGGAAACGATTAGCAATTATACTTCTGCCTCTGAAAGGTTTTTTATGGAGGAAATGCAGAGTGATACCTTTGCTACCTTCTGTCATAATGTTTCCTCCTTCATCACAATAATTTTTCCGTATTTTGAACACCCTTGGGTAGTTAAAATACCTCTATTGCTACTTCTGGGGAACATTGTTTCGGTTTTGTCTAAGGTTGGCAAGCAATTTAAGAATATCACCTGGAGATCTGCCCCAAGGCTGGATAGTTATGAATGGCAGGGCGTGTGGAACAGCATGGGCAAATGCCTGGGACGGTGGGCACCTCCAGTGTTTTGGAACTTCACTCCTGAACAAGTGCAGAATCCTGATAAACTAGCAGAATATCTGGAAGAAGTATGCTGTCAGCCTGGCAGCTCCAAGGAGACACAAATCATTGCAATGTGCTGGGGCCTGGCCCATGTTACCGAGCTCTATTTAACACTATGCAAAGGGGAGAGAGGCTCTCTGGGTCTGATGGCAATGTGGCAGGCACTGTGACTACTCCAACCCCTGTGGCAGGCACTGTGACTACTCCAACCCCCACGGCGGGCACTGTAGCTACTCAGACTGTTGCAGCTGAACCAGAGAACCAGCCCATCCCGGTATCAGTTGCCCCTGTACAAAAGAAGAAATCTTGGAAGCGGAAGTCAGCTCGTTTAGTAAGGGAAGAGGAAGATATTACTAAGAAGGAGCCAGAGGAAGAGAGTGAGGAGGCAGAGTGCTCTGAAGCAGGGCCATCACAAGCACGGAAGAGGGAAGAGAGCAAGTCATCGCTTGAAGAGGAGGAAGAGGAAGAACTCATAAAAGAGACGGTAACTACCCGATCTCTATCCCTGAGTGAATTGCGAGATATGCGAAAGGATTTCAGTCGTCGTCCAGGTGAGCACATTGTCACCTGGCTGCTCCGATGCTGGGATAATGGGGCCAGTAGCCTGGAATTAGAGGGTAGGGAAGCCAAGCAGCTGGGATCCCTTTCTAGAGAAGGGGGCATTGACAAAGCAATTGGAAAAGGTGCACGAGTCCTCAGCCTCTGGAGACGACTCCTGTCAGGTGTGAAGGAAAGGTATCCCTTCAAGGAAGATGTTCTATGTCACCCAGGCAAGTGGACCACCATGGAGAAAGGTATCCAGTACCTGAGGGAGCTAGCTGTGCTGGAAGTGATTTATGGTGACTTGGAAAATGGACAATCGTCCAAAGACCCAGATGAAGTCAATTGCACGCAACCTATGTGGCGGAAGTTTGTACGGAGTGCACCCTCACCATATGCCAACTCATTAGCAGTAACGGCCTGGAAAGACGGAGAGAGACCAACGGTGGATGAATTGGCTGGCCAACTCCGGCAATACAAAGAAAGTCTCTCTTCCTCCCTACGGGCCTGCATCTCTGCTGTAGAGAAACTGTCCCGGGAGTTCCGGCAATTCAAAGAGGATATGCCATACCCTCCACCCGTACGGACCAGTGTCTCAGCCATTAGGAGTAAGTGCTCTTCTGTTCAAGAGAGAAGATATAGAGGATACACACCACGAGCCACCCTGTGGTTTCAATTGCGTGACTACGGAGAGGACACGAGGAGGTGGGATGGAAAACCTACCTCGACCCTAGAGGCACGAGTACGCGAGCTGCAAGGAAAGACAATTACAAAAGGGGGTTCAGGTTCCTCCAGAAAAATCGTCGCTCCACTTTCCAGTGGGCAGCTTCCCAGAAAGAATAGAAGAGTTGATCTCACCTCTGATCCTCTTGAAGGGACTTCTGATTCCTATTTACAAGAAGTGGGTAACGAGTACTATGAGCAGGATTAGAGGGGCCCTGCCTCCAGCCAGGTGGAGGAGAGGGATAACCGAGTTTATTGGACTGTGTGGATTAGATGGCCTGGCACATCAGACCCACAGGAATATAGGGCTTTAGTGGACACCGGTGCACAATGTACCCTGATGCCATCAACCCATCTGTATTTCTGGAGTGACAGGGGGATCCCAGCAGCTGACTGTGCTGGAGGCCAAAGTGAGCCTAACTGGGAATGAGTGGCAGAAGCACCCTATTGTGACTGGCCCAGAGGCTCCGTGCATCCTGGGCATAGACTACCTCAGCAGAGGGTATTTCAAGGACCCAAAAGGGTACTGGTGGGCTTTTGGTATAGCTGCCTCGGAGACGGAAGAAATTAAACAGCTGTCCACCTTGCCTGGTCTCTCAGAGGACCCTTCTGTGGTGGGGTTGCTCAGGGTCGAAGAACAACAGGTGCCGATCGCTACCACAACAGTGCACCGGCGGCAATATCGCACCAACAGAGACTCCCTGATCCCCATCCATGAGCTGATTCGTCAGCTGGAGAGCCAAGGAGTGATCAGCAAGACTCGCTCACCCCATATGGCCAGTACGAAAGTCTAATGGAGAGTGGAGACTGACAGTAGACTATCGTGGCCTGAATGAAGTCACGCCGCCACTGAGCGCTGCTGTGCCAGACATGCTAGAACTTCAATATGAACTGGAGTCAAAGGCAGCCAAGTGGTACGCCACCATTGATATTGCTAATGCATTTTTCTCAATCCCTTTGGCAGCAGAGTGCAGGCCACAGTTTGCGTTCACTTGGAGGGGTGTCCAATACACCTGGAATCGACTTCCCCAGGGGTGGAAACACAGCCCTACCATTTGCCATGGGCTGATACAAACTGCACTGGAACAGGGTGAATCTCCAGAGCATCTGCAATACATTGACGACATCATCGTGTGGGGCAACACAGCAGAAGAAGTTTTTGAGAAAGGGAAGAAAATAATTCAAATCCTTCTGAAAGCTGGTTTTGCTATAAAACAAAGTAAAGTCAAAGGACCTGCACAAGAGATCCAGTTTTTAGGAATAAAATGGCAAGATGGACGTCGACAGATCCCAACAGATGTGATCAACAAAATAACAGCTATGTCTCCACCAACTAGCAAAAAAGAAACACAAGCATGTCTGGGCGTTGTGGGTTTCTGGAGAATGCATATTCCAAATTACAGTCTGATTGTAAGCCCTCTTTATCAAGTGACCCGGAAGAAGAACGATTTTAAATGGGGCCCTGAGCAACGACAAGCCTTTGAACAAATCAAACAGGAGATAGTTCATGCCGAAGCCCTCGGGCCAGTCCGAGCAGGACAAGATGTTAAAAATGTGCTCTACACGGCAGCCGGGGAGAATGGCCCTACCTGGAGTCTCTGGCAGAAAGCACCAGGAGAGACTCGAGGTCGACCTCTAGGGTTTTGGAGTTGAGGATATAGGGGATCTGAGTCCTGCTATACTCCAGCTGAAAAGGAGATATTGGCAGCATATGAAGGAGTTCGAGCTGCCTCAGAAGTGGTTGGTACTGAAGCACAGCTCCTCCTGGCACCCCGACTGCCAGTGCTGGGCTGGATGTTCAAAGGGAGGGTCCCCTCTACACATCATGCGACTGATGCTACGTGGAGTAAGTGGGTCGCACTTATTACACAGTGGGCTCGAATAGGAAACCTTAATCGCCCGGGAATCTTGGAAGTGATCATGGACTGGCCAGAAGGCAAAGATTTTGGAATATCACCGGAAGAGGAGGTGGCGCGTGCTGAAGAGGCTCCACCATATAATGAACTGCCAGAGAACGAAATATGCCCTATTTACTGATGGGTCCTGTCGTATGGTAGGCAAACATCGAAGGTGGAAAGCTGCTGTATGGAGCCCTATACAACGAGTTGTAGAAGTTGCTGAAGGACAAGGTGAATCAAGTCAGTTTGCAGAGGTGAAAGCCATCCAGCTGGCTTTAGATATTGCTGAACGAGAAAAATGGCCAGTACTCTATCTTTATACTGACTCATGGATGGTGGCAAATGCTCTATGGGGGTGGCTGCAGCAATGGAAGCAGAGCAACTGACAACGCAGAGGCAAGCCCATCTGGGCTGCTGAATTGTGGCAAGATATTGCTGCCCGACTAGAGAATCTAGTCATAAAAGTACGCCATGTAGATGCTCACGTACCCAAGAGTCGGGCCACCGAAGAACATCAAAACAACCATCAGGTGGATCAGGCTGCTAAGATTGAAGTGGCTCAGGTGGATCTGGACTGGCAACATAAGGGTGAATTATTTATAGCTCGGTGGGCCCATGACACCTCAGGCCATCAGGGAAGAGATGTAACATATAGATGGGCTCGGGATCGAGGGGTGGACCTGACCATGGATGCTATTGCACAGGTTATCCATGAATGTGAAACGTGTGTTGTGATCAAACAAGCCAAGCAGTTAAAGCCCCTCTGGTATGAAGGACGATGGTTGAAATATAAATATGGGGACGCCTGGCAGATTGACTATATCACACTTCCACAAACTCGCCAAGGCAAGCGCTATGTGCTTACCATGGTGGAAGCAACCACCGGATGGCTGGAAACATACCCTGTGACCCATGCCACCGCCCGGAACACTATCCTGGGCCTTGAAAAGCAAGTCTTATGGCGACATGGCACCCCCGAAAGAATTGAGTCAGACAATGGGACTCATTTCCGAAACAACCTCATAGACACCTGGGCCAAAGAGCACGGCATTGAGTGGGCGTATCATATCTCCTATCATGCACCAGCTTCTGGAAAAATTGAACGATACAACGGACTATTAAAGACTACCCTGAGAGCAATGGGTGATGGGACATTCAAACATTGGGATAAACATTTAGCCAAAGCCACCTGGTTAGTCAACACTAGGGGATCTACTAATAGAGCCGGGCCTGCCCAATCAAAACTTCTACGTACTGTAGAAGGGGATAAAGTCCCTGTGGTGCATGTGAGAAACATGCTGGGGAAGACAGTCTGGGTTACTCCTGCCTTACGCAAAGGCAAACCCGTTCGTGGGATTGCCTTTGCCCAGGGACCTGGGTGCACTTGGTGGGTAATGCGGAAGGATGGGGAAGTCCGATGTGTACCTCAAGGAGACTTGATTTTGGGTGAAAACAGTCAATGATTTGAATTGTATTATGTTAATTGTTCAGTATGACATTACTACTATGGCTGCTATCTACCATATCAATGGTATTATAGTAAGAATCACCCAGACTGATGAAGAATGAGCTTCACTGAAACCAAGCAACGTGCAGCAGTGACGGAACCAGAACTGGCTTCATCAGCTTGCGCCCAACAAATCCCTCGAGACCGAAATCTTCGACCTGCAGATCATGGACATGGACCGTGCCAGATGACAATCCAACACTACATACCATCTCCCCTGCCCTGAGAGACTACTATGATCGATGAAGCCTGGAGTCATGGACTGACTGAACTCCACAGACATTTTAAGTGATGGCCCATGGACTAAGAAAGTGATATCTGTGTATATATATTAAAAGACAGGAAGAGTAAAAATGAATAATTGGAATGTATTGAAAAGTATAGGACCTGGGCATGACGTAAATGGTATGGAATAAGGGGTGGATACTGTCCTGGTTTCAGCCAGGATAGAGTTGGTTTTCTTCACAGAAGCTAGTGTGAGACTGTGTTGGATTGGGGATGAGAAATTGTTGATAATGTGCTGATGTTTTGGGTTGTTGCTGAGCAGTCAAGGACAGTCCAGCTTCTCGTGCTGGCCTGCCAGCGAGCAGGCTGGGGGTGCACGGGGAGCTGGGAGGGGACACAGCTGGGACAGCTGACCCAGGCTGGCCAAAGAGATATTCCCTACCATACGACATCATGCCCAGTACATAAACTGGAGTTGGCCGGGGGGGCGGAAATCGCTGCTCGGGGACGGGCTGTTGATCACGGGGTGGTGAGCAATTGCTGTATTGGGCATCACTTGTTCTTGTACATTCCTTTGTTGGTATTATCATTGTTGTTTCCTTCTTTCTTTCTGTCCTATTAAACTGTGTTTATCTCAACCCACAAGTTTTTTTTCCCCAATTCTCTTCCCCGTCCCACTGTGGGAGGGGGAGTGAGCAAGCGGCTGCGTGGTGTTTAGTTGCCGGCTGGGGCTAAACCACGACACCACATTTCTTTGCATCTCAGGAACTAAGACAAACATTGATCTTCATCAGAAGTATTGCTATAAATCTCACTTCTATAGAGTTCCCAAATATTTCTGCAAAGTCCTTATGCTGGTAATGAGTGTCTCAGACAGGAATGGCATCAAATGGCATCGAACACTACAAACCAACATGAATCTTTTTTGGTTTTTTCCATTCACTGATGAAAAATTGGAAAATAAATAAATAAATAAATAGCCTGTTTCAAATAAACAGCATAAAAATTCTTGAATGGAGAGAAAGAAAAGGGAGGAGAGATCCTAGTCATGCATTGATGAATCAGAAGCAGGAAAGCACCTGTAGCATCACAAAATATTAAAGCTGCCTTAAATAGGTATCTAGTTGAAACAAGTTTTGAGAATATCAATTTTCTTCAATTTATAAAGAAAATTGTAAATGTTCTCACATGAAAACAAAGGTAAGTTGTTATCTTTCCTTACAATTTTCCTATGACAGTTGATAAAATTTTCTTCCTCTTTCAAGTACTAAGAGATTCAAGACCACTTAAAAATGAATAAGGTGTATAAACTCCAATAAACTGTTGGCTTGTTCAAACTCCACACCCTGATTCTTACCTTTTAGACAAGAGAAATTATATTTAATAGTTTCATCAAAATCCTCCATGAAAGCAAGACACAATCATGAACAACTTGGCAGAAACAAAATCTCAGAAAAATAAAAGTTTATGTGCTAATGTTCTGATAGAAGTAGTACTTAAAGCAGTTTCCAAGATAAACATTTTATATTAAACTTCTAAAAGAGATTTATGAATGTCATTTTCATCAAAAAAATATATATATATCCTAAATTGATATTTTAAAATATTGGAATGGGGGGGAAAAAGGAAGGAAAACATAAAATTGGTCCACACATTGGAAAAATAATAGCGATGCCTTTACTACACAGTGCTGTAGACTTTTTGGGAGTGGGTTAGGAATGCATTTTTAGGTGGTTTTTTTTTTCACCTCCCCAAACGGAGATTTTAATCTGTTCACATAGTCTCTTTTCATTACAATATAAGCTGTTTTCCATAAATAAAGACTGAAATAGCAGACTCTGATAAGAGTTTGGGATTAAAAAGATATGGGGAAGCATACAAGTTTTGCATCCCTTTCTACATGGATCTTTAGGTCTGATCCTAGGCAATCACATTTTAATAAGATCTTTATCATATAGTTGACTTCAAGTTTTTAAAATTCACTAATGCTGGTCTAGAGAAAACAGATTTCAAAATGGTGACATTGGGTTACTTTCTTTGCCTTACAGAAATTTGAGGTCCAGGCATCCTAGATTTTCATGCTTTTCTACAGTCTTCTAAGAAGAGAATTGACATATAAAAATAAGAGATTCTAATACAAGTATTTTGGCTTGAATAAACATGCAGAAAGTGTTCTGGAATTATATAAAGAGATACATAGCCATTTTTATGTCATCTTCCTGATATTGGGTTGATGACAGACCCTGTGCACCCAGAATCATATATGGAAACACAGACAACTTTACAGGCTGAAGTAGAGCATCAAAAATATGAGCAAAGTGTTTACACTACTTTTTAACTTTTTAAAAGCAAATACTGGCCTTCTGAACAGACATTCTAATTCAGGTAGGATGAACAGCACACACCTTCAGTTGAATAGACCAGTCTTGCTAATAAGCGAGAAGGTTAGAAGGAAGATTAGCATGATACAAAAGGGAATCTAGTGTAAATGGCAATGAGGAACTGGACTTCATGTCACCAAACAACTCCAGCTTCTACCTGCAGGTTATGTTACCAAAGAAGGCTCTAGCAGTAAAAGCAGTCTTGGTACTTGCCATATTTTCTTCACCTAATAATTGATTATACTGATCATACACACACATGTAGTAGTCCAAAACAACATTTACAGTGACTGACAATTTTACACATCTAAACAATATAATGTAGACTGTATTTTCAGAGAAAAGGAAGGCCTGATTACTCTTCCAGACTTTTTCTCATTTCTGTATAGTTTTCACATGGAAGCATCCTTGAACAAAAAATGTACTAACAAAGTACCACTACAGTCTTAATTCTTTCCTTACCATATGAGGAAACATAGCAGATGAGCCCTATTCGTCTGATAAAACAATATCCTTCCCTATTTTTTGACCCACTCAGTCAGCTATTGCTCTGAAAATCATTCATGACTACCACATCAAGGGTGGAGCAGACACATTTTTGTAGTGCTTTTTCTGAGCCACAGCTCCCTGGGGATTACCTCTGAAAATGAGTCTTAGGTAAAAACCAGAAATGTTTCACAAGTAAACTGAGGGTCCTACCATAAAAATGTCAAAAAGCCTCACCTTCAAACTCTTCCCTCAGTTCCCAGGTGACTTACGCTGACCTGCATAAATTGAAACAAGTCCATGTAGAAGTCAGCAGCAGTAATGTATTTGCCCTTTCAAAAAGGGAGGTTCTAGAATAGGTCTGTTCTTACCTACTACCAGCACCTGCCAAGTAGCTTTGATGATATCTGCAATTACTTTCCTTCCATCTCTCCTTCCCATAATCTCTGCAGTTCCTTACTGAATTTGGAAAATGCTTTTCAAAATTTCAGTCCCAAACAGATCATGGTCTTTGTTTCCTATGTTTATTTACTTGTATGCACACAGGTTTACAAGAACACTTCTCTCTTCATATCCCAAGGATAAAGCAGTCTTATTTTCAGTATCATGCCACTGACCCACATGAAGATAATTTCAGTCCAATTGGTCTGTACCAATGACTGCTCTGTTGGAAGCCAAGACATGTGATCCAACCTTCTGCTGCAGTCTTGAAGATTTATCTGGTAAATCTCATTAGTGTCTCAATTCTGATTTGCTCAACTCAGCTGGCAGGTGATGAAATGTTGCCAGGTCAAGGTATACAAAACTCAACATACCCCATAAAGGTTTTTCATTTTTCTGGCTGCTTAAAAGAGGTCTCCAGTTAGAACATGTATTTTTTTTAAAGAAGGGGGGGGGGGGGGGAAATCACACCAGACAAGGGTAAAATCTTTGAATCCTAGCTTGAAGATCATCTGAAATCTTTGAAACCTGAACTTCACTATGGCTGTGTTTATATAGAGTTAAAAACTTTGTTCCAAGTTCTTCACAGTGAAGAAGTTCTTCACACCACTGCACTGTGATAAGGAGCCCCTCCATTTGAAACTATGGTTGCTCAGCTTCCATAAAACTTCTTGACATGGATACAACAGATCTACAGATCTGTCCTCCTGATTTCTAGCAGCTTACATAAAAAGCTATGGCAAAAAATATGGCCAAATCACTTATTAAATGTCACACCAGAAAAAGACATAGATATGCTAGGAATTTGGAAGGTTATTATTAAGTTCTGTTGTATTACTAGTTCTGCGTTCACTATTAAGTTCTGTTGTTACTGGTTGTGACTAATGCCATTTTAGATATGTTCTGTATCCATGACACCCACATAGGGCTGTCGCAGATGACAGAGGAGCTATAGCACACCTGGTCCCTTGAGGCAAGCAACTTAGGTCTAAGCCAGTTATCCTGGAGTATCTAGACTGGTATTACATACCGAAGTTTAGATATTTGAATAGCAGTCAGTAACAAAAAGTTTTAGATTACTGAATTTGATAAAGTTTACCCACATCATTTGTTAATGCTGAATTATTTTTTTTCTGCCCCAAACCAGAAAGCATGTCTTTGCACTCATTCAAGTTCAGCTGAATGCCATTTGCTAATTACGCATCATAGAAGGTTTATCTACATTACTCCAAATTCACATTTCCTCTCTAGTAGCCAGTCCAACTTGCTGTAATCTCCAAACAGCATGTAGTTACTCCATTCATTTTTATCTGTGTTGGAAACCATCATATCGCATGCATGGCTTTCTTGGCCATGCAAGTCTGTCACAAGCTGAAAGTCTCTTTTAGAAGTGTTTTGGCACTAAAGACAAGCTGAAGGGAAGCCAGTTGAAAGTGTCATCCAAACAAGGTAATAAACATAGATAACAACAGACATTCTATAGCAAAGGGGAGTTGCCAAAAAGCTTACTGTAATGTCAGAGTTGCAGATCAGTCTATCCTAACTGACAAACCTCTTTGTCTCCTACAAATAAAACTCACACAGATGGCAAAGATCCACAGAAGTGAGTATTTTTCCTGAGCAAATATCAATAGTATAATGTTCACATAACATCTTTTGAAGTAATCCAGTATCTTTTATTCCATTGGATTTTTTTTTTCGTCCTCCTCTTCCAAAGATAAATGAAGCAAGAAGAAACAGGGCTTACAGATGGCAACCTTCATGCCTCACCAGGAAAATCTCTCATGCTTTGTTTCACTAACATACAGATTTCTCTGCTGCCTGTCTTACACTCTAATGACATTTTCAATAGAGATAACTTAACGACTTCCATGTTCTGAACAAAATGGTCACAAACACTGTAAGTTTTTGTAGAACTTTCTCTGACCGTATTAGAATTAGGTGTTGGAGTTGCATTGCTTGCTGTTCCAGTATTTCTTGCTAGTCCAATATTTCTTGCTAGTACCATCAGGTTTTATTCTCCACTTAGATTGATGCTTAAGAACAGAGACCTATTTATGATTAGCTTCTAGAAGTGAAGACCTAATGTCACCTAACAATAACACTCTTTCCATTATCTCTTTCTTTGCAAATCTTAACACTGACTCTAAATTACAGCATTTGGTTTCATCTTCCAGAAGTTTTCCATTCTCCCCCCTTAACTCTTTCCTCTCTCATTTAATATTTGTACACTTCACTTGGGAGGTAGATTTGATCTGACTGCTCCTTTCCTGTTAGTATTTTTACTTGTTATCGTATCTGAATTGTTTGATAAACAAGTCCATGGCACAGAGGTAATTGTAAATCAAGTCACTTCTTTGATCCTCACATTTGCCATAGCTTCTGATAGTGTGGTACCTAGTTCTAATTGAAACTGCTGATAAATGTGAGCCTCTTATGCCAACAGCTATCCTCTTACTAGCTCTTCTTTCAACATTCCATATTTGCAATTCTCAGCAAAGCTGAACTGCAGCAATAAAATGTCATCTGTTTCCCCTTGTTCCTAAGGCCTTCTATGAAATCCACTCCAGATTTCTTATCTATTCATCTATATATGTAACTATATACAGATCTGCATATAAAATATTTTGTCTGCCCATGACTGGGCATTAAGATTTGCTTTCACTTCTTTTTTTTTCTCTGTTTCTTTTTTTTCTCTGTTTCTTTTTTTTCTCTGTTTCTTTTTTTTCTCTGTTTCTTTTTTTTCTTCTCTATAATGAGGGAAAAGGAACACACTTGAGCTTTCATTTCATGAAGTTCCTCTACATAACTCCAGCCCAAAGGGAAGTGAAGTACCACTCCCAGGTTACATAGCATTCAAACAACTTAAAAGAACCCAAAAGGACAGTTTGGTGTAGTTCCTTTGAGTGAAGTGGTGAGCAGTCTATAATTAATTGCAGTTTGAAGACTTGGAAGTAATTACTTTCACATCAAGGCTATAAGGAAAGAATGGTCTCATTTCCATGTTAGAAAGGCAGAGTAGTCCAAACATATGTTCCCACCCCTGCTGTTTTGGGGACCTTCATGTATGTATACATGTATACAGACTGAGAAATGATACATAAGAGGGCAACTTCGCTCTATAAATCTAGTGGTTTATTTGTTTAATGCTCTGAGTAATTCAGTCTGACATGTGTGAGAGAATCAGTTTTTTCAAGGGGTTTCTGTTTGCTTGGGATTTTTTTGTTCTTTGAGGACTGCAGAACAGATAGCACCACACAATAGAGTTGAACATTGTTGTAGTAAAAAGGAGCATTCAGAGCCAAACGGATGTTTTGTTAACATTTCAGACCCTTGCAACAAAACGGCCTAAATTAAATATATTATAACACTTTTTTTTATGAGGTTCATCACAGAAATAACCATCCTTCATGAAGTCAACATCTGAATGAAAGAGTCAGTATTCCCACAGTGCTTTCAAATATGCTGGAATGTTGCATTTTATATTGCTTTGTTTTTAATGCTTCATTCTTTTCACAAGTCCAGTGATGAAAGTAACTTAGAACCATGTAATGATTTTATTACGGTTGCCTTTGTTCTTCTATTTCTCATCATTCCTATTTGTTTGTTACAGTCAATAGTTACACATTGCTTTAAATTAAATTGTAAGCAATTTGGGGAAGTACTATGGTGGATATTCACAGAGTGCATTAGCATAAGGAAACTAAACACTCTATGCTTCCCCTGTTGTCAGTGAAACCACAGGAATGTTTTCAATTGCCTTCCCACTCCAGAACTAACACCAAACTTCACTAGACCTGAAGCCTTTCCTTCCACTGGCAATAGGAGCTAGTCTCCACAGGTTTCTGTATCAGACTGAGGTTTATCAAAATGTTTGAAGTAGAGGGCTAGAGACCACAATTTTTACCTATGTAAATAAGAAAATAAACATACACAAGAATAGTCATAGGCATCAGATCAAAAAAAAAAGCATCTAGCCCAATATGCTGCCTCTCATGGCAAACTATAGTGATTAGTTAGGGAAGTACCCAAAAAATTATGAGGAAATAGTTTCCTCAAGTATTCCCTGAGCTTGCAACAGAGAGAATTCCTCAACTGAAGGTGGCATCTCTATTTAGGGACCCTGTTGGATTTTCTCATCACAGAATTTTCCCATGTGTTTCTCATATTTTACACAGTTATAACTTCAGCGCTCAGAGTGGCTGGTAGCACAGCATCCTCCAAGCTTTTTGCTTCCAACCCTTTACATGAAGGGCCTCGTCCTCTCATTTGACTACGTATAGCATGGACCAGCTTCATTTAACACTTCATTCGCATTTCATAGAATCATTTACAGTGGAAAAGAGCTTTAAGATCATAGAGTCCAACCATAAACCTAAAACTGACAAGTACAACACTAACCTGCGTCCCTAAGTGCCACAAATACCTCCAGGGATGGTGACTCAACCACTTCCCTGGGCAGCCTGTTCACTTCCAGGCAGATGACCCTAACTTGCGTGACAAACAAGTGTCAATAAGACTTAACGTAAATATTAACTACTGATTTCAGTATTACTACAGCGTTTTATCATATTTAGTAATGGAGAGGAACAGCACTGAGACATTGAAGTATTCCTGAAAAAGCGCTGTTCTGAAACTAGAAAGGAAGAAAGAAGTCCAAACCGCTGGCAGTATTTTCTGGTGTTAGTGTAAAAAAAGGAATTGGAACAAAGACTCTAGAGAGCGATAGAAAATAGTAGTCTGGAAGAATGAAGAAAAGCAAGTGTCCAAAAAAATCATTATTACTTTTTACTTTTTCTAGTCATTTAGACCAGTAATGTCGTATCAAGAAGGTAGTTTTATATCCTTTTTTACTGAAACAAATGAGCACAGAACAGTGGATAAGGTGTCTTTATTTCAGGTTACTAATGTATAGGCAGAGAAACCTTTTCTGACCAGAAGAATATGTGTCTAAAACCAAAAGGACATGTAAAATGATACTGAAACTAACATAACTTAACAGAACCTAATAACTTCCAGGAAAAAGCCTTCAGTTGGGGCAATTTCTCTGTATCTATTTTTTCCTGATTGTATTACAATAATTAGAAAAAACCTGACAAGCTCTTTCAGGAAAAATTTTAAGGTCCTGATCTTGCAAACACTGTACATATGCCCAAAATTAGCATGCCAGCAATATTATCCAAACCAATGAAATGACTATAATGCTTTAAATTACAGAGGGGAAAAAGATATCTTCAATATCAGAGTCTAAGCCTCTAAAAAGTTTCTTCCTCTATACAAACTCAATTTCCCAATTGCTAGAAGAGAAAACAATTATTAGGAACAGAGAAAAAAGTTCATTTTGCTTTCTCAAACAGCAGCATCATGAAAGTGTCAAGGCTGTATCAAGGGAGCTGACATGGAACTGAGCATAAAATAAAATGCAAAACAGATCTCAAAGAGAGGCAAAGAAAGAGAAAGTCAGCTTAGGGGGAATTCACAGACCAGGAAAAATACCTCATGCCAAACTGCCCGAGGAGGAAGTAGAGATACTTAAAGAGATGTTGATATTTTCAGAGACAGAAGTAGGAAGAAGAAGAGATAGAAAGTTGTGGATCTGAATCCCTGAAGGAAACACTAAGATAAAAAAGTCTATTGTAGCACATTAAGGTAGAACCTATTTGTACATTCTGCAGCTGAGGCAAATATTCAGAACTAAGGAAGATTACTACTATTTAAAAAGTTGTAAAGACAATCTCATATAGAGTTGTCAAGTTAGACAAGAAAAGACAAGACTGAGAAAAAGGATTTTAGTGTTCAAGATTTTAAGCTAATGTGCTAATCACACCAAGTCCGCCTGCAATTTCTTCCTCTTCTGTAGAGGAGCTGGCTAAGTGGTAGCATGAGGCAAGTTTCCAAAACAGTCACACTTTTACCTGAAGGAACATTTCATTTACTGTGTGTTTTATGTTAGGTACAAGGATCCTCTAGGGCTTTTGTGATGAAAGACTCTAAAATTGCCTGCTACTTCTCCCCCTCATCCCCAAGTACTTACTGAAGAATACTTAGACATACATGTGGACGAACTCATGCCATACAGTGCACAGAAGAGAATCAAACTTGAGGCAGAGAAAAAAGAAAGAAAAATACAGCACCACGGCTATGAGTACCAATATCAAACTTATTCCATAGAAATGCACTATGAGATTATAAATTCATTCACATCTGCATTCCTCACCCCAGAATCAAATCAAATAGACAAGGCATATCCATCTGCACTCCAGTCAGAAGCAGGATACCCTGGTGGCAAAGCTGAAAGATGGGGGCCAAGGTGACAGCTGACCCTATTGGTTAGGAGGAAGGCTTGAGCAGAAGAGAATCCATCCAGTGGATCAATACCTGGCTGCTGGTGTTGTAGGCAGGGATTTGGCTTCCATGACCACAAGAACTGTGCAGCAAGGGCTACTAAATAAGGATGGGATCATCTGACTAAGTGGTATATGAAAATTTTTAACCAAAACTCTAGTGAGAGGGGTTTTAAACTAGATATGCTGCGACAAAGTTACTATAACCTGAAGATACGTCAATGAGGGAGCAAGTAGTGGAACAGATGTGTGGAGAACAGAAGGACAGGGAGTCTCTCGCCCTGTAAAAACAACTTCAAGCCCATATCAAATGACTGTATGCCAGTCCATATAGCACGGGGAACAAGCAGGAAGAATTAAATCTGCAGCTATGCACAAACTTCAATCACTCTGTGTGTCTAATCCCATAGAGGCTATAGGAGAGCTGCAAGGGAGGGATACAGGCTCTGTAGCAAAAGTAGGCAGGTAGAGAGGAGGAGTTGTGCTCTGGGTAAATGGGAGGATTAAATGCATGGAGCTTCGCTGTAGGGTGGGTGAGAGAGCTTATGGGTAAGAATTAGAGGACAGCCCTACACAGGTGATGCTGTAGTATATATCTGCTATAGACTTCCTATAATCAAGAGGAGGATGCAGATGAAGCCTTCTCTAGGCAGCTGGAGAAAGCCTGACAATCAAAGGAGCTACCTCTCATAGATAACCATAATCACCCTGGTATCTGCTGGACAGTCAATACAACTGGGCAGAAGCAATCCAGATTTCTGGAGCAAATAAAAAACAGTTTCTTGATGAATGTGATCAATGAAATGACTAGAGGAGATTCTCTGTCATACCTGCCACTCAGAGAAACAGCTGCAGAGTGGCAAGGACATCCTTGACCAGAGTGACCATGAGACTGAGGAGCTAAAGATACTGAGAGGAATGAGCAGTATTAACAATATTATAATCCTGGAATTCAAATAGCAAATTTTAGCCTCTGCAGGGACCTATCTGACAGGATCCCATGGGAAAGTGCCTGGGAGGTCAGAAAGATCCATGAGACCTGTTTAATGTTCAAGGTCAGCCTTGTCAGGGCATGAAAACAGTTCATCCCACTTTGCAGAAAGTCAAGCAACCACAGCAGAAGGACAGCACAGATGAACAAGGTCTCCTGACTGAGTTCCAGCACAAAAAGAAAAGACACAGGAGCTGAAAGCAAGGACGGCTACTTGAGAGGAATACAAAGACACTGCCTGCATAGGTAGGAATAGAGTCAGCAATGCTTAGCTGGAGTTCAAACTAGTAAGGGAGATGAAGGGCAAGAAGAGTTTCTCTATAAACATTGCTAACAAAAGGAAGACTAAGAATGTTGGGCCACTGCTCAGTGAGGCAGTAGACCTAGTAACAAGCAACAGGGAAAAGGCTGTGATACTTAGTGCCATTTTTGCATCAATTTTCACTAGTAAGTCTTGATTACAAGGCAAGCACAAGTGCTTATATACAGATCAATCCTTTCTGGAGCCCTTCATAGGGGAAATATTTTCATTCATTACTTGTCATTTACTTCGTGCCAGCACATAGCACACTGTTTTGTCACTGACACCTAAAAAACAACCCCTTTTTATTAATGTTTTTATATAAAATTTGTTTGTAAATGTGAGGTCATTGACTAAACACATTCCTTTTATTCACATAAAAGCATGCCCAAGATAGTTTTCCACATTAAAAAACTTCCATATTTGTTAAAAGCATTTCACAGTTCTGTATCTGCCAACTTATTGCTCAAGAGATGCATGCAATTTAATTCTTTGAATAGTTTACCATGCGGGCCTACCATCACAGAACCAACAGCAGAGCTGTGCTTGCACTGGCAATTCACCAGCGCAATGGTCTGAGCCAGCCAGCCAGAAAGGTCAGGCAAGACTGATAACAGAGGCACTCAGGGATCAGTTTCATTCTGTCTTTTGATTGAGTGATGGTGACCTCTAGAGAGCTACTGTCATCATCTCCATTGCTCAACTCTGATGTGTCCAGTAAGTCCCAAGGCTGTCCGCCATCTGAAGAATTGTGTAGGTAGTCCATCATGTCCAATCCCACTGAGAAGGTACACTGAGTGGGATATTATCTGCTTTAAAAGGCTACCAGTGTCCTTATTACCAGATTAAAAGCAGATAATTATTATTCAGAATATTGCTGGAAAATCACCAGTATTTATTCAAACTTTTCCATCAAACACAGGAAAAAGGGAGAAACTATAAACAAAATAATATTATTGCAGGCCTTCTTTCTTGCTACTTCTGTAGTGACTAGTATGACACTGGGAAAAGAATCCTCTTTTTGTGATTGATTTGTATTAACAAAAGTTGTTTCATAGTGCATTTATATAAGATTTGTCCCATTATTTTTTTCCTGTGCCTCTACTATATTGATTATCTAGTATCACTGTAATAATTTGTTTACATATATATGCTTTTAAAAAGCATGTTTAAGAGCAAAAAGCCCAAATCCTTCTTTTCTTAATGCATACTTGCCTGTTTTGTCTTCTAAAAATTAGTCCCAGCAACCAGAAAACAAGCAGCTGGAACAGCACTGATTCAGACAGAAGGCACTGACAAAGACTAACAAAGTTTTCCAAATGGAAAAGTCTGGCCCATGTTAAATATTCTACTTCCTGACATTTGTTTTGAGTACTAGTACAGCAGAAACAGAGAGAAATCATGCCAAAGAGCCAGATGTGTAAATCAAAGTTTTGTACCAACCCACTTTTCTGACAGGGGCCCAAGATTTTGTGGAGATGGGGAGAAAGACTCAAAGGCTCAGGTTTTAACTCCTTGTCAATTCATAAAGATCATTGGCCAAATACAATTTCTTCCCACTCACCTTCAGATATAACAGCTTTTTTTGTTTTGATTGGGTTTTGACTGGGTTGGGATACTGATTCAAGTCTAGAAGAAGAATGCTATGAAAAAGTAGTATGAAACTATTCCACATTTCCTTCCCTTCTTTCCAGAGGCTAAAGCATTATACCACAGAGAATGCTTAAAATGGCTCAAGTCGACCTTGAAATGGAAGAAAAATTACACATTGTCCTTCTGAACATGAATGGATTTCAACACTCTAATTTCCTTTAAGTGTTTTGGCTCACACATCTGACTGATCCATTAAGTATCAGTTCTGTTCGATAACTGGATGGCTCTGACCCTTGGGAAGAACATTAAGTCTTACTTTCTGAAAAATACTAATACTGATAATATTTCTGTTGTGAATATAAACTTGCACAGGTGAGAAAGGTGCAGTGTTAACAAATGTAAAAAAAAAACCACCAAACATAATCTATACCCCAAGGAGGGAAGAAAAAATATCTACCATCAAAATAATAGTAGTCCCAGTGAAAGATTTGGGTTGCCATGAACTTGCTGTAGCCCTACCCTTTCCTCCTCATCTGAAGATCCACTTTGGGTTTACACATTTTCAAACATGTTTCACCTTTTGCTCCTTTTTTGAGCTGCATTTCAATTTCCTATGCATGGTGTGTCCCACAGATGTTTGTTAACGTGTTCTTTGTTCTATTCATTATCCCTGAAATAAGTTTTAATTCAGATCCCCAGGCAGTATACTTTTAATGATGAATAGTAGCTATCAGAGAACGGCTTGTAGCCCGGTATCCTGGTTTCAGATGGGATAGAGTTAATTTTCTTCATAGAAGCTAGTATAAGGTTATGTTTTGGATTTGGGGATGAAAATAATGTTGATAGCATACTGATCTTTTCAGTTGTTGCTAAGCAGTCAAGGACTGTCCAGCTTCTCATGCTGGCCTGCCGGCGAGAGAGCAGGGAGTGCACAGGAAGCTGGGAGGGCACACAGCTGGGACAGCTGACACAGGCTGGCCAAAGGGGTATTCTATACCGCATGATGTCATGCCCAGTATATAAAGCTGGGGGGAGGTTTGAAGGAAGTGGAGGATGTTGGGAGTTTGTCTTCCTAAGTAAGCATTACATGTGATGCAGCCCTGCTTTCCTGGAGATGGCTGAACACCCGTCTACCCACAGGAAGTAGTGAATGAATTTCTTGTTTTGCTTTTTTTGCATGCGTGGCTTTTGCTTTACCTATTAAACTGTCTTTACCTCAACCCATGAGTTTCCTCACTTTTACCCTTCCGATTCTCTCCCCTGTCCCACTGTAGGGCGAATGAACGAGTGGCTGCATGGTGCTTAGTTTCCAGCTGGGGTTAAACCATGACAGTCAGGCACCTCCACTATCTTCCCATACCTTTACTCCCACACGTTGCATTTTTATTCTAGCATCACAGATAGCTCATTCTACACTATAACTGCTTGTTGGTAGTATTTTCTAGGAACACAACTTGTATTCCACAAGAGACATTACACCACATAATTTTAACTTTTGCTTAATTATGTACAAGAAAGAAGATAGCAGTCAGCTGGTTACTAGATAAGTGCTGCCACAGCTAAAAAACCTAAAAGAAACCAACCTGCAGACAGGCCAAGACAAGACCCAAGACCTATATTCTTAGTTCACCATAAAGCCTGAGGCCTGCTAATACTGACAACACCACCACATTCATCAGGATGAGGTTCACTGTATAATTTTATGTTATCTTAAAAGAAAAGCTTTAAGTTCTTTATTATTACCATGTTCGTTATCACATTAGGAGAAACCAGCAGATCTAACTACACAATATTATTACTACTAGTTAATCAAAGAAATACAAAGGCTGACAAAAAATTATCCACTTAGAATATCTTATGTTTCTTAGTGTTCTTGAAAAACAGCAACCCCTAGTAAATTGTCAGTATAACAGAGCATCAACAACAGGAATTTGTAGACATGAGAACTAAAAAACCCAAACCTACAGCATGGATTTTTTTCCTGCCTTATGCACACAGACCTCTGTTTTAGACTAAGATCAAAAAAGACCAACAGGTAAATAAAACAAATATTTACGGTTCTCCTTTCAGAACTGTTTATTGTTATTAAGAATGAAGCCAATACGATGTCCGTTTAACAGATCTTTTACCAAATATAACTAAGACTTAGCTCATTCAAGAATTTTGTGGTCTAAGAAAGTTTAACACTGGAATTATTCCAAATTCAGTTAACACTTGCAGAGTATTCCTAAAACTGTGTTTTCAAACAGTGGTTTTGCACTGAACAAATTAAGCTGAAGAACTTAAAACTGCAACTGTATTAATTTCAACTATACTCTTTTGTCTTAAAATTTTTCTTGTAATCATGATTTCTTTCACAACAGTGTACTTTGTACGGTCAGCAATTAACATGCGCTTTCTCCTTTATAGATTCATTGTAATATCTCAAAGCATCCAGAAACTCCATTGCCTGGGCCCTAAAAACACACTCTAATATGGATCTAGTGATTCCTTTCCCAGAAACGGCTATTTGTCATCTGATCAATAGCTTTGTGAGTACCAGGGCCTGTGAACACAAGGCTGCTTCTAGCTGTCTGAAGATCTCATCCATTCTTCGTGGTCAGGTGGCCTATAGTACATACTAACTACAATGTCATCCTTACCTGTCTTCTCTTTGATTCTTACCCATAAGCCCTCAGTTGGCTCCTCATTCATCCCCAGGCAGAGTTCCATGTATTCCAGCTGTCATCTCACATATGGGGAAACTCCTCCTCCTCATCTTCCCAGACTGACTTTCCTAAAGGCTCTGTACCTTCTGCCAGCTATCCCAACACGTCTCCCTGATCACAACACGATTGTGCCCCTGCAATGGCACACAGATTTTTAACTCATCATGTTTGGTCCTCATGCTGCATGCAATAGTGTGCATGCACTTCAGAGAGGCACCCAACACGCCGCTTGAGCCCCATTTTCTTGACTCTGCAATCCGTTTGTGTCGCATCACTCCAGGCACTTTGCCTGTCAACCCTGTCCATCACATTGTCACAGGGCTGCTGGTAACTCTCTTCCTTCCCCATCATCCTTAGTTTAAAGTGTTATTTAGAAACTCCTAATAAAACAAATATATGGAAACCCCCAGTAAAAAAAAAATAATGATGCTACCTCAGAGTCCAGATGGGGGTCAAAAGTTTTCTTGAACCAATTTTACACTGATGCCATACTACTGATTTTAGGGAGACAATACAGTCTCACATGTGCAAGTAGTCCACTGTCTATATGTAGTCTGACACACCTAGTTAGATTAAGTCATGAGTTTCTGGATTTTAGTCAAAGTAAAACCTAGGGCCTTTTCATTGCCATGGGTACCTGACTAGAGACTGCAGTTATACTTCCCCATGTTTCATCTCACCAGCCTACAGAATCTTCTGTGCTTCATTGTTTCAGTAACAGTTTCTGCAGTGCTTCTTAAGAAAGGAATAGTTTTTAATTCCCTCAGCTGACAACATGACAAGGTCTTGCTTCCTACTTTTACAGGAAAATATTGTCCCAAGTAAACCATGTCATAAACAGGAGAGCAGCAATAGGTATCAGGTTCTGACACCTTTTTTCTACTTGTAGACAGTCCTCTGCTTATCATGTTCATTTCATCTACGGATAATCTTTGTGAAGAATAAGTTTTAGCATTATATGGTATCAGCTCTGGGTTTGGTTTCTGTGTTTGGCATCAAGTAGTAAAATTTAAGATCTAGGCTTTTAAGAGATGGAGTGAAATCCAGGTAGGCACTGCAGAAGTCATGTTTTTTAACTGATGAACCCTAGTTGTTTCCTAGTCAAAGAAAAGAAAAAAGTCAATACCATTTTGTCTTTAGTGAAGTTTGAAAACTGTAGGGGATAAAATAGGAGCAATAATACCCATTTAGGTATACAAATAAAACTATGAAGCGTTAAGTGTCATTATTTTAACTGACTAGCAGAGTGATTAATTTTCCCCTAGATACCATTTCCTGCAAGACAGATATTCCCTTTTTAACAAATATGATACTATCGACGTGGACATACAAAATACTAGGTCTGACACAAAACAACAATGGAACACCTTATAATTAATTATTATATACCATTATATTTGATGTGTAAGAGCCAGAACTACTCAGCTATTCTTCAAGGATCTCTCACAGGACAATGCTTCTGTACCATCCAAGTATGTCTTATGGTAAGCATTAATTTATATTGTCAGGAAGCTTTGGAAGAGCGCCATTTGTCAGCTTTTCAAATACTGGCATACGTCTATGATACTACAGCAGCAGGTATGTAAAAAGAGCAACTTGGGTGTAGGAATGAAGTGATCTTTCTGGAGTCTTTGTTTTCCCATTTCTAACGTGCACCTAACAGCAACAATTAAGGCTGCTTATGGATCTCATTAGCATCTAAACTAAATTCCCTTACGCTTTAACTGTTTAGCATAAGTTATATAATTTATGATCCTGGAATATAACTCCAAGTTAATTTCTTTCTTATGAAAGAAGGAAGAAATCCATATAGAAAATCATCAAGAACTGTTATTAAATCCAGTACATGCAGAAATATGAATTAGCTTGTTTAGCAGATCTCCAAATTTTTATTCTACGGATTGGCCTAACGGCAAGAATAAGTGTTTAATGTCTTGTTGGTGAAAGTATATTTTTTTGTTAATGTATGCAAATTCAGAATTTAGGGAAAAAAAGACTTTAAATAAAACCTTTGATATTCCACTGTTAGATACAGTGGGCAAATTCCTATTTAATCACCTTTGTCTTGTCAGTTTTTCCTCTTGACTTGCTTATTTATGTCTTCTAGGGGTTTGCCTGGCTTAGAAAACACTACAGTTTTACTCAACAGCCAAGAACGCCAGACAGACACACATTAAGTCCCTGACAACACCACAAAAAGAAGATATTTACTTTTGCTTCTGCAACTAACAACCATTCCTTCTTTGGGGACCATGGATACAGGATTCATGAGAAGGAAACAAAGTAAAAAGCCATGAAATGGATCAAGTGAGATGGAAGCATCACAGGGGTAGATTTAAGGCAGCAATATGCAAGATACTATATTGATGAGGGACCTTATTCCAGAGGCCCCTAAACACAGATCAGCTCCTATTCAGTTTGCCAGTAATTTCCCTAATTTAATTAGGGACCAATAAGAATTTTAAGTTCATGAAGATTTAATTGAGTAAGGCTTTTGAATAATGCTGAGCTTTTCAATTTATGCATAACAAATGTGAAATATAATTAACCTATTTCAGCTGTTCATAACTTTCCCTGTTCTTAACCAATTTATTAAAGAAAAAAATATTGCTATGTGTTAATATACAGATATGCACTTTAATAAATTTGCTCATAACATTCTCTGTCTTTTTGACAATTGTGCTGCCAGCTTCTAACTGGGATAAACATGTGTTTTGCAACTTGGGACTTATTATCCAGTCAGGCAATGGCACAGTTTCAGATTCTCAGGCAAGAGCAACATTGCAGCCTGAAAGTTATTAGCTTATGGTATATAATACGGCCACTTCCACCATCACACAGAAGGAAAACAATATATAGTACAAAGTAAACAAAAATAAAAGAAATTGCTGTGTCTGCTGTAGCAAAAGAAAAAGCAAAAGCAATGAATAACTCTGAAAATAACAGATTAAGATTAACATTTTAAACTGACTTGCAATTCCTGTTTATATTGATGCAGTTCCCCCCCCACTCCATTTTCTCCTCCACGCACAGAGAGGTAAAAGTAATAGAGGTCTTTAGAAACATAGGCTAATATTAAATTCAGTACTGGTCTCAAGATTTGAAGCTTTAGCATTAGAATTAATAGTTATCAATCCCACAGAGGAACAGTTCCTTTTGAAAAGACTACCAGCTTCATTCAGGGAATACTTACATTGCGTTCTAGCTAATAATTTAACATTTCAAAAAGAGGACTTTGACATGAAATACGATTTTAGAGCACACTAAGGACAATTTAAAAGTTCTCTAAGGAACAAACATTATACTTATGACTGTTTAACATAGTGTGAGATCATGAAATTAAAAATGGAAGATTCAAATGTGAATTATAAAGCACTTAGATCCTGACTCAATACAGGGCATGTGTTTCAATTTGAGCTCAAAATTGGTTTATTATTGTGGCAGAGTCCCCAGACAGACACTCTATGAAATCATGTATGGAAGAGTGGAAGAAAGTCTTTAAGTGTCCAATTCCCAAATTTCATTGCATACAGCATCACAGCTGATCTTCAGATGGTACCCACAGCAGGGAAAAAGCCCCACGTTATCTTTGCTAGACTCATCATTATTCTGCCTTTAATAATTACCTAATGCAGGCAAACATATCACCAGCTTTCAGAGTGCTACAGCAGGGAACAAAAAAAAAAAAATCCTAAAGCCAGGAATGTGCACCCAAAACTACAGAAATTGTTAATTAAGGAACTCAGAAAATCACAGTAGTTTAGTAAGATACATTATCAGTGAAAAAGAAGTGAAGTTTTACAGTAGCGTAAGGGCATGACCAGGCAGTCCAGCATGGGACAACACAGAAAAACCATTTGTGTGTTCTGTTCTTTCCACAAGCCAGCACTGTGCTGCAAAAAGGAAGGCCAAGGTGCCTGATGCATTGTCCAAGAGAGATATCTTGTTTAAGTAATAAAAGGCATTAAGTTCAAGCTAGCAACAGATGCTAGTCAAAATGCTAAAGTAAGTACAGAAAACATACTTTTACTTTATCTCGGGATAAAACTGACAGGGCTTGTCCATCTCTGCAGGTACAGTCATCTTTAAAGCTCTGGTTGGGAAAGTTTCCCTCTTCATTTTGTAGTCATCCTTCTTTATCACAGAATCACTAGGTTGGAAAGGACCTTCGAGATCATCAAGTCCAACCATTAATCCAGCGCCACCATGTCACCTAAACCATGTCCCTGAAGCGCCACATCCACACATTTTTTGAACACTTCCACAGATGGTGACTCCACCACCTCCCTGGGCAGCCTGTTCCAATGCCTGACCACCCTCTCGATGAAGAAATTTTTCCTAATATCCAATCTAAACCTCCCCTGGTGCAACTTGAGGCCATTTCCTCTTGTCCTATCACTAGTTACTTGGGAGAAGAGACCAACACCCTCATTGCCACAACCCCCTTTCAGGTAGTTGTAGAGAGCAATAAGGTCTCCCCTCAGCCTCCTCTTCTCCAGACTAAACAGCCCCAGTTCCCTCAGCCGCTCCTCATAAGACTTGTGCTTCAGACCCCTCACCAGCTTCATTGCCCTTCTCTGGACACGCTCCAGCACCTCAGCATCCTTCTTGTAGTGAGGGGCCCAAAACTGAACACAGGATTCAAGGTGCGGCCTCACCAGTGCTGAGTACAGGGGCACAATCACTTCCCTACTCCTGCTGGCCACACTATTCCTGATACAGGCCAGGACGCTGTTGGCCGCCTTGGCCACCTGGGCACACTGCTGGGTCATGTTCAGCTGGCTGTCAACCAGCACCCCCAGGTCCCTTTCCGCCAGGCTGCTCTCTAGCCACTCCTCCCCAAGCCTGTAGCATTGCATGGGGTTGTTGTGGCCAAAGTGCACTTGGCCTTATTAAACCTCATACGGTTGACCTCTGCCCATCGATCCAGCCTGTCCAGATCCCTCTGCAGAGCCCTCCTACCCTCCAGCTGATCAACACTCCCACCCAACTTGGTGTCATCTGCAAACTTACTGAGGGAGCACTTGATTCCCTCATCCAGATCATCAATAAAGATGTTGAACAAGACCGGCCCCAGAACCGAGCCCTGGGGAACACCACTTGTGACCGGCCGCCAGCCGGATTTAACGCCGTTCACCACAACTCTCCGGGCTCGGCCATCCAGCCAGTTCCTCACCCAGCGAAGAGTAAACCTGTCTAAGCCACGAGCCGCCAGTTTCTCCAGGAGAATGCTGTGGAAGATTCTGTCAAAGGCTTTACTAAAGTCCAGCTAGATAACATCCAGAGTCTTTCCCTCATCCACTAGGCGGGTCACCTGGTCATAGAAGGAGATCAGGTTGGTCAAGCAGGACCTGCCTTTCACGAACCCATGCTGGCTGGGCCTGATCCCTTGGATCCCAGTAGTATGCAACACTACTGGACTGTACTATTAGACACTAGCATAGATATAGACCAAAATCTTTTTCTGTTCTGAATAATGACATTAAAAGTCTCAACACTGCATGACCAAAGATGTAAAAACAAACAAACAAAAACCCCTAAAACAAAAAAAAGTGACAAAGCATTTGGACTTCCAGTGTGCATTAACATTCAATTTATCTAAAGAAATGTAACAGGTTTACAAGCAAAGGATTACAGCTTCCTTAGGGAAGGTGTGGATTCCCCCTCCATGCTGTGATGTGGGTCAGACCTTATTAACGAGCTAGGTTGAAACTTTTAGTAATTTGCAGGTGGCACAAGTAAGAGCACACCATGCTAATCCAGCTCTTATTAATTAACACTTGGCCATTAGATATTCAATGATATATGAAAGGAAACTTGGTAAGCAATGGGTAACGTTCTTTTTCATTTTACAGATGAATACACTTGTTGTTTGTTCCAGGTGGGTTATTTGGATCAAATTTTAGCTTCTGGGAAGGGCACAACACCTGTGATGTGTTTCTGAAGAGCCCTTTGAATTTCTTCTGCATTTCCTTGTACTCAATAAGGTATGCTGAACACCCTCTTTGACATCCACTTCTGTGATTGTCTCTTTCAGCAAATAGTTGGTAATAAGGGATGCCACAACTCCCTTTCATACTACATTTGAAAGTGTTACTACTAGTACTGAACAAATAGAAAGGAATAAATATTGACGGAAGTCTTTTTTCTCTGTTTAACCAGACTTACGTTTTGTCCCTTGCTCATGAAAACAGATTCAGTCTACCGACCACAGAGCAGAATGAGAGAATCATCTCCTTGGGAAAGGTGAAGAGCAACACTTTTCCCAGTGTGGTGATAACAAACAGCACAAAACAAATGTGTTTCCTTCATCTTTAACTGTTCAATTACTTGATTAATCACATCAACAGCTTCAGTGGATGAGTTTTAAGCAAAATGCTATCTTATTACATTCAGAACATATCTGATCAAATTCCAATCCTATTTTAGACTGTTCTGCAATATAAATCTGAATTTATTAAGCTTTCACGATTCTGAAACTTTCCTACAGGGACAGGAATATGCTCAGCTTTGCTGAAAGCTTTTCCTATACCCAGATGCTATCAAAGCAGTGCAGAGACACTACAGATTTTGTATGTAGTCTTCAGAAGGACAGTGGACCTGAACAAGTTCAATAGTACATGATGTACTGAAGGCTGTCAAGGGAGCCCATTCACTGTAAGCAAAGCAGAGGAGAAGACAGCTGGGGTTTTTTTGTATGTGAGATTTAGAGCAAATACTGCAAAGCAAACAGCAAAACCAAGCAAAGTACAGAGGGCTAGTTCAGGACTAGCCACTTATTACATTACGAAGTCATTTCCTCTCTGTCCTTTTTTTTTAAAATTGGGGAAAAAGTTGAATTGAGAAAGACGACAGACATTTTCATGACTTCAGGTGCTCTAGAAATGCAGACATAGCAATTTTGAAAGGCATTGATACATTTAAACTGTGAAAAAATGACAAGGTTAGTCCTACAGGGGATAGAGTCACATGAACCTCTAAGTTGAAGAACTTTAAAAGACTCCAAGAGAGATTGATTAAAAGATACAGCTATTTACAGAATGGACTGTATAAGAAACTTGGGTAAAACAGGAGAATTCAAATGAATATCAGGAATGCAAACACAAAAACACCAAACATTAATCTCAATGTCTTTACCTAATGTCAAGTAGGATGCTAAACATTTGGATTTAAAAAAAATAAAAATCACTATTTAATAGATTAAGGAGTCAAATTAGCAGTTTCATAGCTAGTGGTAAAAGCAGACAAAATATCACATTATGTCATGTCACTTACATAACAAAGACAAATGCCCTTCTGAACTCTGGAGCAAACCATCATATCAAGAAATAAGGAAAAAAGTTTGAAGTAGAAACAGTAAATTCAGACAATTTAAGCACACTAATGGTGGGATGGGAAGAAGAAGAAGAGAAAAAAAGATTCGAAGATTGGCAATAAATAAAACTGAAATTAGTTTCAATGCAATAGAAAGTAAGCTGCACAGAGTAAACACCAAGAAAAAATTCAATAAAAGACACGAGGATCATGATGAAAAAGCAAAAAATGGCAGACAGCATGTTGTCACTGACAATAAAATAAGCACCTTTTGCACAACATTATTTTTTTAAATAAATGTTGTCTACCATCGTCCTCTACTTCCTTTTTTCCAACTTCTGTAGTGTTAACTTACACTTGAACAATTTTTAGGATAGTAAAATTTTGTCCCTCTCACACTGGTCTCAGAATTTAAACACAAAATATATTGTCCATTCTCTGTTCTCCTTAGTCATCTCTTGAGAAACAGCCTGCAAAAGGCACCATGTAGTAGACTTACATTTAGGAAATTGCCATAGCATTACATTATCAGAAACTTTGCTCAATGCCTTATTCTCTTGCTCTCTGTTCTAAAATATTTCACTGCCCACAGACATTTCCTTCCAACAGATGTATCTGAAGGGAATGAAATTGCAAAGGGAAAAAAATAGTTTAAAATGTACCATGCTTCTCTGATTATAATTAGATTTGCACATGTAGAGATCTAAATACGATACATATGTTTCTGCATCTCTACTCCCACGTGTGTGCCCATGATAGTAGTCAACCTTCACAGAATGTGTGTGTGATGAGAATGTGTAGCATCTGTCAGATGCTCCAGAGTTTAGCTAAATGAAACTTCCCAAGAGCAGGCCCAAGAAGAACAAAGCTCCAAAATGTTTTAAGGATGCTTGCCTGATGTACCTAGATCTCATCTAACATAGTTAGGTTTTCAGTTGTCTGTTGACTGAACAGTAGAAAGACTGTCCAGGGAGGATTAGCCATTCTTCAGTTCAAGACAAAGGAGCTAAGAGTTTAAAGTCCTAGCAGTGAAAGATCAGAAATTACAAGTTTATGACATCAATCACTTTAATTTCTCTGCTAGATAAGGTGAACAGAAGGTCAGTCAGGCTTCCACCATCCACCTCTTTGGTTGCTTTCCCTTTCCCTCTCCCATTTCAACTTATAAACTGGGTTACAAGCATACATTTAAAGCCAGAGACACACCAAAAATGCCACAAAGATTTTAAAAAAAAAAAAACAAAACCAAAACCACCACACTTTCAACTGAGTACTATATCATGAATTTATCTCCAGAGTAGATTATTCTTAAAGTCAGCAATAATTTTTCCATATGAACATCCCCCATTAAAGACAGCTGAATGATGTTCTTATGCCCAGAATCAGTTGTATATGCATATATGTGTTTCCTATATTTTTATACCCAAACTGAAGCTAGGATCAAATAATTGAAGGAATTATTTCCTCATCCCTCTTTTTTTTTTTTTTTTTTTCTTAAGGCTTAGCCATACTGCTATAGTTAGGAACTCATAATGAAGAGTTCAGCTGGGTATGCTCATGTGAAAATGGCCAGCAGCACAACTGGATCCCAACATGAAATCTAAACCTTCTAATTCCAGCAAATTCTGAAAAAACACCACATTGGCATCCCACTGTGCTCATCACAGGAATTCCAATATGTACCTGAAACTAGTGCGTGATTATTCATTACAATTGATCCAAATAGTAATGCTGTGGTATTCAGCAGTTGATAAGTAAAAAAATTAATTCATAATGCTTCAGAGGTTTGAAGTGCAACACATGCTACACAAACAGTGGCACTTACACAGTCAAAAAAAGAATATCTGTGCAAGTTAACTGTTTCAGTGTTAAGCTTTCTCCTAGTTTTTTGGGGGTTTGGGTTGGGTTTTTATGTGCATTTCATAACCTAACTGTGCAAATTCACGCAACCTAAACAGAATTAGCGTTTGTGGTTATTGTTTTTGTTAAAGACAGATACACCCCAGCAAATATGGTTAAGTACTGACATTCATACTGTACTTCCATGGGATTGAGTACTACACCAGCTAGACAGTAGTCTGCATAATAAAATAAAAAAAAAAATTTCTGAAGGTTACATATTAGGATAAAAGTCTGGGAATTTTCATAACTTTTTCACTTGAATAGGATAATACAGGTCCTAAGGGAATGCAAAATTCAATTATATGCACATGGGAATACAATTATAATGGGAAAAGCTGCAGAACCAGATATATGTAGCCTCTCCATCCCCCACTTGTTACTTTATCCATCACCATTGTCAAAATGCATCATTTTTCTCCTTTGTTGAACTACATTCATTGACTGATCCAATATGAATAGTCACACAAGAAAACCTTCCCTCCTCTTCCTCATATCTACGTCAACAAAAGTCTCACAGCAAAATTCATTAACCACTTAATAAAAAATGGCAATAAAAATTATGTCTGAAAGTGACTAATGAAGACTTTATACAGACATCTCTATAAGGTCTGAATGTCACAATGATTTCAATACATCTAAAATACTCTACAGATCAGAGTCTTACAATGAGTCTTACTGATTGTGTACACAAGCAAGTATACAAAGCAGTAATCTTTCACCTCTTTCTGTCCAGCAGTTTTCCGAGCTTAAAACCAAGTATATTTCCCAACTAAAATTGCTTTAAAACTGCAATGGCACCCAATAAATAACAATAGGATAAGCTTTACTAAATTATAGGATCAGATAGATTTTTTTTTTTTCTTTATTGCTTATTGGCAGCAATTCAAATACTATTAAATTCAGATACAATATTACCACATTGCAGAGAAGTTTTGTATGGATACAATACACAGACTGTCATTTGTTGCTCCCTATTTTTGACTGTTGCAAATAGCCTTATTTTTGTTCTTTGGTCTTACTTCAGAGAACTGAATATTGCACTGAAAACGCAGGCTCTTTTTTTCTGATTAATGAACATTAGCTACTATCCTGAATAGGGAAGAGGGAGGGAGAAGATGAGTTACAAGATAAGAATGCTGTAACCCAAAGATGAACACTGGATACGTGAGAATATTCATCTACCAGGACTGGAAAAATCAGTAGTTTCCACTAGCATCAGGAATGCTTTAAGATGCTAAACGGCAGATTACTCAAGTCCAAACAGAATACAGGGACAAACACAAGTCCTTCTTTCGTGGTTTAAGGGCTCTTTTGAGCATCTAATTGTACTTCAGTCAAAAAGGATACATTGTTTAAAGAAAAAAGGGGTGGGAGGGAAGGCACACAGACCAGTTCATTTAATCAGGCCAGAACACACAACTCTCAAAAGACTTCTTGCTTAATGCATTAAGAAATAGTTTAGTCATAGAGGCTAGCCCTGCTTTTCATGAGGACTTGATTAATGTGAACACATTTCCAATTTTGATAAACTTCCTGTTTGTTTCTTACTATCTCAGAGTTACTAGAGTAGATGAGGGGAGACTAGTATCTCAAACAGTTAATGCGAAGCAAGGAAAAACCTGCAATGACATACAGAACCCATCCTACCTAACAAGCTAGCCTTGTCCAAGATAATGTTATTTTCACATCACCCATATTATTTATATTGCAGTAACCATTGAAAGCTTTACCTATGCACCAGAACATCACTATACAATGCACTGGACAACACACAATGATTAAGTTCCCTGCTACATAGTGCTTTCCATTTTTTTTAATAACAGATGCAAAAGTTAAGCACTGAAATATGGACCTTTCTTTTCTCCTGTAAGGTATTAAAAACTATTCATTAAAGCTAACCAGATTATACTCCTCTCAAATCACAAAATACTTTGCCTGCTCTGCTAACTTCACCTCCCCATAGAGAAGTTCTACCATAATAGACCTATCAATATATAACAAAGCACCATGGCTCCATTTCAAGAGTCAGGGGAAAAAAAAAAAAAAATCAAAACAAAAAACCCACACACATCACCTCTACCTACTGTCTTGGAAGCAGAGTTCTATTTCACCTGCTAGTGTTAAAAAGGATAAAAATGCAGAAATTGTACCATGGATGTTTTTTTATCAGTACAAAGAAACAAGAGTACAAAGAACTCAAATAGTGAGGGAGATAAGTTTACCTGTTGCCATACCAGAATTGCAAAAGTAAGCAAATATCAAGAAATCAATAAAAGTTGTGGAGGAGGATAAAAAAAACAGTTAATCCAATGGGTTTGGAGCAATCCATTTCCTTGCTTCTTCAAACATAAAAGATACTCTTGATCAAAAGGGCTGTGAAAGACTTGCACGAAAATAACCAGATTGGTTGGCAAAAGGAGAGCTCTCAAATCCACCTTGTGCAAGTGTCTCCTCAAATTCAAAAATAAGCTGCAATTGCTGGCAAAACATTTTCACTTTGTGTGTGGGTAGTGGCATGTTTGTGCTATAACTTTCTCAAAAATTCAGCAAAGAAACACACACTTGACCTTAGACCATATCGGTTGTATTACCAGTAGCCCTCAGTCCCGTTAATAAAAAAGCATTAAAATCATATGCCAGACTACAGTGGTTCTCTCCTATAATTATATTAATATTAAGAAAATTTAAGTATTCCTATTTCATTGTTATGAATACAAAATAGTTTAGAAAACTAACTTGTTTGGGGAGTCAGACGAGTAACCTCAGTAACACCGCTGAGCTGCTGGATGAAGCCAGAGCAGGAAGGACAAACTGGGAGCAGCTAATGTCAAATGTATTGACACCTGAGATCAACCTGTTTGTCAGTATACTGCCATTCACAGAGTAGCTCAAACTTGCATCAGAAAGTCATGATCATTTATCTCAGCAGTTGAAACGAACACCGAAACACCTTTCAGAATAATTAAAATATTTAAAGCAGGAAAGCAGTATAAATACTGTTTTTCTCTATTGTTATATGAAATAAGCAGAACAACAATGGTAGGTGTCTCTGTTGCTGAGTTCAGAGGTTAGGTTTCTTCAGCTTCTGCTTAATACTATACTCAACAAAACAAAAAAAAGGATTAGCAGTTAGATAGTCAAAGAAGATTATCACGTATGTCTAGTTACGTGATAAGGATTATGAGCAAAGGCAAATGAAGACCTTTGGGTTCTTTTAACAGGAGTCAGAAGCAGCCTGTAGGATCTGCAATTCCCACTCATGTAGGGATAAGAGCAGGAAACGAACAGGGAAATTGTTGAATGCATTAACTGTGGCACTGTTTGCCCAAATCTTTTAGAAGTTCTGTTAAATAAATATCTGCTTTGACAGAGGGTTATACTATCACTTTTCTTGGAAATGAAAGAGTTGTATCTAAGTTCTTAACTGGAGGTAACCGTGAGCAAGCAGGCCTTTTGGGGATGCTCTCTGAGCAGCTTACACTTTTGAAGTGCTACAAATTCAAAGGAAAACAAAAAAAATCTACTTTGGAATCACTGTCTCACATTAGAGCAAGAAAATCAAACCACAATGCAGCATCACAAGCCTTATCTTAAATAGCAATACTAAACTGTGAATACAGGAATTGTATTCTTTGAATCAGGCACACACAAATTACTACCCTCTACTTTTAATTTCACTTCTCTTCTTATTCTCTCCTCATTCCCTACTACCCCCTGTACTGTCACAGGCCGTAAACACAGATACTAACAGTCATATAAAACTTCTCCCACCTCAAAAATTTCTCCCAATTCCTGGAAAGTGGTGGCAAAAAAAACCCCTTTCCTTCTGCTCTTGCTCCATTCAGTCTTAGTAATTTCCTTAGTGTTACTAGTATGAAGGATGGTCATATTTTCATCAGTTCCTTTCCCAAGAGAGCCATTTTATTTAGCTGCTAAACTATGTGGAACATCTTTGTTCCTCTGATAAAAAAAAAGCCAGGACCTCATTGATCCTAAACATCTGCTTACAGCAGCAGTATGCACCTTGTTATAAAGAGAAGCATTACATACTGGAGTCTCATCGTTGTCCAGAGTTTGAGCTCCAGTTGTGGTCAGAGAAAGAAAGATTCGGACAGTCTAGCTCACATACTAAAATAAATAAATAAATAAATAAAAACTACAGCATCATACTTCCCCAAATTATCATGTCACCTTCTTTTAAAGTCCTTGTTGATATCTTATTATGAAGAAAATTGGAGTAGGGGTTTTTGAGAGCACAACTTATGTCAGCATAATTTTGTTATTTTACTTTTAGGGAACTGTATTTGCTAGCAATTTTTTCCTGATAGTGTAGATGACCAGAAAGTCTAATAAGCTTTTCGGTAAGATCTTTTGATACTGCAAAATGAATTCATGTCAAGGCTAGTCTTCCATACTGTTACTTATCTGCAATATCTAAATTATCTATAAAATACCTACCATCAAAAAATAATAAAGATACAGATAATTGATGACAGCACCTCATGACAAGTGCATTATGCATATTTACTTCATTGGTATTGTGGGTTGTACTCAGGCTATGATAAAGATTGTCTTAAATGTTGACTTGGGTGAAGAAAGATATAAGTGTTCTCTAACGGTTTACTTGGCCCCTGAGCTCATATAAATATTTCATTAGAATATAGTATATGAAATGTATTTTGTCAAAATTCTTTTAAAAATATGCTAATTTTAAGAACACTATCAAGTAAATAAAAGAAGACACCCCCCCGCACTAATCTCAGATGTTTTACAATTGTGCTCAGAAACATGTAATAGATTTTCTAGAGGACATAATGCTGCTGCTTCTCACCATAATTCTTTAGTATGGAGGGTGATCCTAAGAATTTATTTCTCAGGAACCATCACTAATGTTTTAATATTATGATAGCCTTTGAGCTTTCTGCTGCCAGGAAAAGCATTGTGAATTGTTGTCTTGCCTTTCTAAACCCAGATATTTTTAAAACAATTCCTAGAAATTAAGGTGACTTTTTTTTTTTTTCCCCTGTAGGAACTTTCCAGCAGAAGTTTTGTACTGGTTTAGGAGCTTCTAAGACAACATCAAAAAGACAATTTTGGGTCAAAAATTTTCACTAGAGCACTTTATACCTAAATCATAATAGTTTCTTAGGTCTATTTATTTGCTCTTTTGAATTATCACTATAAGCATTCCAAAAGTCAAAGACTGTTTAGACACTACTCCCATGTACTAAAAGACATTCCCAGTTATCCCAGTATGTAGCTCAATTAACTTATTTCTCTCCGAGTTCCAAAACAAACTAAAGATCTAGAAAGTCAACCCTAAATATCTAGAAGTTCACATTAATGAAAACAGGTCTTTTTCATATTTGTGCTATTACAAAAGACATGTACTCACCTAAAGGCAGGAGAAAGACAAGAAACTAAAAGGTATCTCACTTGACCTCAATATTTCAGAAAACAAAGTTATTTGCCTTTGACTGTAAATGCATCACGCAAACATTTCCTACTTTCAGTATAGTCCTTGTTCACTCGTTTTAAAAGACAAAACCAGGAGGGCAAGCAGCCAAGAGATAGAAACATAATTTTGTAGTTTGCTTCATGATTAAACTAAAATTCACTCAGGTAGCAAGGCTAAGCTTTCCAAGACTCCCATTCCCTGATAAAAATGTAGTTTTAAGCAAGAGCACTTTATACAGCTGGAATCACTTCAGATATGCAGGTAAACCAAGTCCCTATCAAATAAATTGGGATAGAAATTGTACCAGATCTGCCTCTTAAGTAATGCAACCCAAGGTTAGCGTCTCATTTACTCTGTTTTCTTAGCAACGTACATGATGAAACATTATCTCTGTAGTCTATTACTATTTATGATGGAAGTGAAGTGCAGCACAGTTGCAATAAAACTAAGAAAGACTGACACACAACAAAAGTTTTTGTTTGTTTGGGGGTGTTCTTTAGGGTGTAAGAACTGGGCCATGATCTCTAAGTAATAAATTTTACACCAGGAAAAAATCACATTTCAGAGTGAATAGCGTTGGTACATAGCAAATATTTTAACAATAATAAAGCCTTGAAAACATAATAGAAAGACAAGTCTGCAGTTCAGGTCACATAATGATTTCCCATCCAACCATCTATTCCCTACAAATAACTTTTTTTAAAGTCACTTTTGAGGCCATATTCTAGGACTTCAGTCTGGATTCTCTAGTCCCTCACAGGTCAGGTTCATGTCATATCACAGATGCTGTAAACTAAAAGCAGCTCACCATTGCCCAATGACAACCTTTCACCCTTCTCCCACCTTTTATTCCCAAGCTTAAAAGACAACCTGTTGGATTTATTTTTTTGTTTGGTGGGGCATTGAGTAAGCATATCCAAGGAGAGGTAAGAAGGCAAACAATGATAGCATTAGACTAAACTATACCTAATTGTCTGCTGAGAAAGATCAGGCTCATATTATAAGCTTAAAGCCACAAGAAGTCTGCTTTGAAATTCAAAGAGCTAGCGTAAGCACAGTTCGTGATGTATAGTAGTATAATCACCTCTTTTTTCTAACACTTCCTTTATTAAAAACTTTTGAAAAAAATAGTTTTGGTAGTCTGGAGATGTCCACAAAGAATTGCACATCAATACTTGGGAAGAAGCAGGCCTGTTTTAAACACCTTGGAAAGGAAACATTTTCACTAAACTGCACTTTTCTTTTCTTCTGTAACTTAAAACAAAATCATAAAAGCAGAGAAAAATTTAACAGAATAGCATAACTCACAAAAGAGAAGATTTTATCTGCTCATGGAAGATGAAGTTCCTCCATCAGTACTTACATAAATTTTCAGTTACAATGAATAGCTAAATAAAAAAATAAAAGCATTTCAAAATAAAACAAAAATCTGTCAATTGCAGTGGATCAATTTAACATCCACTCTTCTGTCAGCTGCTGTAATTATACAGGATTTTTGTTTCTTAAATTGTGTGAATTGAGAAAGAGTCAAACTACAAGACAAAAAATTTCATCAGCTGACCAAATTTCTAATTGTTACATACATAAAGGAATCAAAGAAAATACAAAAAATTCTAAAGGTTTAACCATTAACATGTATTGCAAGCAAAACTGTCTCAACTTGGAGAATTTTTACATTATTTAATTTCTTCCCAGTTAATACATGCTTCTACTACAGAGCCTGATATTGAGGAAAAGAGACAGCATAAGCAATTAAAGACTGAAACAAACACCTTTTCGTCCTTTGCCCAGGGTCAGCTTGCGCCACCAAAGCCCTCTGCCCACGCCATCTCCCTGCAGCCCCTCCACTCACCTCGACTGAGGGTGCCTGGGACAATGTTCATGCACAAGCACAGTAAACCCCAAGTAAGTCTGGTCATTTCCTTTCCTTTCTTCAGGCCTCCAAATATCTTTCCTTTTTTAACAAAGAAAAGTAGCTTTAACTGTTTTCAAATATAGCAGAATCTCTTTTCTTTCAGCCACACCTAAGCCTATATTTACCATTTTCTCGTGCTAACAAAGTAAGATGAATCAAGGGTTGGTGGAGAGGCTTGTGTGCACAGCAGCTTTTTTTTTTTTTATTTTTATTTTTAGTGCAGCCACAGTATAAATGTTTTACAGTTGAAAGGAAAATACTGCTTGGTATTTTGCTAGTTCATCCTATAGTAACTAACAGTTGCAATACCTCAAGTCTTGCTAGTTTGGACCCCAAAATTATTTTCTTATTCTTGTTATGTCACATACAGCAAATACAGCATATAGGATATACAGCAATTATTTTATTTTAAAAAGCATCAGAAAACTGCCCAACATTTCTGCACATATTGACACAATTTTAGAAACCATTATCCATAACTATTTCACCACAGTAAAATCATCTCTTTTTCTGACAGAGTCAAAACTATTCTAGTGATTCCAGTATTCAAAGAAAAAGCTGTATTTGTAGTAAGATTGTATAAAAACATGCATGTATTCCTATAGATTTATAGCAGTTTGGTGAAAATTTATCTATGCAGGTAAATAAAAAAGTTAAAAATAAAAATCAGTTTCATGCATGTTTAAGAGCAATAACATAAGAAATGAGCTAGTATTAGCAGAAATAATCAAAATTTTAAGTCTATCCATTTCAAGAAACCAGTTCATCTGTTTGGATAACTCCAAGCACTCAAAGAGGAGTGCCAATCCTGTTTCTCAATAACAAGAAAAGAATGAACAGAGTAGTATAGTCAGTATGGTGTCTGAAAAACAAGGTTTCTGATCTACTTTTTTTAAGACCAAAAGTACTATTTAACACATTATGATTTAAATTAAAATACAATCTCTAAAGAAGATTATTATCCCACTGTTCCTACCATAGTTTCTTAACGGCCACTTTTCTACAGACTCCCAGATTCAATCAAGATAAGAGAACAACTTGACAAATACTATACTCTGTTCAGCTGCAGTCTCATCTCTTACATCTCCAGGTTTTTTTAGTATGACTCTAGATAAATATTTTTGACCTATGTGATACTTACTACTGGTACCTTAAACCTACGCTTCACACAGCAGTCCCTTGCTGTATGTAAAAGGACAGCAGTGAACAACAACAAAAAGACCAGCAAGGGCAATCACAGCTCCATGTGAAAACATGCTACCTTTAGAATAAAAAAATGTCAGACATAACCCTAGGACCCAAACTGTGACATTACAGTAACAGTACATATGTTTCTTTCTCTTCCAGTAGTCCCTCTGAAGCTTTTATAGCAAGAAGAGACCAGCAAACTCATGGACATGTGGAGCTGCCTGCAAACATGACAGAGGAAGCACTGTCCTTACACTATCTCCTGAGCAGCAAGGAGGATGCAAGGAGCAGCAAGACAGAAAATACAGGGTGCTGCCAGGAGAGAAGCAGAGTTGCTGGGTGGCAGGGCTCTGGGGAAAAAAAGAAAAGAGGGGAGCTGTACCAGATCATGGTGGAACACCCCACCTAGCAGCACATCCAGGGGTTTTTAGTAAAGTTAGACCACCCTTAAAGTCTTTAGACTTGGTAGATCATAAAAAGAAAGTAGGAAAGCTTAAAGCTTAAATTCACAGGGTTATTAAAAGATCCAAGAAATCCTGCTGGCTAAACTTCTCTAGCACTATTAATAAAGATGCTTTTGTAGGTAAGACAGAGCCAAAAAAAAAAAAAAAGATTAAAATGAACAATGCATGTGGGGACAATTTTATAGTGTATTTAATGTAAAAGGTGAAACATTCTCTGAACACTAACATATTAAAGGACGTTTTGCTAATATTAGCAATGATGACACAATCTGATTTTTTGTCAGAAGGTGACTGCTGGTTTATATTTAATTTTTTTCTTGAAGGATGGTTTTGCTTTACTGTCAGATGTAGTTAATAAAATATAAAATTTCCCCAGTTTCCCAATTTCTTTACCAGGTCTGGATAAATTTGGTTTGCTGATGTTTTAAGCAAACACAAGATTAATTTGAAAATTACATCTCAAGATATATCTAAATGTCAAGTCTCTCTGCTTGTAAGTCAATGAGTGGAGTATTTTTAGTGTTTTAGGTCCAATCTAAACTCTTCAGATGAGTACCTACTTTTTTTTAATATTAAAAGGTGAGTGATCAGAGCCCTATTTTAGTTCTGTAGGTTTTGCCTACATCTTTGTCATCTCCCTTTGCTTGAAAGGAATCAGAATTGTCCCATGATGTTCTTTGATCAGATAATTCTTGCTTCGCTGCTCAATTCCTTGATCTCCTACCAAGGAGCTTTTCTTTTTTAAAACATGAAGGCTAATCACCTTCAGCTTAGAAAAACACCCTTCAGTTTTGAGTTTTATTGTGCACCACTGCAAAGACACTAGAGAGAAGAATGGACACCAATATGTTACATCTCTGCAGAGGCTTTTTTTTTTCTCCCGCCCAGTTGTTTATGACTTGCAAGAAGTGTTCTGCAACAAAGAGCTTAAGGGACCTAAATAAGCCAGTGCTGAGCAAAAGGTAGAAAATATGACTCAGTGACAAGTTTCCCCAAACCAATAAATGCAGCAAAAAAGTAGCTATGGAATCAAAAAACAAGGCCAAAAGTTATGCACATTTAACCACAAGCCTCAATTTACTGCAGACATCCTGCATTTTCCTGCGAGCACACACAGAGGCATCCAATTCACCTAAAATTGACCTTTTACTGCAGAAAATGATGATTTGATTAACTCTGGCTGAGTCCGTAAGTGCCTCACTGACCAGCCTACAGCCCTTTGTGGCTCCTGGCTTACTCTCCCTGCTTTTCAGTGACTCCATTTTGTAGAAGTGAGCTTCAGGAGGTCTGAGCTCAGGCACGCCCGCTCCTCCCTCGAGCATTCTACCTGCTGCATGACAGAAGTGCGCCGCCATCTTAGGGACAGCGAATACAACTGCTGTGCAAAGAGAAGGCACCGCCCTCCCCCCAGCACCCTGAGCCCAGTGCTGCCACAGGGCCCGCAGTACGCCCCATTCAGGGCAGGGACACGAAGCCCAGACTTTGGCTGTTATCACACGTCAAGGGAACGCTGTTACCACCAGGAATACCAGTGGTTGGGAAGCAGGTCACTTCCTTCCTCTTGCAAAACAGCAACCGAGAGCTCAGTACCAGGCCTATGCCAAAACTTTCACAACTCCCTTTATCTGGGGGCGTAATTTCCCATTCTGTTATGAAATAAAGAAAAACAGCACGTTAAAAACTTACATTCTCACCTTTCTGAATCTCACTATTCAGCTTTTTTTCAAACAGGGATGAGAAAGCCACCTGCCAGGGCAAGGAATAGGCAGGGCCGCCCCGGAGAGGCGCGGGGTGGCAGGGAGCGCAGTGCCCTCCTTCCCTCCCCGAGCAGCCCCAGCCGGGCCAGGGACCGCGAGCAGGTTCACCACAGCCTAGCCACCCCCAGCTGCCACCGCAGGCCCCGTCCCAGCCCGGAAGGCAGCCCCTTCTTCTACAGAAATCTTGCTTTTCTTCTAGAGCCGAAAAATAGTTTTTAGTTCAAAGATTTTTGTTACAGTCTGCTTTGGAAAAAGCCACTGGGGGTTATTCATCCCCCAAGGTGCTTAATTGTTGTTGCATCTGGCTTCACCAGAGTCAGTAATGAACTGTCTGCATTTAGGCCATATACATGTTTGGTACGGCAGGGAGGCTGCTCACCAAAAAGGCCAATACCTGTAAGCCCAGCCCAAGGTATTTTACACTGAAACATGCCACTGACTCGTTAGAAGACAAGGAAAAGAGCCTCTCTCCTTATGGAAAGCACGCAATATAAATAATACTTATGTGCAGGAGATACCATTAGGTCTAAAAAGACAACAGTTGTATCTTGCAACAAGTGGATTCATGTATGTTAAAAAAAAAATAATTATGGCTGACACAGCCGCATGATAAGGAAGAACGAATTTTAGAGGGAAATTTATCCTCCACAGCCAGACAGACTTGATCTACATGTAATTGACTATAAAAGGTCCACCAAACCAGGTGGCTTTCTAGTAGAGAGAGCATGTCACATAGGGAGTACTGTAGGAGGACCTCATGGATGTCCCATTTTAGTTACACAGACTAGATGGAAAGGTGGCATCAACAGGGAAGGAGAGGCAGAAACAGCATCCAGTGACCTGAAGTGAACAGGTTGCCAAAGCTGAATGCAGATTTGGCATTTTTTCTGGGTGGCACACGAGGGCCCAGAGATTTTCAGTCAAGTGTGGTTTTACAGTTCAGGAGTATGGATTCATTGTTTAAAAAGACTGCATAAAAAAAAAATCCAGCTTGTGAATGGAGAGATAAAACTAGTTCTAAATAGCAAATTTGCCAGTAGAATTACTTGGAAATTACATTGTGAAAATTAGCAATGCACTGTGACAATAATTATATGTATTTGCCCTAATTTTGGAAGCTGTTTTCAGCATCCAACATAATGAAGTTCTGACTTTCTAAGTATCTGTTATTGAGTTCATGCCTGTCTAGGGTCCTGGAGAATGACTTAAATATCTCTTAATTTCCCCTTTACTATCTGCAGTAAGTCTGAATGAGATATAAGAGAATACAGGACAAAATGTTGTCATCTTGTAGAAAAGTATCTGTTTTATGGCAATAGAGCTAAAGAACCCCAGCCCTAAAATGCTCCCATTTCTCTTTTGGAAAGGAGATAAAGTACTAAGATTCATCAGAGCACATAAAAATAGGGAAGAATAAATAAGAATTATTTTTAATCAGATGGGTTGTTAATACTTATTTTAGAGTACTAGAATTAAGCTAGGAACTCTGCAAAGTAAATATGAGTGTATTGCAAGAACTTATTCTATTATTCAGTTCCAGAGAACTTTATGTTAATAAAATTTTCATGTGGTCTGTTCTTCTTGGACTCTTTCTACTGACTAAACACACACATAAATAAATAAATTTCTGTAAATTTCTTTGCCTCTTTTTAGAGGCAAAATATTTATTCCAGTAAAATTCCTGGACACCAGAACACCCTATGCCACAAAGCAAAGCATAATTTTTATAAATTCAAATACAGATAACTAGGAACTACAACTGTGTAAGCCTAAAATAAACTATAGAGTGCTTTATCCAACTGATCTTTCTTTCTTGCAAAATCCCATTACCTCTATCATGTACCTTCATAGTATCATATCCAGTGTTAGTAGAAAATGAATATCAAACTACATATAAGTTTTATAAAATACATGTACAAGAGAAGCTCTTAGAAGACTTTGTAAGTCAGTAGTATAACAGTTCTAGCAATGGAGAGCCTTTTCAAGAAGAGGATTATAATCTTCATGGGTTAATAAAGCAACAGAAGCCTTCAGGAAAGATAATTTCCACATATTGTGTTTGTGGTCTGTATGCAAGGGAAGAAAGTGGGAGTAAGCCGCAAATGGACTCAGACATAGTGGTTTTCCAGAGGGGGGGGGGGGGGGGGGGGAAAATCACACTAAGTATAGTAAAAACAGAAACAAGATTCCATTTTCAGAGAAGCTAAATGAAAAATGCAGGTTAGACAAAGATTTCTCTTGCACTAATAATCTATGGAGAGTAAAGAGGAGCAAGACCCATTCCTCCTCTGGCATCTCCCATGATTCTTCTGCCATTTCCCCTCCAAACTTCATAATACAACTCACAAACTTCTTCAGGCAAATCCTCAGATGTTACAGAAAAAAAAAAAAAATTGTATCCAACACCAACAAAACTAAAGTTCACACAATGACAATTATAGCCAACTACCTTGAAGCAGCAGCTGGTAGTGAGTGGGAAGGAGGGAGCAGTAGGGAGGGGAAATTTAGCCAGGTCCTTTTGGCCATTGAGGTGCTACACACATATTGTTACAGGCCCACTCAAAAACCTCATCATACTAACAGCTCCAATTTATATTGTCTATTAAATGCAGATAAGTAACACATCCACATTCACATGTTCAGTACAAGAAGTTCTTATGTGACCATCAGCAAGGAGATCCAACCCTGGCAGCTGCTAGAGCTCCATGCTTCAACCTCATCCATGTAGTTACCATCTCAGACCCACAAGCAGTTATCCTCCACTAGCTGCTACTGCCACACTAAATGCAACGGAAGGCAAATGTGGGATTCATTAACTCCCACAGTGTCCTAGCCAGTTCTGATATGCTTTAGCAGAGTTGGATAGATTTTTTTTGTTTTTTTTTTTAATTAAATATCAGGCCATGTTTCTAAATGCCACTTCAATTTCTTTTCAAGAAATAGTAGAGCTATGCAAATTCAAATTAAACAGGAGTAATATGTTACTCCTCTCTATGTTTCAAGATCTCTGATGTAGAAAACAGAACCACCCCCAAAAAGGAATAAAAACATTTTCTTCCAAAATCTGCAACTGTTTTAGATTATTATTCATAATCATTACTAATCCTTAGTTAATATTTTGGGGGTTTTGTCTGTAAAAATCATTGACGAGTATACATCTCCTTTCTAATGAATCTAATGTTTTGAAAGGTACCCTGAAAAAATAGGTAGGTTACATGAAAGTTTTTCACTGTCATTTTGTCAGCTAGATTCTCCAGCCTACAAACAAATCCCTATTATATAATAGTAGTCTTTACAGCACAGAAAAGACATGCCTGGGGAAGTGTCTGCTTTTAAAAATCAGAAATAATAGCAAAAAGTAAATAAAGGTATGCAATATGAAGGAAAGATAGAACATCCAGAAAAAAAAAAAAAAAAAACCCACACACATAAAACCCAAACCTCCTTATTTCCACTACGCTAAACTTCAAAAATATGAATCATCATATGGTCAGTCTTGACTAAAAAATGTGGTTTAGGATTAAGACTAAATGCTAGTATCAAAATACAACAGTTGAAAACATTTTGGTTGACCAATAAACACAATTTAAGACCTTACACTACAGTTAATTTTAGCAATTTTACCTCAGCCAGGAGCAACACTTTATTTACAAATATTTAGTAGGTCAGGTATGAAGTGTACTTTGGAAAATCCTGTGTAGAACATTTTAATAATAAACTAAACTTTTGTTCTAATCTTATTCTAAATAAACACACAAAGATGACATAATCCTTCAGAATTAACCTTTGATTAAATACAAGTGTTCACAGTAGAAAAGGAGCAGCTCTTCCTCAGCTCATTTTCCTTGCCTAAGGATATTACTTAGCAGGTTTTAATTTAATTTAGTTGTTTAGACTCCAAGATGCCTCCAATTTCAAGCTCTTCTGTATAAAAGTATACCAAGGAGTAGCCCCTGTGCTTCATCATAAAAAACAGTAAAGCAAGCAGCAAATTATACCCTGAAAGCCTTGGGTGTCAGAAGTGGTTCTTAATATGCTCCTTCAGCTACCACAGAAATCTCCACAGGTGTCACCACACCTGGCTGTAAGCATCACAGTGAATAATTATGAATGGAACTCATCATATTTAAACGAAACATGTACTGTGCAACAACCACACAAAGGCCACTGAAATCGGGGGAAAACAACAATTTCAGCACAGATTAGGTGCTTTTTTAAGAATAGGATAGAAACAAGGTCTCTTAAATAAATGCACAAGAACAACCAATTCCCAAATGGAAGATCTGCATAGTACCGCTAAGATTGTCACCTTTTTCCTAAACGTCCATAGAATAAATTCAGATAAAACTGCAAAGTTCTTTTTTCTCCATTTCTCCTCATTTCATTTTTTAATACATTTGTACATGCAAATTTCCAAGACGTGAACAACAGGGGCTCAACAATAATCTCAGTTTTCCTTCCATGGCTGTTTAAGCTAGGGCATGTCCGCACCTTACTTGATTACACAAGCAGATGTGAAGGCTTATTCTAGTTTTTAGAAATCTGATTACATAGGTGGCATGCAGTGAAAACTAATCAGAAGATCCTTTCTGCTAGGTGAATCCTGTAGTATGGTTGACAACAAACCAAAATCAGCAGTACAGAGATGGGCTTCCAGAAGCTTATTCTGCTAATCATGAAAATTGGTAGCTTATAAAGTAGAATTGTACTAAAAATACTGAAGAAATTATCTTAAAGAGAGGCAACATTAACTATGAACTCCCTGGCTTTTCTCAGTAGGTGTCAAAACCTCAAAGCTATTGAAACATTGTTTTTTGCATTTAATATTTACAATGCTGTGATAGTAGCAATGAGATAATTATGGCACTTCTATCAAGGCCATGACTCACAAAGGCCAAACATCAAGTCATTATTTCTGTCCTTCTACTAGAAGGAATGAGGAGGGGAAGGGAGGGGGAAAGGGAAGAGGAGAGAAATGTCAGCTTTTTACTTTGAGATGCTGTCTACAGAAGCAGAATGCAAATTTCTTTGTGTTGGAAATGTGTATCTTATACAACTGAATTACTATGGACAGTTTTTACTCCCCCCCCCTTTTCTTTTTTCCTCCCTTCATCTTTTGAATGACCAGCTTGGAATATCAATATGACACACAAGAAGAGGGCACAGGACGGGCACACTCAAGATGTCAATTTGTGAAGTGCTCCGGTTTTTGAGCCCGTGATACTGCAGGCTCTATGGAACATGATTGGCTACTTGGTGGTGATAATGCACAGTATTACATTTCGTATCATGAAGCTAGCCATGCCACACTGAATTACTATGAATTTTAATAGGGTATCTATGCTACCTATGCTGTTATAGAGGAACCCATTTTCCCAACATCATGTCTTTCAGAGATATGGTAGTTCAGCCTAACCTGAGAACTACTTAAGTAAAGACATTTCTAGGACTGTGCTGTGGGATCTCTTAAAATGTTGTATTTTTGCTCAAGATGAGTCAAACAATATATTGGGAGCATCATAAATGAAATGGGCACTTTCTGTTGGTCATAGTTTTCCAAAAATAATTTAGTCTGTATACAAATTTAGCAACAACCCCCAAAAAATCCATTTTTCAGAAAGTGTTGTGACAAGTTAATTAGAAATAAAATCTTCCCTTTTACGTTGTCTGAATGATGTCCCAGAAAATAAATAGGAAAGTCGACCACTTGTAAATTCAATGTGATCAAGTCTCTTTCCTCTTTTCAGTTGCTATACCAGAAGATATAAAGTACAATAGTAGGTTACAAAATGCATGAGGAAATTCCTCAGTGACATTAGATGCTGGTAAAGTTTCAAAGCAAGTACTGTTCCATTTTTGGGCAACGTAATTCAAGAAAAACATGGACCAGTTGGGATGGCTAGGGCAGGGAATTTTAAGAAGAGTAACAAGCATGATCGAGGTTGAAAGGAAATTATATTATTTAGTCTAACAAAGACTGAAGGAAAGTGTGGTAACAGCTCTTCTACCTTTTACACATTAAGGTATTAAGTAGGAGAGAATAAATGCTTTTTCATATCCAGTGAAGAGAAGGGAAGCGGTAATGGGTTTAATAGCAAGAAGGAACTTTCAGGTGAAGCACATAGTGCTACAGATGGCCAAGTACTGGAAGAGATTGCCTAGGGAAACAGCACAATTTCCATTATTATATTTAGAACAAGCAAAATAAATATGCATCAGGAATAACATAGGAAGACCAGATTCTGCCTTGGGGCTGAAAGTGAATCATGACCTCTCTAAGATTTCTTCCAAGTTTGTTTTACAGGATTTCTGTAAGGATTTTTTGCTGTCTGGCTTTCTCAGACCCTAGAAAGCTTCCTGCCTGAATGCATGACAGGTTTTCCACTGTTACCCAGATGAGAAACTAGCAATTGACTCAAACCATGCCACCCTGAGATGCGAGAAGTTTGCTAGCAAGTCAGCACTATTAGTGGAAAATACTTTGAGAGTTCTGCACTGGGGCAAGATTTAAAAGCTTGGGCAGAATTGTGCAATTGTGAATGCGGACTTGCTGTGTGGATAACATTCAAAATGTTTTTCCTCAAATCACTGAAGGCCCATTTCAGACCTCTAATCTTTATTTATAATGCAATTTAATTCAAACAATCTTTATATCAGTAATGTATGTTCCATGTGCTCAACTGGATAAGATTGTGTCAGTATTGTTGAGTTTATTTATGGTCATAGAGATATGAGTCATTTTGTCACATACAAAGATAACGTTGTGCCTCACTGGATCACAAACAAAATGCAACTAATACTTCCATAACATCTCTTTAAAGATGTGTCTACATCTTGTATTATCTTTTACATCGGTATTATACACAGAATATCTATAATTACTTCAAAATCTGTCTTTATCTTCACAGACCTTCATTGCTTGGAACCAGGATACCTGGACTAGGAGACAATTTTCTCAGGAGCAAATATGATAAAGCAAGAAAAACCTTCCTGAAGAAACCAGAAAATAGCAAATCCCACTGTCTTTGAAGCGCAAATTTCATCTCCTCACTTGGTAATTAAGTACATAAATAAGGATAAATATATTTTAAAAAAGAAATAACCTAAAATATTTCTGAAGAAACACTTTGCATGCTTTTTAGCTGTGAAGAGAATGGTAGAATTACACAAATACCAGATGTTTACTTGTGCTTAATGCATTGCTGGAAAAAGCTTAGATAATAGCTAATCAGATGGGAGAACTTAAGTAATTCTTTAAAATCCTGGCCCTAATTTTGAATTCAATTTGGTGCATTGTTGAAAGGACTCAAAATTTATTAATCAGTTCCCAAACATTCCAAACTCCTGAAAAACACTTTGAGGAAATTTTGCTAATATTTTCATAAAAAGGGCTAACTCTCAAAAGGAACATTTATATATATACACATAACAAGGGATATGCACATGTCAAAGAAGCTGAACACATGAAAGGCTTAGGTTCTTTAACTTTTTGGTTGAAAGAATGTCTCTCTGGAGCTTTAATCTCTAGCAGGGAAAGGGGGTAAGAAGCAGCTTCTGGATTTATTCAATATTGTTAATTATAAGTTAAAAGTTCAAGACAAAAGTTATCAAACTGGAACAAGTTACAAGAGGGTCTACTCAAAAGATATGCAGAGTATGTATACATACAAGCCACCAAGGATATCTTAAGATCATATATGAACTGTGATGACTTATAACAGTAGTTACATTAGCTAAAAGAAATCACTTTGCAGGGTAATTTAGCTTGGATAGAGCATTACACTGTTGTGGCAACAGTGCTTCCAGTACCCCAAACTACCTCACAGCAATCTAGCTCGGGCATTTCTACATAGTACTATTTTATGCCATATAAATGTATCTTAAATGAGCATGACTTATGTAACCTAGCAACAGGGAACACAAGGGAGGATATTGCTCTTTCAAGCAGAAGTTGTAGTATGATTAATAACCAAAAAAAAAAAAAAATTCAACATGCAACATGACTAACCCATAGAAGACAAAGGACAGGATAGACAAAAAACCTGGGGGCATATTGCTTGTGAAAAAGTCCCGCAAGTTTAACTGGCGTTCAGAAGATAGGTCTTAATCATCAGAAGTGGAACAGCCTTTCAGTAAGAATGGAGGGAAGCAGACAAAAATTTTAGTAACTTTAGAAGATGACTCCAAATGAATTGGCTTAACAGTCTGAATAGAAACAGAAGTTTTAGCACACTGGCTGCACACCAGCTGAAGCCTTACTTATAGAGGCCAAACAGTGATGGGCTGGCCGATGATAAGAATGGATAAAGCATGAATACAAAAGCAGTTCCTATTGAAAGAGACAAAATACAAAGACACGAAGGAACTGAAACACATTACCCACAAATTGCTTCAAAGATGACCCCCAAAAAATCACACTTCACTGAATAAATTCAGTAACTAATATGAGAGAAGAGAGATATCTTTTGAAGAGAAATGGTGTCCTTTACATTACCAGCCTTTTTTTTTTTATAGGACCTTGTTTTCCTGCCACACAATACCTCATACACACCCACTCAACTTTTGGGCATAATACAGCAAATCAAAAAATGGTTTAGTTAGTTTTTTAAGATATTTCTGAGATAGGTAACGTTAGGGACAGGTAGAGAACTTAAACACATTTGAACTGGAAATTTATGAAGTCCTACTGTGAAGTAGTGCTGGCTGTTCAGGATTAGATCATTATCTACCATATTCATGAAAGTCACTACATTAATGTATCTTATTCTAGGTTACATCATGGGATTGGTATCTTTGCTGAACTGATTCAAACTAAGCCAATTTCTCTTCTTCAAGGCAAAAAAAAGGCCTCATAGGACACCCTTTGCATTTAGATAAATTACTTTTAATATTTAGTCTTAAGGAGAGCTAAACATTCTGTCTGGTTTTATTACCAATGGGACTGGACAGATTAAAATCTTTTGCTAAGTGTTTTATTGAAATAAAGGAAGTGACAAGGTATGTTGCTAGCAAAGTCTGGGTGTTATAAACAGCAACCAGAACTCAAAAACATCTAGTATCAAGTTAAGTTCTGTTGTCCATTACACATATTTCCTTTCTCAGCCCCCTGTGTATCTCACTGTCTCTTCTAGCTCTGTCATTTTGTGATGTCATTATCTTTCCTCAGAGACCGGGTAACAAATTTGGAACATTGTTTTGCTTATGTTGACATCAATGACAAGGCTCTTTTAAGTTTCTGAAGGAGCTGAAAACAGCCTGAACCACCATGCCCAGAGTGTGGTGATCCATGGAACAAAGTCTAGTTGGAGGCCAGTAAATTGTACTCCAGGGTTCAATATTGAAACCAACCCTGTTCAACATCTTTGTTAATGATCTGAATGCTGGTAAAGAGTGTACACCCTCAGCAAGTTTGCTGATGATACAAAAATAAAAGGAGTGCCTGGTACACCAGAGTGTTGCACTGCCATCCAAAGGAACCTTCACAGGCTGCAGAAATGGGCTGACAGAAAGCTCATGAAATTCAACGAAGGCAAGTGCGAAGTCCTGCACCTGGAGAGGAACAACCCCATGCACCAGTATATGCTGGGGACCACCCAGCTGGAAAGCAGCTTGGCAGAAAACATCCTGGCAGGCAGGTTGAACATGAACTAACAATGCGTCATTGCCACAAAGGCAGCCAGTGGTATCCTGGGCTGCATTAGGAGGAGTGCTGCCAGCAAGTCAAGTGAGGTGATCCTTCCCTTATACTCAGCACTGGTGAGGCCACACCTCAGAAGTGTGTCCACTTCTGGGTTCTTCAGTACAAGAGAGATATGGACATGGTAGAGAAGCCTCAGGGGGGAAGAGTCTCATCTATGTATATAAATATTTGAAGGAAGTGTGTAAAGATGGAGCCAGGCTCTTTCTTGGTGCCTAGTGACAGGACAAGAGGCAATGGGTACAAACTGAAATACAGGAGATGAAGTCTGAACATTCAGGAAACACTTTTATTGTGAGGATGACTAATCACTGGCATGGGACAGCCAGCCAGATATGTTACTGCTGGCTGTTTATTTATTTAGCTAATGAGAAGGAAATTGTTAGGCATATAAACAGCTGAGCTTGAGCCTTCACTCACAGACCATTTAAACTGCTTGTTTTCCCTGATGGCTCTCTAAAGTCTTAGATGCAGTTCTAAGCCCCCTCCACCCACTTTATATGCAGCATAGATTTTAAGACCTGCAAGGCAACTGAAATTTCAGAAGTGATAAGAAATAATCAGACTGTACCATTTTTCCACTATTGCACTTATTTCCAGTAAGAAAAATAGAGCAAATTGACTTAAGCCAATGATCTTTAATTTTGTTCTTGCTCCTGCCTCTCATTGCTTTTGAGAACAAGTGGTTTAACTGCACCACCACAGAAATGGCTGGAGTGATAAAGGTGAGGAAAGAAGGCTCTGAGAAATACCACCATTCCAGATGGAGAAGACACATGCCACATTAAACTAAGAGGAAGAATAAGAATCTGTCTTCAATGAATGTCCTCAGCTTGAGAAACACTAGTTTACAGCAAGGAATGTGAAAGGATTCTAGTTAAAAGGCATGATATTACTAATGGCTGATAATCTATACTATTTTCCCTAACCTACTCTAAGATTTCTGGTTGAGTTCATGAGGAACACTGAAAAATGCTTCCTTTTTCATTAGCATAGTGTATGTTAACCTATTCATTTTTTTCTGTAAAGCTCATAACTTCACATAATACTTACTGTAAACAAAGTAGAATTTCATAATTTTGTGTAACCAGTACAAAAATATCCCAAATAAACCAACAAAAATTCCACCCAAAACAGTGTAGGGCATTTAATACATCACTACACATTGAACTGTTGGTATATTGAACGTATACCAAAAAAGAACTTAATCTTCTATGGTGGCAAGTGCATTTTCAGGGAATTAACTAATTTTAATGTGATTTCAGGGTATTTACAACACTGACGAAGAGAGACAAACTAAATGTCACCACTGAAATTTCCCACCTTTATTTGCACTATGTTAACTGCTAAATGTTTATGACAATTTTCATTTGAACGAAGACCATCAATAATTTAAGAAGAAATAAAGTGTTATTGGTAAAATGGAGCAATACCTCCATCCTCAGAGAAGTTTCCCTCTATCTCCCCCATACTAAACCTAGCACATCACAAAGTGACAGGTTAATTTTATGAGGAATGACTTATGCCAGTCTGTGAAGAGTAATTAAATTCAATAAAGGCCTGTCAATATAATTTGGTATCAGTTGTCACTTTATATCATGTCTAAAAGGTACAGGTTCACACAGAGATGGACACAAAGCACAAGGACAGAAGGCGCTATTCTGCTAAGAGAGGGAGCTGGTAAGTATTAAACACTTAACAGGACTGAAGTCACCACCTCACCTTAGAAACTGTTGTGAACAACCTGAATCACCCCTAAAAGCCAGCCCTCAGTCAGTGGCCTAAAGCACCAGTACTCCTACAATCAAAGGTTATAACTCATTACTCTCCTCTTCTCAAAGAGCATACATCCCAGGCTTGCCTGCCTGCAGATCCAAACCTTTTAGCTCTTCTTAAGGCATTAGAAGAAGATAAGAGAAAGATAGAAAACACATAAAAGGAGTGCTTTCCCTCCGTGCCCTCAATTGAGCTTGTGGCCTTGTACAGGATGGGATCCTTAGGCCTAAATCAACACTCCAAATTTTAGTCCAGTCATCCCATCTTCTGGATGAAGCATTTCAAATAAGAAGCTTGCAGGTAAAAAGAACCCACAGCAACAATCCTTCCAAAATTGTGTTTTGAAAGCAACAAGAGTATTACTTTTGCATTATATTCTGTTAGAAACCTTAGAAACACTTACATCAAGACAAATTAGTGCTGCAATCTTCCAGTAACCGAAACCAGCTTGCTTTGACTCCAGCAAGAACACTAAACAGAGAGAGATAAAACTTACCCTACAGCCTTTGCTTTATAGCACTTCCCCATTAACCAAATCCAGACAGCTGGAATCAGAGACTTTTCAGGGGAAGGCTGCCTGTGAAAGTGCTTCACCCTTCCCCTGAGTTGTAATACACACCCTGCCTGATTAATACAGCTGTACCATAAGTTGATGAGTTGCTTCTCCATTAAGTCTGTGTGGCCTAGTGGGGAGCATCTGCTCTTTAAAGAGCTGAGAAACATTCAGTAAAATGAGGAGAAGAAGCTACAGCTGCAGGCAGGAAGGCTCATGCAGGGATGTTACGAGAAGAGAGGACTTAGTAAGTTAGAAAAAAGTCTCTGTATGTGAAAACTTAGTAGGGCCTCTAGGATACATAGACCTGGCTATTTAATAAAATAGTAGGTGCCCAAGAACGATGTTGGGATTTTTTTCTTTTTCTGTTATGTTTGAATTTTCAGAGCAGGAAGGGCAGGTGCTGAGAAAGAATAGCTGATAACTAGGAGACTTTGGTGTGTAGAAGATGACACGAGAAAAGGTGAGACTGGGTTTCAGCTGTTGGAGACAGGAATGGTGGCTCCATGAAATCTGGTGGAAGTTGGAGAGTTGAGGTTTTTTTTCACGGGCTGCTAGATGACTCACTCTTACTAATTGTCATGACAGACAGAAGCTAAATACTCTTAAAATCTTGTGTTAAGTGCCTAACTCTCATGTCCTCTTTTTTTTTTTCTTCCCCTCTTCAGAACAGATCTTCTGACCAAATTGTGATTGGGCCCAGATGCACAATCTGAATTGGAATTACTTTATTATGTATGATATTCATATGATAATGAACCATTACTCACCCTTTTATATTCTCATATTCCTATCAATGATCTAGAAAAGAAAGGTTTATCTACATCTTGGCCATTTCATTTAGGATGTCATTCTCAAGCTTTCATTTGCAGACCACTGGAGGCACAGAGAGCATTTCTTTGTTTTTTTAAGGAAATTATTGGTCTGTATATAGTGAGGGGTTTTTAGGAGTCATACCTCAGTAATGACTTTCAGAAGTTTTTAGGTGATATCATGACCAATTAAACTGAAATCTCCATATAGTTTCTCTTTTCCTGTGCTTGGAACACCAGCTCCACATCTGTTGCTGGTAACTTTAGAGTGATCGTTCAGCTGTAACCATAATTTACAGACAGTAGCAAATAAAATAACATAGGCAAAAGTTAAATGAAAAAGAAAGGTTTAGGCTGTGAGATTTTCAGCCGATGTGAGAGATTTATTATTAGTAAATTCAAGCCTAGCGGCCAGGAAAATGAAAGCATATATAGAGAAAGAGGCAAGGAACAAAGCAGCATCGTAATGAATGTAAATTAAGAATTTGCAAGGGGATATTTCCTTTTTTTCTTTTGTTTTATGTTAGGAGGGTTTTAAAATCCAATACAATCTTTATAAATAAGCAAAGATTCTACTGCCTGTTCTAAAACCTACATTGGGGGAAAATCTACATAAAGTCTTGATGCCTTCATTATGATATTATCTATTCTAAGAACATTCTCAATTATCATTATGATCATCATTAGCATGTTTTATAGCATGTTCATTTGTTTTTCCTCCTTCTGGAATGTTAATCAAAGATTAAATTTACTGTAAATCAATCAAAAAACATTTTCTTCATTTTAAGTTTAATCACAAAGTGTTATAGTGTGTAATAAAAGAAAAATACTGAGTATTTCTTGACAGTTCTTTCAATAATAATGTGAAAAACCTTGAAGTTTATAGAACTATTATTTTTAGCATAACCTATTGTTACTTTTAAAATTTATTAATTACTGTCTTTTATAAAATCTATGATTTCCATGTAAATTATTTCTACCTCCCCAACTGAATAATATATTTGCAAACTTAAGAACTCATACGGTAGGACATTTGTTTCTGTAACCACACAAATATACTTAAAGACCACTGAATTAAAGTGTGAAAGCTAGGTTTTGAACAGTTCCCCTTATTAGGGTAAAGGAAGAAAAACATTAAAAATCACTTTATTACCAGTGTAATTTGTTACTCTTCTGGCTGTGTTGTCAGGAATATTTGGTAAAAGGATCATGCTCTTCAGTCCATATTCTTACACTTGAAAAAAAACTTGTACATAAATCAGGCCTAAATTTCCTGATACCCAAATATTGTGAACACTCCTCAAAATCCAATGGAAATGCTGGGGTCTCATGCATGTAGGCATTTAGCTGGAGTGTGTATAGAGAAGTCTTGCATCCACCTTAAATAATATTGCTGCATTTTAGGAAAATGAAAGTGTACTATATATTAATTTCATGATAATAATGTTGAGTTTATGGCCTCAGAAGGAGAGAGCAGATTCTGTAACAGTAACTTTTAATTGTTTTTGAAAGTGTGGAGGGTTGACCTTGACTGGCTGGCAGATGCCCAGCCAGACATTTATTCCCACTCCTCAACAGGACAGGAGGAGAAAATATGGAAAAGCTCATGGGTCAAGATAAAAACAGGGAGCTTGCTTACCAATTATTGCCATGGGCAAAACAGACTCAATTTGGGGAAAATTAATTTAATTTATTGCTCATTAAAAATGGCATAGGATGGTGAGAAACAAAGACAAAACTATGACACCTCACTCCTATCCCCTCCTTCTTCCCCAGCTTAACTTCACTCCTTTGTTCCCGACTCTTCTGCCTCCTCCTCGCCTCCCTGAGTGACACAAGGGGATGGGGAATGGGGGTTGTGGTCAGTTCATAACACTTCAACTCTGCTGCTCCTTCCTCCTCACGCTCTTCCCATGCTCCAGCAAGGGGTTCTTCCCACAGGATACAGTCCTTCATGAACTGATCAAACATGTGTCCTTACCACAGGCTGCAACTGTATTTCTATCGCACTGGGTTTTGTCCAGGTTCATTTCTGTATAAAAGTACTTCTTTTTTGCTACAGTCAGACTCCAAATTACAATGCAGCTCCAGTTAAGAAATTGGAAATCAATTCCTAAAACTTTATATTGATGACAAATAAATAACTGGCAAGTCACAACAGAAAAACCTGAAAAACTTTTGGACAAAAAGGTGGGGTTTTTTTGGACAAAAAAAAAAATCAACATAAGTGTTCATGTACATACCAATGGAAAGCAAACTATATTATAGGTTTCCTGAATCATATGCAAATTCTTATTTCAGAGACCAGGATAATTTGTGCAGAGAATCTTTATGGTATTCCTAGTACGTGGATCAAGTTGTGTAAATATGTGTGATAACCTTGAATTAAACACCCAGCTCTATTCTATAGTAAAAAGAGATCACAAAATATAGACCTGAGGAAATCATGCGTGGATATTTGTTATCTATCTCCTATAATTTGGATCTGATAATCTGTTGACAGAAAGCCCTGCAGACTGTGTTGGAAGACAATAAGCAAACAAAAGAGTCATTACTGAACATGCTGATAGTATGATGAACAGATCAGGTATTAATACTAAAAAACGTTATACATAGGATATGCACATAGTTCCCAAAAGGTAGAGTTGGAAGGAAAATACTTTGTTTGTTGTGTCCACTTTATAATTTTTTATTCTATGAATAATTTCATTATTTGCATAGTATCAGAAAGATAATGGGAAATATTTCTGTCACTGATCTGATGAAAATACCAAAGTGAATGTTACCCCCAGGTTTTGCTCATTCCCAGATATCCAAGCTGCAGATGAGAAATTAATGTACAAAAGAATATAAATGGCTGGACCTTGAGAACTGAGAGCTATATGTAAAGACAGAAATGTAGCAGTCCCCAAAGTTCATATTTGAGGGCTCAAGCAGTAAAAGTCCTGAGTATTTAGTAAATTTAAATCTGAAATGGGAATTATGTACCAAAAAAAGGGCAAAATATGATTGCTATAATCCATTTTTCTTACCTTAGAAAGAGGTTTGGAAGTAATGCAGTAAGATAAAGAAAAAGTCAATGGTTCCTTCTGTAAAAAGGTAATGAAGACAAAATCTTAACCATCGTATATAAATGTAATGTTTGACCAGATCTGTACAAACCCTCTTGTTCCTCAGTAATGGAACAACACATAGAAGGAAAGGTTTCCACAGCCAACTGGCTAATTCGAGTGATCTGAAGACTTCATATAATGCAGTTTGCATTTCTTCATACTTCAGAGTCTTATCATTTGTCAGTGAATACACTGAGAAGAGAGCAAAAGACAGCCAGAGAAACAGACTTGACAATGTGCTCTGGCAAAGGAACGGAGGGGTACAATTAGGTAGGATTCAGAGGCTGTTAGGAGAAGCAGCAAGGCAAATTAGTGGTGTGAAAAGATGATCTATTATTCCTTAGTGAACAGTGCTGCAATTATTTTCTCTCTTTATGGCAGGCCTTCCTGCTGCTCTCCCCCCCCTTTAATTTTGCCATAGTATTAATTGAGTGAAAGCTCTGTCAAGGTTACACCTCATCGGGCTGGTGCACTTCTTTCTTGTATTTCAGACAAGGCTTGCATTCACTGTGCATATACGTGTGGTGACTCTGAGATGTTCAGAATCAGTAGGTCTCATTACTAAAGTAATAGTAGGTGCTGCCCCACTTGGACACTGCAGTCAGATTGATTCTATAGATCACATAAAGACGTGCTGGAGGACAGGAAGGTTGCATGTATTTCTCTTTTCCTATTCTGACAAAACTGGAGGCAGAAAAATGTGAGAAACCTTGTTGTTTTAGTAGCCTTACATTTGAAAAATAAGGTAGACATATAGGCAATACACATTGGTAGGTGATTTTTATTGTTCTGTAATGTTCAGTATCTTGTGACTTTTCCTGTGACAATGCAAATCACTAAGGAAATTTTTGCTTATATTAGTAGCTGCATGTTTCAGTATGAGCAGTAATAAACACTAGGGTGTAGCAGAAGAAAAAAAAGGTGGGAAGTAAATTTTTAAACATCTTTGGATGAAAAATGCAAGTCACTGCAAGATGGCAAAACTAATGGGTTCCACTTAACTTGAGACAGCTGAGTGAGCCTGCTGCCTGGTAACTGTTAGTGATTCTAGGCTGATAATTCTTAGTTTGAGGAAATCATCTAGTAAGAACCATAGAAGCAAAACTGAATGCCTTGAAGCACTTGGAACAATAGCAAGTAAGAGGCAAAGTTATAGTTTGGGAAATAGCATTTCAAACTACATGATTGAGACTGAATGATTCATTTCTATACATGCTTCAGCCATGTAGAAACATCAGCACAGCCTTTCCTCAAGAAATTCTGTTTAAAGAAAGAGTATAAAAGGCTAGATTCCATATGCTGTAATCATACCGAGAAGCAGTGTACCCGGTGAGCAACTCGTGGAATAAGACAGTGGGAATCAGAAGAGCAAACCTGACCTAAAGACAGTTTTGAAACTGAATACACCTCTTGACCATATCAGAAGGAAAATCGAAGTATCAGATACATTTACCAATCATTTTAATCAGACAGAGAAGTATCTTCCTTTGTGAGGGGCCCTATAATCTTCACTGGGTTACTTGTTATGAGTAAGATAATATATATGGTTTGTATGAATTATTTTTTGGTGATATATTAAAGGGATGATGTAAAGTCCTACTATCAAACACACATACACATCTGTATTCTCCATTTTCATTATCTTTGTATTTCTTAAGATATTACCACATGCAATATTTCACAGTTCCAAGGATTCAAAACATAAATCCCCTGCAAATTGACAAAACAGAACAATTTTTTATTGATAGATTCTTTGGGGTTTTTGTGATGAGAGCTTTCCAAAGAATGGAGGTAATGCTTTCAAAATGATGGTAACAGAGGCTAAAGAAAAATCAAAGACAAAGAAAAATCCTTCTGAACTTGTTTAGAAACTTAAAAAAAAATTTCTATCTCTATTAATTTTTTTTGTTTTCTTAATATATAAATTTTTATGTAACCAATATGCAATTATAAAACATTTTAAGCATTCTTTCAACAGTGATGTCATACATGTCTGATGTTAAATAAAAAATATTACATGCTTTTTTCTTTTTTATGCATGGATGAACTCCCTTTTATAACTGCCGTATACAGCAACAAGAGTTCCACTCAAAACCTTTTCTGGGCAAAAAGGAAGATATACATAGAAATACAATATACACAGAAGTAATAGTTTACTATTATTCCAATTAACATTTTAACAGTTTAATTAACCAAATAATTAATAAATACAGAAAAAATCCTCATTAGTAAGACAAGTAAAATTGCCATATAAAACTTCCTCATATTTACCCTCTTTTTCTGATGCTAGACCCATTTTTACCATGTGCCTCTGAGTCCTAAGCTTCAGTCTTCCTCAATGTGACTGGGGAAGGGAGGGACTTAGAACAGTTTATCAGCACTATCCTGAGGTCCTTACTGGGAGGAATACAAAATCCATAGTGGCAGTTACCTCAATCGTTGGTCCACTCAGAGTTGTTTTAAAGTGTTTTCTTAGCCCTTCAGTACAAAGCCTACAGCCTTTTACTACTAAAAGTGAAATTGTATTTATTGGGTCACACAGGCACTGTAGTTATGATATTCCAAAGATGATCTGATCATTGCTCTCCAGACCCTTCACCAGCTTTGTTGTCCTTTTTTGGACATGTTCCTGCACCTCAGTGTCTTTCTTGTAATGAGGAGCCCAAAACTGAACATAGTATTCAAGGTGTGGCCTCACCAGTGTTGAGTACAGGATAGACAATCACTTCCCTACTCCTGCTGGCCACACCATTTCTGATACAATTTCTGATACATTGGCCTTCTTGGCCACCTGGGCACACTGCCAGCTCATGTTCTGCTGGCTGTCTACCAACACCCCCAGGTCCTTTTGTGCCGGGAAGCTTTCCACCCACTCTTCCCCAAGCCTGTAGCATTGCATGGGGTTGTTGTGACCCAAGTGCAGGACCTGGCACTTGGCCTTGATGAACTCCTTACAATTGGCCTTAGCCCATTAATCCAGCCTGTCCAGATCCCTCTCTAGAGCCTTCCTACCCTTGAGCAGATCAACACTCCCACCCAACTTGCTGTTGTCTGCCAACTTACTAAGGGTGCATTCGATCCTATTGTCCAGATCATTGACAAAGACATTAAATAGAACTGACTCCAGTACTGAGCCCTGGGGAACACCACTTGTGACCGGCCATCAACTGGATTTAACTCCATTCACTACAACTCTTTGGGCCTGGCCATCCAGCCAGTTTTTTACCCAGCAAAGAGTAGGCCTACCCAAGCCATGAGCAACCAGTTTCTCCAGAGTATGATGTGGGAAACAGTGCCAAAAACTTTGCTAAAGTCCAGGTAGACAACATCCACAGCCTTTCCCTCATCCACTAAGTGGGCCACCTTGTCACAGAAGGAGATCAGGTTGGTCAAGCAGGACCTGCCTTTCATAAACCCATGCTGACTGGGTCTGATCACCTGGTTGTTCTATATGTGCCACATGATGGTACTTAAGGTGATCTGCTCCATCAGATTCCCCAATACTGCGGTGAGACTGACAGGCCTGGAGTTCCCCGGATCCTCCTTCCGACCCTTCTTGTAGATAGGCGTCACATTTGCTAACTTCCAGTCAACTGGGACCTCCCTGGTTAGCCAGGACTGCTGGTAAGTGACTGAAAGTGGCTTGGTGAACACTTCCACCAGCTCTCTCAGTACCCTTGGGTGGATCCCATCCAGCCCCACAGACTTGTGTGTGTCTAAGTGGTGCAGCAGGTCACTAACTATTGCCCCTTGGAATATGGGGACTTCATTCTGCTCCCTGTCCCTGTCTTCCAGCTCAGGGGGCTGGGTACCTGGAGAACAACTGGTCTTACTATTAAAGACTGAAGCAAAGGTGGCATGAAGTACCTCAGCCTTTTCCTCATCCTTTGTCACTGTTTCCTTCTGCATCCAATAAAGAATATTCTCCTTAAACCTCCAGAACAACTGGTCTTACTATTAAAGTCTGAAGTCCCCCATGAGAACAAGGGCTAGCAATTATGAGACTTCTCCCAGCTGCTTGTAGAATATTTCATCTGGTTCTTCATCCTGGTTGGGTGGTCTATAACAGACTGCCACCATGATTTCTGCCTTGTTGGCCTCCCCCCTGGTTCTTATTCATAAACGCTCAACCCTGTGGTCACCATCAGTAAGCTCTAGACAAAACACTCCCTAACATACAGGGCTACCCTGCTGCCTCTCCTTCCTTGCCTATACCTTCTGAAGAGTTTATAGCAGCACTCCAGTTGTGCAAGTCATCCCACTATGTTTCCATGATGGCACCTATATCATAGTTTTCCTGATGCACAATGGTTTCCAGCTCCTCCTGTTTGTTACCCATGTTGCGTGCATTGGTGTAGATGCACTTCAGTTGGGCTATTGATCATGCCACCTTTTTTGGGGAGGAAGCCCTAATTGCTATGTGACCATTCTCAGGCACTTCTGTGGTTTCCAACACATCAGTAACGCTTGCATCTTTGCTGCCACATGGATCTCCATCCCCTGCCTCCACTGAGACAGCAAACTGACGGACTTTGTTAGCACACTGTTCCTTAAACATTGACTTGCAGACCCAGGCTTATCTTTAGTAAGCCTGGTTTTATCCCCTTCCCACTTCAAATCTCCTTTAAAGTTCTTTCAATGAGCCCTGCTAACTCCTGTGCAAAGATCCTTTACCCGCTTTGAGACAAGTGTACCTTGTCTGTCACCAGCAGGCCTGGTGTCATGTAAACTGACCCATAATCAAAAAATTCAAAATTCTGACACCAGGCTCAGAGCCAGGTGATATGCTGGCTCTTCCTGTTTCTTCTCTCATCATTCCCTGCAACTAGAAGTATAGAGGAGAACACTACTTGTGTTCCTGATTCCTTAACCAGTCAACCCCAGGCCCTAAAGTCCCTCTTGATTGCCCTCAGACTTCTTGTTGCAACTTCATCACATTTTATTTTGGAATTAATCCAAAATAAAAGATAGTTTAACATAAGTACCGACTTCAGCAGATGTTGATGAAAAAAAAGATGCTTTATAGTCCAAGACCTCCCACAGCTTCTCTCATTACTCCCTATGGGGATTAAGGTATCCCTGGAGTCACCGCATTAGGGCAGAGCACATCCTCATCTGTGCTAAGCAGCAAGCAGCTGTGATGCAGCCACATTCTATCACTACCATTTTCCATCTTTGTCTACTGTAAAGTAGAGGAAAGAGGTGAAGAAATATAAATCTCTCTTTTTCCCTCTCAGCACTAGAGCTACAATACCTACATTTCTTACCCAAAGTGAAAAAATAGAACTGCAGACCATCTCCTCCCTCAGTAATCAAAATAAATAAATCAGATTTTATCCTTAAGGAATTCACAGAGCGCAAACTTGTCCTCCTATAAAAGCCTGAGAGTCCTTTTAATTCCCCCATCAAAAGACTCAAAACATAACAGTGTTCCTGCCCAGCTCAGATAAAACTTAGCAGTCACATGCTCTTTTTTGTACAGCATACAGGGATATATCTGTTAGTACATCACTAAGGATTCATAAAAAGAGGAGGAAAATACATATTAGACTTACTTATTTCAACCCAGAAAACATGGAATCATTTAGGCATCCAATAGAGAATTGTTGAGTAGGCAGATTTTCTAACACTTGCCCAGTTTAGTTTCTCTCTTTTTGCTTTGGAGACCATAGCTCAGCCACAGTACATTTATTAGCTTCTGGTTTGGATGTCACAGTAACATGATGACCCATTCAGAAAACCAGGGCAAAAGGCAGACTTCCCTATTTATCCAGGCCATCTTGATTAAAATTTACTTTCCAGCTGACTATGATTTGCAAATTCACCTGTGCTATTGACTCCTTCTTCCAGATCAGGGCAGAATGCATTGAATAAAATGAATTTTAATGCATATGTTTTGAATATCCATCTACACTTCACCCCACATTAATGTTCACTTTATTCATTGTCTTTCATCTAGTTTTTCCTCCAAGTAATAGCAATCATATTCAAGTGAATGTGGATCCTTTTTGTAAGTTTTTCAATGGCATGACCATACTTTACTAAAATGCAAATATATCTGCTGCATATCCTTCATCCACTAATTTTCTAAGGCTATCAAAAAGCAATCAAGTTTGAGTGGCATGACATGTTTTTTTCTTTCCTTTTTTGTTTATACTCACGCTGATTTTAAAAAATTAATGGTTTTCATTATAGCACCGAGATAATTCATTATAATGAAACAAGTGCCCTATAATAATGAAATACAGAATAAATACAAAATGTAAGAATTGCAACTTCATCTAAAAGATTTGGGTATCATTCAAATATTTCATTATACTATGTATACATTTGTTTAGGAAAGCAAACTAAATAATGACATCTAAAAAGAAATTACCTAATAACAGAGATGTACTGAACTCATGGATGCATTTTATTCTCATGGTATTGTTCATCTGTTCTCCCATTATAAGCCTGTGGGTTATAACTGTTTTAAACAGACATCATTCTGGCATTGCCATATGACAAATGAAAGGGTTGTCCAGGGAAAATGGATGTGATTATGCAGTTTCTAAAACCTTTTAGTATTTATTCTGTTACTTTTAGGTGTTTGGCACCACAAAGATTTTAAAAACAGGAGTGACCATTCTATATAAAGTAGGCCACGGATTTTTTTCAACAGTTCCTGAAGAGAAAGAATTGTTCTTCTCTCCATGTAACTGGAAGATACAAAGTTCAATAACTTTCAGGTGAACTAGAGTACATCTTTCCAACACATATATAGTCTTAATTGTAAACCAACATATTAATTACTCCTTTGGTAATCTGCTTCAGTGGAATATAACCTTAATTTTGTATAGCTGAACATTATCCCCAACTTGATTGTTTCCAAACTTCAGTTTTCAGCTATGGGTCTTGGTTTTTTTTACTCTCTGTCAGTTTATTTAGCCTCCAGTGGTCAATATCTTATTCCATGATGGATATTTATAATCCATGATCAACTCCTCCCTTAACCTTCTCTGTACTAAGCAAGAACTACTGAAATCTTTCAGTATAGAGTAAATTTTCCAAACCTTACCTGAAATTCTTTTGAGAATTGTCCTATTATTGACAGTGTTTTTTAACCCGTACATCTTTCTGGCCAGGCACTGAAGCCTTAGCTGGTTGTTTAAAACAACTATTGGAATAGCTAATGTTATTATATGAAGCTTTGACCGAGATGCTTCAGAGGACGACTACTTATTGTTACATATGCTGCAGCATCTAAAACATGAATGCGAATGTTCTTGGAGCATTTCTTCTCCTTGTGAGGCCTCATATGAGACCCCAAGCTGCAAAGAGATCTTTGGGTTTATCTTTTGCTTGGTTGAAGAACAGACTAGTTCGAAGACAGAATTGTATAGGAAATAAAATGGAAAATTTCTGGTTGTCATCCATAGCAACAAGATGAGCTGACAGTGCCAGGGCTGCAACTGATCTCTCCTTTCACTGATGAGGAGTAACAGTGCTGCTTAAATGTCAGGTATAATGATCACTGAACAATGCATTAACACTACCTTAATATCTACTGCCTCAATTTTGCAGTTTCAGGTAAGCATCTCCATACCAGTTACACTTCATGACTGTCTACAGAGAAGAAATGAGTGAAACAACTATTGCACAATAGGAGTTTCTGCAGTAATTTAATGTGTGGAAATTTGGATTAAATTTTGGGGTCTGTTCTGGTAATGGACCTTAGTGGATCAGGCTGTGAGAAAAGTGTAAACAAAACCATTGTTGCTTCCAGCTTACAAAGGACATCTTATGAAAGATTGAATACTGCAATTTAATTTTTTTTTTTTTTACAAGGAAAACCACTTAGCTGAATTCGTGAATAGTACATGTAATATTTATTAAGAGTGTACTAGAAAAAGGAAATCAGACTGGTAAGAATAGCAAAGCTTAGCTGCAAAACCCCATTTAAGTAGATTAACCATCTCAGCAGTCTCGAGTAAATCCCTTTTATTTGAAAACATATAAATGAGGTTTCCACATATACATCTCTCTTTAGATTTTATTTTTTTTTAACAGATTGTAGAATAGGACAGGTTTCAAATTGAGATAAAGCACTCCTCTGTTGGATTTTGGGTAGAAAGTCTGTTCCACTATGGATGGAAGACAAGTGTTGAATTGCTGCAACTAATGACAATAAACTCAGGCCTTAATCTGAGAGTTCTGAGAAAAAACCAAGAAGCTGGACTTCTATAATGCAGGAGGTTGCACTACATGACCTTGAGATTCCTTCCAACCTAAATTATTGTATGACTCTATAAAAAAGGATATACTGCAGCATTTAGCACTAGCTAGACTAGGCAAATGTACTCATAGACATAGTCACAGAATATTATACAGTTACTTGCTTTACGTTTTGAAATACTGACAGTTCAAATTACAACACAGAGGGTGACTTTTATTTTAAAATAAATGCTGCATGTAGTACCCCAAATTTGCATATATTGAAAACTGGATGTACTCAGACATTATATATAAGGGGTTTCATATTCTTTTCCTATACAAAAATAAAGACAGAAAGCTCTGTAAGGTCATATTACACCATTGTGGCAAAGAAAAAGACCTTCAAAGCAACAATGATGGTGTTTACATTTACTTAGCCCGTACATTCCTCACATGAGTGTCAAGAGCCTTATTTCTTCATTTAAACCAAATCAAAGTAGAATGAGTGTGGAAGTCTCAAAATCTCATTGATTTTTAAGACCGTAGTAAAGGAGATGGTAGGGAACCACCTTGTAATTTTTACAAGTCACTTACTTAATCGAACAATTGAACAATAGTGTTCCCTCCTTTAACTGTGTTCATTAGCCAAGTGCCTTGGAGGAGCAAAGTGTATGTGTAACAGCCCTGCTGGGAACTGGCAGCCTGGCCCCACTCCATTAGGAACGATGTCAATGCTTATCCAATACCAGGAGTCACAAAAAAATACAATGCTGTAAGCTTTCCTTGAAGGTTGGATTTTATTAATTAACAGCAGGTGACTGCACAAGTTTGAACCAGCAGATCTTCCTTTAGACAACACAAGTTTAATAAAGATATAATGCAGTTCACCAGACAGCAAAGGCTGTTTCTATATATTGATATAATAATTACAAGTACAACCATCAATGTTAACAGGGCTGCCAGGGAGTAGCAGAGGCCACATGCAGCTGTGGGCACTTGTAGCACCCACCATCCCTGATGGACCCCAAAGCCCCTGCTGGCCACTCTTTCATCCCAGCCTCCTGCATTTACAGTGCCCGGTAGACCAAAAGCCAGCAAGGGCTAAAGCTCTTTTGCAGCTGACTTGGACTTGGCTGGTTTGGGGCATGTCTCAGGAGTTACCGGGATCCTAGCCCTCCATGGAGCACTACTGTACTATGTAAGGGAAAAGGGGATTTCAAGCTGTGTGCACGCTCCCCTAAAGAACCTGCGGTGTGTAACTTCAGAGCTTGGCCGCAAGACCGCAGGTGGCTGCCTGCTCAGTTTTGACACTCCTGCACCATTGCAGCAGCGGCTAGATTGCACAGGGTTGACAGCAGGCATGTTTTAGTCAGAACCCATGCTTCGTCTACCAAATGTCTTGTGTGCTTTGTTGCTGGCTCACCTACCCTCTCTGTCTAACTCAGTTCGGACAGGAGGAGAGTCTGCTGTCAGGGTCAGCCTTACAGTATAGACGTATCTATGGGGTTCAGTGTCTGCACCAAAAGAAAACAACATTCTTCCAAAGGCAGTATGAAATCCCTGCTCTTCAGAACGGGCCAGGGGGTGGGGGGTGGAAACAAAAAGAAAACACACACACTATTTTGCACAAGCTTGTCTCTGTCTTAACAAAAATTTTTTTGCAGCTAGGTAGCATTTTGGTCTGTGTCTATTTATCTTAATGTTTCAAATGTTGCTCATCATCAAGGAATCTGAGCCGTATTGTATTTTATTGTTGGAAAAAAACATTATGGTTCACATATTTTTGAAGAACATGAAGTAACAAGTATTGCAGATAAATACCAAGTAGAAAATGTAGAAAGGAATATTGAAACATTAATTCATTTTATTAGATTTTTGCATTCCTCTTAATTGAAATATGGAATTTAGCTTTAATTTGTACTATAGTTTTGCCCTTAAGACTAGATGATAAATAGTCCTTACTGTCTATAAATAGAGTATTTCCTGAATACACAGTAGTGACAGAAGCCAAAGACAGAATTTGAATGTGTGGGAATCTCTGTGGCAAGTGGAATTCAGTTCCCTACAACCAAAGGTAGGTTAAAAAAATAATTAAAATGGCACTAAATTATTTTAGACTACAAAGCACTATGAAAAGTATGAAACTCAGATAGTCTTGAGTCGACCTGAAGAGGTATAAGTATGTTCAAAATATAACTCTCAGCTGTATCTTAATTAACAATTCCGGTTTTCCTTTGTATGGGAAACAGTATTTCCATATGCTCCCTCTTCAAACAAGTGAACACCCAGTACTGTACATTTCTCATTTAAATATCAAATACATGGCTTCATTTCCAAAGTACTGAGACACTAGATTTTGAGACCTTTGAAAATCCTTGCTACAGTGAAGGCTGCTCAGCATAGAGCTCTTGAAAATCCAGTTGTAATTTTTGGTGCTGAACTTTTGAAAAATTGGTCATTTTGCAATTCTGAAAATAGAGGTCTTAGATAGGCAATAAACCTAAAAAAACCCCTACCCTGTATATTAAATATACATTTATTATATTGCTGTGAAAAGCAACAGTTTCTCCTTTCTTATCTTAAAACTGGAAAAGCTTATGTTGGAAGTAAAAAGAACAGGTGGTGAAATATAATGGAGTGAAATAAATGCTGAAGCTATTCTAGTCACTAATTAACCTTGTTTCACTTGATAACAAGCTCAAGAACATTTCCTGCTTTCCTGTACACATACACATCAAAATTACACAGCAGAGAGTTTGAATGAGTTTGTGTTAATTTTGCAAGTTCATTATACTCCAGATTGGAAGGTCTTTTCTTGAAAAATAAAAAGAAATAATGTCAAACTAGGGGTTATGTTTCCTTCATGGTGTGGGTTTTTGACACAGTATTTTTAGAATTACTGGTTAGTGTTTCTTAAGGATGTATCCTGAAGTAATAGGAGTGTCATGTGCCTTGACTAGTCCAAAATGTACCTCAAAAAATATGTGCAGGCCACCAATTGAACCTTTCATTGCAGTATACGTTTCTGCTCAGTTATATGAAAAGCAAGTATGCAAAGCAAAGAGCCCCTTTTCAAGGTTGCTATTAGACTGAAATTTTGCATTGCTCCAAATGCATCAGAAAGAGGTGATGATAAGACATGTCGTGGTACTTCTGCCCATCTCCCCCTAGCTTTGAATATATATGAAAGTACAGAATATAAATGTGTTGAACTAAAAATTAATCTTTCTACAATAAAGATCTAGTGGCCATGTATACTCTGACAAAACTGAAGGGTTTGAGGCATTGAAAAAAGTTGTATAAAAACTTGTTTCAAATTCTATTCTTAAACTTTTCAGGAGCAAGTTATAATTTTCCAAAATTATTTTTAATTAAAGAAATTCATAAATTAATTCCTGTAATTACTACTAGCTCTGTAAATTGTCTGGAAGCTTTAATTATGAACATTCAATATTCAAAATTTCAGCTGAATTGTGATTGAATGTAGTCTTATCTTTGGTCCTCTGCCAGGTGAAAATAACCTTGGAATGAAGGATTTCAGAGTATTAAGAATACACATGCATAAGAGTTAAAAAATGTCAGTTTGCCTAATGTTTACCTATAATTCACAGTTTCTGCTTGTTACAGCTAAGTAATACTGATGACAGAGGATAAAACTATCAAAAATTGGAAAGAACTGAAAAAAGTTAGATAAGAAGTGAAGGTGAAGGCGAGAGAGTTTAAGACTGAAAACTAAATACATGATGCGTGTGTGTGTGCCTGTGTATGTGCATATACGTATGTTTGTTTTATATACTTGTGTTTCTGTACATCTGTACATATAAAGACATAGTTCTTGACATAAATTTGACCAGGTATTATCTCTGTCAATTGTAACTTAACTTTTTTTTGCTGTTATATAAATGCTTTGTGGCTATAAGTGCTTTCATAATTTCATAATTTTCATTATATTTAATAGATTTGTCCCAGATTAGTGGCATATAGCAATAGGCTGAGGTGATGAAACTTTGCTTTATACAGAACACATAAAGAAAAGGGCTAGATGTTATATTTTCTAGGACTGCAAAGGCATTGATAGAGTATCAAGCTCAATGTGCTAACGCAGATTACCCGCTTCCCTCTGATCAGTTCCTGTGACGGAGTTTGTGGAGTGAGAAAGTACCCTCTCGGTAAAACCTACTGAGGAGCAGCCAGAAAAGTCTATGATTTACACCCACACACTCCTACCAAACAACTTTAGAAAACTTTAAGTAGAGAACAATTGCACTGTTCTCGTAAAAAAAAAAAAAATTAAAAAAATGAAGACCCACTGAAGCTTCTAATATTCTATAGGGAAATGAAATCCATTTACTTCCCACTGTGTGTATGAATCAAGGCAGCGCAGTTCACTAAGGAATGTCCAATTACACAGGTACCTTTGCCCTTTCTGAGTCTATATTCTAGAAAAAGACAGGGAGATAGACAGAAAAAGGAAGACTTAATACCATCTCATTCATGATAGTTTTCTGTATTTCATTTCCCAACTAATTAACCTTTTACTGCAGAAGTTCTACATTAAGCAGCACAGCATAACAATCAAACTCACCATTACTGAAAGACTGTTTCTAATTTAAAGTATTTCTGTTCTTTAGAAAAAACACTGCTAAGTTCCGTAAAAATTATTTCTGTGTACCCTGCTCCCTCATCACCTAAAAAAAGAATCATATACATATGCAGAATTTAAACTTAAAATTACTTTTTATTTCATTTTCTTGGTTTTAATGTCAAAAACATTTGTCTCTCAGCAATATGTTCCATATAAAAATATTATTTTTTCATATTAACAATTGTGAAATATATATGAAGGGAGTTTATTATATTCAGACGTTACATATATTTAACTACATATGCATAATCTGGTAAGTTTAATTTTAAAGAAATAGTACTTAAAATGTATAGCAAACATATGTTCATATAAAGGGTCTCTCCCTCTCTATGCACCCACCCACACCCACACCTTGTTTATACATAAATGCACATATGTGTATACATATTACAAGTATATATAACTTCTGTGTAATATTATATATGAGAACATATTTACTTGTGTAGTAAATACAGATGTGTAGATAGACATGCATTATTTTTCAGTCACTTAACAAAGTGAATGAGATGAAATGCTGTATATATCTCAGTCACAGACTGCCTAGAAGTCTTTGTAGATGGTCATCATCCCCACATTACTACAACACATGGACAGTTGACTCCAAACTTGATCTAACTTCAAGAACATATAAGAAAAATCACTCTCAGAACTAGCTCCTCCTCAACATACTTCTGAAGCAGATACTCACTGAAAGAGAAATTCCTCCTTGGTGAGATGCTTTACTGCTGCTTTCAGCTACCTGACAACGTATTTTGAAGACTTCCGTAGTGACAGACATGAAAAAACTCCTTAACATGAGTATACTTCATTTAAAATCAGTCAGCTACAAAACCTATAAAATGCATCATTTTAATAGCTTGAAAAATCATAGTCACTATTATACAAGAAGTTGGTATAACCAGATATGATTATTAAATGGATAACATGTTATGGTTGAACGACCGCAATAGACTCATTATGCTGAAAACATTTCGGGAAATAGATCTTTTTTTTTCCCTACATTTCTGCATTTTTAGAAATGATATTTCTTTTCCACATTTTGAATGTTACAGATAACAGACAAGTGTATTTATGTGCAAATTTCAAAATGATTGAAGTTGCCACTTCACACCCAAAGAACCCTATTAATGGCAAGTACTCTAACAAATTGTTCCTGATACGTTTTTTGCTGTGCTACCCAAGCCAAACTCTTGGGTGCATCGCATTGCCCATTTCACCGTTGCAAAGGACACGGCCTATACCCAGCCAGTTTATATATGAAGGAAGACAACTTAGATTAGCTGACACTGTTATTTTACAATAAATACATCATCATCTGCAGGTACTTTTCTCAACTCCTGCTAAAGTCACGAAAAGGACTTTGCTGACTTTGGGAGCTGAATCAGGTCTACAGCGCCCTTCAGGCAGTAAAGACATGGGCTGTGCAGTTTTATATGGAGGGACAGCTTTAAACATGGGCAGTTCTCTAGAAAATCTCTTTCCTTCTGCAAGGGCTCAGGTGTATCATGAAACTTTATGAGGCAGAAGCTTGGAGATTAGAACTGGCACACAAAAGATGCAGCAGCATCAAGACTGTCAGGGACAGTGTAAAACTGGATCGGCTGTTCTCTCCATGACAGTTATGCTACAAGAAAAACAAAAATAGGAATTCTCTAGACCTTGTGCTGTGCCAGTATAGTAGAGTAACATTGCAACAGCACCAACTGGTGGAAGAAGATATTGTTCATCATGTTACACGTCCTTATTCACCATCTATGAGATCACATACCTAGTAGAAACTCCATTCATTTTGGTCCTTGTTGATACCTAGGAAACTACAGTATTTTTTTACTTTATGGGTTACATTCAGAATACTGGAGGATGTGAACCCCATAGGATGAAGCTGGGGTACATATATTCCATCCTGCAAGCAGTGGCGGTCTCAGTATCTAATGAAACCAGCAGGGACTTAAGCATCTTTCAGGATCTAGCTCTGTCATTTCTTACTGAGGAAAAGGAGATATAAGGCTACTGTGAGAAAATAATTTATACTATTCCTCTAGAAATCTCTGTAAGGATACAGAGGGAATACACTGACCACAGAATTTGAGTCTGTTACACCGAAACTTCATAAATGCAAGATTTTATACCAGTACAGTCAATTGGCAGGTATTATTAGCAAGCTATTTTTTTTTAATAACTGATGCTCAATGAATGTTAATGAGGAGAACATGTTTCTTCTTCTATTAGAAGCCTCCGAAGTCTAGTTTGGAAAGACATCAAAAGGGTAAGTTTTATTTTAAAAATATATAAAACCTGTGAGATTAGTTTCTAAGTTATTGTGTTCTAACTTGCTTTAATTGATTCTCTTATTCAGACTTGTTTGAAGTTTGACATCAGAGCCTCTGTGGAAGCAGCCATGGATTTAAGTACCAGTTGGGCCTATGTGCTACTGCACAAAAATCTTCACTTGTCTTGAAATACATATATAACACCTAAAATTCTCATAATAAAGTTAAAAAAAATCTAGTTGGTGCCATGAAAATACTAAATTCATTAATGAACAATTTTCAAATTATAATTTGAAGTGTAGGAGTGTATATAGACTAATGTCTCTCTTGAGAGGAAAGATGTGCCTGGGTAAATGTGGTCCATGTAGTTGGCTTTTTTACTGCTCTTAGAAGACAACATGCTCAGCAATGTCAAAGGATTATAAATTAATTTTCAAAGCACAGCGGTCTTGCAAATATTATATACAGTAATAATACAAACTTAAATTTTTTAATTTGTTAATTTGTAAAATTGTTAATTTGTTAATTCGTCCTTTGTTAGAATTTTTTTTTCATTTTTGGCAACAGGGTTTGGAACATCCAAAATGGTGAAACAGCTGAGTACAGATGATTTCTGGAATCCTAGGCTTCAACATTTCTAGTTTCCCTAATCAGTAATGGGGGACTCTTTTGGTTTTGTGAAACCCCAAAATCCTGGGCATGATTTGGAGAGCTTGGTTATCCTATTTCATGTCAGTACATAAGATAGGAAGACTTACATTTCCTTAAGCCCTTCAGCATTTTCTTTCTGACAGAGATATCATGAATTCTCTTTTTTTATGGTGGACAAGAACAAATATTTTTAAGATGTTGGTGCTTCCCATGGAATAGAAGTTTGATTAGTTCTACCCAGAAAGAGTTATGATAATTTAAAATGGGTTACTTACAATTATGAAAGTCTATGCTAACAAATAGATATCCCAATATCTACTTTAAAATCTCTGCCTCCACTCCACAATAAAGTGAGAAAATACAGACGCTAGAAAATGGAATTGTACCACTGAGACAGGAATATCCTGGAAGGAAAAATATTTCTGAAAATATTTAATCTTAAACAGGAATGTTGTAATAAAATAGGCTTCACGACTAACACAGGGTTAGAAGAATGTTCACACATCGAGGTGATGATTAGTAAATGACGGACTTTGAAATTTCTGAATAAAATTTGTTAGGAAATTCATACACCAGGACCCCTTGGATTGAAAAACCAACCAAACAAACAAAAAATCAAAAATCAACCAACAAACCAACCAACCAAAAAACCCACCCAAACAATGAATGCTAAGCAAGATATGAAAATCATTAATAGTGTAGAAACAGTAAAATTAATAGTTTTGTTATGGACTAGGCCTAAGTGTGACCTGGAATTTACATATCTGGATAATATATTTATCTTCTAGCTTACCTAAATTTAGGATGGGGCACATCTCCCCTAACAGGGGAAGTTTCATGTTATAAAAGGCAGTGTGATCTCGTGTTGTAATCACTTGAAGGGAACACAAGATCTGATTCGGATTTCGGCTGCATTTAGGGAAGCGCTGAAAGGAATGCTAAAACATAAAGAAGAAAACCCATTTAATTCCTGTGTCCTTTTGTCCCTGAAACTTACTACATCATTCTATGATCATTTTGATGTCTGCTGGGAGTCCAGTGACTTAACTGGACTCAAGCCTCACCCAGTAAACACTGATACCAATGAGAAAAATAACCAATTATGTCAAAGAACTGTACTGAACCTTTAGCCATTCACTAGAGAAAAACACTTGTGCCATTGGTGAATGATGCTCAGAAGAGAAACATTGTCATAAGCGTCACTAGTACAAGTAGAACAAGCTAATAAAATGTTTTTATAGTTAAAGCAGAAATGGGGAAAACAATAAAAACAGAAGACAGAAAAGGAAGAGGAGGAGGCAAGAAGGTCAGGAGTTAGTGCTTGGAAGTCAGTTTTCCATAGAAATATTAGATAATGTTAACACAGAAGAGAAGAGGCAGGTAAATGGAGAGGAAAAAGCAAGAATAAAATAACAGTCCTTAAACAACTTTAAGAAAATATGTGGTTTTCTTCCCTACAGCTTCTGGAATTGTTTGCCACCTCCAAATTCTATGGTACCTTAAACCTCAGTTACAAGCATTCATGTTTAGGAAGATTATAGCTCTCTCTCTAAGACTCGGTTATATAATTATATAAACTACAAATATGCAAAATTCCTGTGCAATGTTCCTTGTGCTGTGTATTTGTGGAATTAAAATTTCAGTCTATGTTCAGTTCAGTCTTTCAGTCCAAAGCTCTGGAGACAAAATTCTCCCTGTGCTGCATCTATATTTGAAGATAGCTGGTGGAAATAGAATCAGATTTGAGAGTCTCTAACAAATTCCAGTATCTGTTTCCCCTGTTGCCAGCTTTGTGCCTTTCCTTGGGAGTCCCGTACCGGGGAGACAGCAAGGGCAGGCAGTCTGGGGACACAGAGGAAAAGGTGCAAAGAACAGCCACAGGAAAAGCCTACAAGCCCACAACTCAGCTGCCAAACTTACCTCCTCTATCATGCCCTTCGGGTTTTGCTAGTTGATTAATAATACCAGAAAATCCTAACTAAATCTGACGGTGTAAGACTTCATAAAAGCTGCATGCTTTGAAGGTATTCACAATTTGTGGTAAGTCAGACCCTTCTAATTACATCTTGTCTTCAAATGTTTCTTAAATTTTCTGTCAAAATGGTTGGAATTTTTTTCCCTTGTTTGTCTGTTCATCTCTTTAAAGTAGATGATCATCTATAAAGCATTTTTCATGTTGTGTGTTCTGAACAACATACTCCCAAGAAATTGCTTTGAGCCGTGAAAAGGTCATCTATGGGAGCACAGAAATATAAATTGGTGAGAAAATGACTGGATTTTTTTATTTACACTAATATTGACTTTTAACACATATTTTAAGGTTGAAAAATTTTATGCATAGATATGAACTAAAATAAAATGTTCTGATAATTATTTTTAAACTGTAACATACATCTTACTGATCACCACTCCAGATTAATTGATTTTAGATACAGTAATAGCTGTCCACAGATCTACATGCAAATCCACTCAATATTTTAATATGTCAGCTTCTAATGTCAATAGAGGTCTTATTTCATTGGAAAGAGGAGTAAAATTGAATTAAATAATTAGAAATATTTTTAGCTGTCAAGTCTACATAGAATCCAATTTACAACAGCTTCATCAAATAATTTAGAACCTGTTCAATAATAAAGGGCCTTGGTACAATTACAATGTATTCAGATCTGGCCCAATGCATGTGATTATCCTGTAGCTGCTCCCTTTTCCAAACTGATGGAGTATCTTGACATTTCCCTTTAGTAATATGTAACTTGAATTATAAGGTCCTATGCCCAACAGTTATGATTTATAACTGTTTTAAAAACAGGTTAACAAACTTCCACTCCAACAGAGCCGTGGAGAGATTTAATTGTATATGTATATACTAAAATAGACTCGTTCATCCATAAGGAATAGAAGAACACGTGTGTCAGATGACTGCAAATTTTCTAGTGAAGCCATCAAATCCTATAGGACAAAGTCATGTCAGCTTTTTAATGAGAGAAACAGCCCTGTCAAGGCTCTTTTACCTCCAGGGAAACAGAATGCTAACATGGTACCTATTCTTCTTATGAATAGTTATCAAGATTAAATTCCTTTTACCTCAGTGAAATCACACTGAGTTCATTATAATCTCATTTCCTGATCCAGAACCACTTAACTTACTCTTATATTAATGCTGATACCATGCATATACTTAATCATGTCTACATTTTTCTTTTATGGGAAAACCAAAGGATGATCTGGCATTGTAAGTTGCATATCAAATGTAAATCCAGTACGTGACATCGCTTTTTTTTTTTTTTTAAATGCAAAATTTTCATGACTTCTTAAACAGAATTTTGTTGTTGCTGAAAACTAGTGGTTCATGCTTTTTCCCATGCTCTTTCCTCCATATGCATTATGCTGTGTATATCTGAAAACAGTTTTTCACAGAGTTATCTAGGTTGCACAAAAATCTCAGCACCTAAATCCTTGATGAACGCATCACTAAACAGATTGAAAAGGAAATGATATGCTGATGTGGGTTGCAAAGTCCTATGGAATTACTCTACAGAAGATTTTTCCTACATAGTGAACCCTAGTAAAAGTATTGCAAGATACCTAGGTTTTAGAAATGATTTTTTAAGTATAGGCATTATAAAAACAGTTTCCACGTTTGTAGCTTTCACAGATATGCTTTTTCCTCAGTAACAAACATTCCACCTTCAATCACTGCTGTGAAATTTTTTGCGTCTGTTTTTCTGTTGAATGTATTGTCTGAAAAAAGGGCTGGATTCTCATCTGGTTTAAGCTAGAAGTTTATAGAGCAACCCCACTAAAATCAGTAGAGTTTTTCATCATGTGTGTGGAAGTCAATCTGTTTCTTTCAGATCCTCCTTTAGGGGTTGATGAAAATGTCTTTAATTCTGGGATTTGGGGGGGAGGGGTTATTGTTTGTTTTGTTTTTTTAATATATAACACTTTGTCATGTCTGGTGTAATGAGACACATCTGAACTACCTTCGATATAATTATTTGAAATACTGCCATTTTTCATGGAGCAGCAATATGTACCTCTGAGTTAATCATGGTAAAGTATTTCATGTTAAACTTAATGCTGCTCTAGCCTAAACTGTTACCTCTTCTCAGTGTACAGGGTTTAAAGGCAGCTCAGGTAGCTCTTCACTCTATTGCAGTCACTGCTGTGTAAGTATGACCTGTGACAGGTTTTCTGGTTTTGATCTTGTCATATACAGAGCTGCAGGAGCTGCTAAAATCTTCTCAAGATTTCCAGCACTCTGTGTAGGATATTTCTAATACATACCGTCATGTGGGTGTTTACTTAGCATGACATAGCTTCAAACCATCATTGCCTTTTATCCCCTACGCAGTGCGAAGGCGTTTGACAATGCCTTCCTGATTCAAATGTGAGAAAAGAGAGACTTATTTAACTGTATTCTCCAAGTCTTTAGCTACAGATTAATCACCCCACTACAGCAGCAACTACAATATTCTAATAATTATACTTTACTTTTCCCTGCAACAAGCAAAGAAATTTTCAGCCACTCGTATCAATCCAAGGAGTAATTTCTACAAAGGCGGGTGGCTGCAAGATCTGAGTCTGATCTCATACTCATTTTATCCTGTAGGAGTCTAAATGTTTGTTTTAAATTACTTTTCCAAAATTAAATCCAAGACCAGCTAATAAGTTTCTCTTTGTCTTTCCTATGTTATAAATTAATTCTTGCAAATAAAAATCATATTGGGTTAAACAAGATTAAAGCTCTAACTTTTTGTTGTCTTCCTCTCTTACCATTTGGGATCAGTGGCCAGTTGTGAATCATGTCCTGAAGTACCCACTCTTCTCCTGTACTGACGTGGTGTTTGAGGATCTGCCCATGGCATGAGAACATCCTCAGGCACACATCGCATACCCTTGCTCCTATCCCTAGAGCTTAAATTCAGAAACAGACTTCCTAAAATCCTTTCCACTAGCTTCCAATTTATATTAAGTTGCACATTTTTTTCCCTTTGAATACATGTACATATGTGCCTGCCTAAATGTATGCCTGTAAAATGTTTTATGATATGCTAGCCCTTAGAACATCCTTCTGACACACAGATTATATCCTGCTCAAAAGCTTCCTTGGAAATGCTTAGAATCGTTGTATTATAAAAGCACACGGTTTTGTCAGGATGCATAGATTTCTGGCTGCATATTCATTTTGCTGTAAAATGCACTGAGATGATAAGCTTCCAGCAGCTCAGTCCAACTCAATTATCTGCATCCTTCCAGGTGAAGAAGTCAGGACTTCATGCCATTTTTGTCATTTCACTATTTCACAGCTCAAACTTCTACGTAGAGCCAGAGCAATCTAAAATTTAAAATATCTGTTAAACTTCCCATCCCTCTGGCAACCAATATGGCCTCTGCTTTACCAGAACAAGAGCAATTTTCCTGCTTGGAGATTAACTTTTGGAAAATGAACCAATCCTTGTACACCAATCTTGCTTTAAACATGAACCAGAACAGCTTAAGTTTTGATTCTTGCATATTTGGCCCAAGTCATGCAACTCCACATCATTTTCACCTTTATTTAAAGACTACGCTTTAGAAGAGGGAACTTCTTCCTCTGAAAAGCATCTTTGTGCTTTGGCTGTATTTCCCTTGAGGCTGCCTCCAGGAGGCAAGAATAATCTGAGTATTAGATTTTTGAGCTCTAAATCAAGTAATTGGGGAATGAGAGGACATCTTTTGTGAAGACAACTTTCTTCAAGCCTTTTCTTCTGACGTTGATTCTACCAGAGCTCTGTGCCTTGGGGTATGCTGACAAAATCTGATATATGAAGGAGTGGAATCAATATCAAAATAAACTCTAATGGCCCAAATTTCAGCTTGCACTCATTACTTATTTGTAAAAATTCTTCAGGATTGTAAGGTTTTAACCACTGAATTAAAAACATCAAGTAAAAGCTAACTTACACTATGTGTGTACATAATGACACACACACAGGATTGTACACAGACATCTTCTTTTAGAAAAAAAAAAATGACAACAAAGTGGTTCAGGTATCATCTTTTGTAATTTAAAACATACTCATGATTTTTTAAGAGGCAGAGTGTAAACTTTATAAGGGCAGTGACTCAGGTAATCCACCTCACATTTTACAGAGCATCGGTGCAAACTATACCTTTAGACAGCTTGTAATGTGACAAATGTAACAGATGCATTTTCTTCTTTGTGGCAGCTTTAAAAGAAAATTTAAGAGGGAGTTATTTTTAAAAGTTTATTTCCCTGAAAGATCAGATAGTCATTTCCTTCATCTCTCCTCCACTCTTCCTTTTCTTTGTATATACCATTCTCTAATAGTGAAATATATTTCCAGATCCACACAATGTCTCAGTGTCGAACATAACCATATTCACCGTACTTCACTGGATACATAGCTTATCTATATCTTTGGAAGGTACATTCTGTAACAGACATACTGAGAGAAAAAACAATAGTTGCATAAGGACAATTAAAACAATTCTGAAGGATCCGGCTACTTCTGCATTCAAGTCCCCAAATTACCTCTACTTTAAAAGATATAAAACATCAAGTTTCATTCCTGAACACACTCTCCAGTTTATCAGCTAGATAATAATTTTATTGCTGGTAAGTCTAATTGGAAAGTGCAGATTGAGATTCAGGATCCACAGTCAGTTGCCCAATAAATCTGAGGAGTTGGCATAGGAAAATTTTTAATCTAATTTTCACTTCTTTTTATTCATATTTTCTTGACTTTATTGCTGTTTGTATGTACCATAGAACTCTGTAATGGGAGAAATGCACTAGTGTTCTTTCTGTAAATTGGATATCTGAGGTCACTAGACGAAAAAACAGATTTCATCTATGATAATTACCAGATTTCATTCAAATATGATTGTAATTTATGGTGTAATATCTTAGCTAGGTGATTAATCGATCAAAGATGTCTTCCTAGAAGGGCAAAATAATCAATACACTCCTGCAGCAAGGTGCTACAGTTACTACAATGCATCACAGATTAATTCTTCTGGGTCCCAGTTGTCCAAAACATTAGTAATAAATAAACAGTAGGCTGAACCTACAATGTCCCTATAACAAGCCAGCCTGATTCAGGAAGATAAATTTGAACCTGCCTTTCAGCTGTTCAGCCTGTCAAATTTCATGATCTTAACTAGCATTTGTTACACCCTAATGCTTATTTTATTATACTTATTCCTTTGAAAGAAACTGAGATTTCAGTGATAACAACAGCCCAGTAAGCCTGCCACTGCAGCTGCTCGTGTGGTATACAATCACAGCATTTACACATTGCTACCTTTAGGCAAGTATCTGAGTGCACTTATCAGCATTTCCTAATGCACTTATGTTAGTAAGACAAAGTGGGAACTTCAAGAATCATCATAAAGAGTGCTTCAGAGAGGTACAGGAAGCTTGATTGTCACTTTAGGAAGTTACGAACCCTTTAGAATATACAGGTCATGTGACAAATTCTTTGAGATTAACAAAAGTCTTTAAAAGCCTGGTTATACTACATGATGATATTCAATTAGAGCTTAACAAGCACAGTACAAATCCCAGCTCGGCTCTGGCAGGTGGAAAAGGTGGTAGGAAAGGACAAGTTTTGCTGAAGGGCCCTTCTGGCATACAGGGTCAGGTATAAATATCTCAAAAAATTGTGGGGAAAAGGAGAAGAGGTGATGTGGGCACCTTAGGCAAGATAGAAAGCAGACAAACTGATCAGAGATGACTGTTAGAGAACTAGTATGGATATAAGGGAACACTAGCAGGAAAAAAAGCTCGCTAGTGGAAAGACTTAATGAGTTAGTAAAGTAGTTGATTTGGCAGCTAATGTTCAGAAGGTTGGAAGTAAAGTAATAATGCCTCAAGGAAGAAGGGGAAGAATGATGTTTATAATAGTCAGGAAGGAAAATAATGATGATCCCAGAAAGATTTTCTGTGGGGTGTTCAGATACAGATGGGAAAATACAGAGATTGTCTCATATATTACATCCAGAGTAAGACCAAAGGATGCTGGAAATGTTTATGAAGAAGTCAGCAAGGAACAAGGCATGCAAAGGTTGAGATCTTTTTTTCATTTAAGTTTTGTCCAAATTAAGTGAAAAAATCAATAGTCTATGCAACAGGATTATTGTTAGTAATCAGGAACGCGAAGGGCTGGGGGTCATGCTGTTGAGCACTGTAAAGAGTTGGTAAGAGAGAGAACATAAAATCTGCATAGAGAATGGATGACATGCAGAAGAAAAAATTATCTCAATTTTGCCAACAGAAACTAAACCCATATCAGTCATCTATTGGCAGATCGCTTCAAACACTGAGATCTTTTTGTTACTACTAAATTTAAGTATGCCTTTGTAAGCTATGCTGAATTGTATGAGAATAGTAGAAACTTTGGTGTGCATCCTTGTCTAACAGAAGCACAGATGGGGAGGGAAGGACTATCCTTCTTCTTTCAGTGCTTATCTTTATGGTGCAACTCTTCCAAAAAAAGATATGGAAAAAAATTAAATTGCAACACCTTTTCTGCAACAATGACCCTGCAAGGACTCTTTATTTTTGAAGGAGAATAGCTTCCAGTAGCTAAACTTAATACAGTTACTAATTTGATAGGAAAAATATTACTCTCACCTTGAAATAGCAATGCCTGCATGGAAGACATATTATTGAACAGCTATTCCACATAGACTGCTTCCATAATCCTAGATAGTTCAACAATTACAGTCTCTGCATGTGGTATCTAAGAGAGAGGACTGTTTTTCAGTGCTTGCAGTCAAGGAGTCAAAGTAGAAAAGAACTAACAAAAGATTAATTATAAGATTATGTATGGAAGTTATCAAAGTACAAAAACATATAGCTAAAAACAAATGTATTTATTCAGATACCAGGCAATTTCAGAGCTCAAGCAATCACTCCTTATAATAGAATCTCCCTTAAACTGGAGTACAGCCCTACTTCATGATTTTATAGTGTCAATATCATAACCGACACCCTAGCTAATCTTTGTTGGAAGTGTAGGGGATTTGTGAGATAGGAATTTGTATTTGAAAACAGAAGATTTTAAATTAAGTGGTTAATCACATAATTTTTAGTTATTGTTAATGATCCTTTATGTTAGTACTTTCTTAATCTGTTATGCCAAATGTAAATATACATAACAAAGCATTGAAAATTGGCATTCTGAAAGCCAGAATTTCAATATTCAGTAATATAACAATATAACAGCATCAAATACATATCCTTAAATTTCCAGTCATGTACCACAATATAAATATTCCGAGACTATTGTACTATTCCATTAAATGCGCACTGAAGGAAAAAATTGCACACTTCGGTCAAATCTATATTCTAGTGTAATGAAACTTGTCACTTTAGGCTACTGTCCAGTAACATTAAGAAATAAAATCACCAATTTATAGTGATTATCTATGCTCACATATTTTTAAATATCTTTTCTATTCTCTGGGAAATCTAATGTTTTCTAGATAATAGCTGCCACTTGAGCAATGAAATATTTAAGACAACAAATCTTTTTCTGCTCAGGATGGGAATTGTTGTCATTTATAGGAGCTGCAAGTATTTGAAATCAAAAGCTTTCATTAATAAGGGTGGGTTGGAATTGTGTGATTGTTCATTATTTGTGAACTTGACAATGATGTGTTTGGAGTTGGAAAAACACAGAAGCAGCTGATTTCTTTAGATTGTCTTGTAATCAGCAAATAGCTCTCTAAAACTGACTAAAGAATTTATACTGGTAAGACACCAGCTTGGTGTTCAGCAAACTTACATTTCTTATTTACAACTTCCTTTTGCATCCATGGGAAAGTCATTTAGGGCAAAATCCCAATTCCACTGAAATCAATGGCAAACCTTCATTGACCTACGGAAGTCCAAGATCCATTTACATCTGTTGTTTGCTTTTTATGAGTTAAATAGAAACAGAATCTCACATCCTCTCTTTCCTATTTAAATTATAAGAACGTCAGTGCATGGACTGTCTTTCAGACATAATACATACTTAAGGATTTTAAATGCAATTTTTTATTTTCCTTCTTCGTTTTACCTTCTCAATTTGCACACTTTTCAGAACAAGGATGAAGTATATAGATACATATACAGTGTATGGTTAACACAGATATATACAGCATATACAACACTCATTTTCCACACACAGGTTGATGTGTATATTACTGGATATACTGAAAACAAATGTATTTATTCAGATACCAGGCAATTTTAGAGCTCAGGCAATCATTCCTTACAATAGAATGTCCCTTAAACTGGAGTACAGCCCTACTTCATGATTTTATGGTGTCAATATCACAACCGACACCCTAGATAATAAGTGTTAGCAGTATCTGGTCACATGGATACAGATCCTCTTTTCAACTTCTAAAGCATACGAAGGTGCAAACAAACCTGAGCTTATCTGCCTACATTCTGGCCTGGCCAGAAATGAGGCACCTCCACTTCTCAGAACAGAGAGCTGAAGAGGGCCACAGCACACCCACACACATGTGCCATGCCTTTAGTTTACAGCTGTAAGTCCCCTGAATCAGCTCGGCCCTGTCTCCAACGCCATCCACCTACCTCTAAGTCCTCCCTTGTAGTCATGACCTTCGGCATTACTATAAATGATAATGATCACTGCCGTTAACATACTTTAACATTCCCATATTTCAGTGATCACATTTTTTTTCTATTTAAAATTATTGAAAAATAACATGGATTTATTGCATTTTCCTGTGCAATAATAAGGAACTTTTTCCCAACAGTATAAATAGCAAATTAGATCAATTATTGCTGTGGAATTTTTCTGTATGTTCACTGTTATTTCATTCTAAATAACTTGCACAGTATTTACAATGAAATGTTTAATAATGTTTATTTTCTTTTTTAATTCTTTTTCATCACCAAAATTAGGGATTAGTCTTTTGTTTCTTTTCCTCCTTTAAGCAAAGAGGGGGTGGGTAAGGACTGTGGCATTGGCTTCTTCTGCAGGGCAGCAGAAAATATTTTATTATTTCATTATGTTTACAGGTTTGAGGAAGTAAAACATAATAACCACAGAAACAGTCTGTGGTCTTAATGTATGTCATCTGTCTAATGCCCTGAGAAAAAAGATACTATATTCTATATATTTAAATGATTCCTCCAATAAGGTTGCTGTTTTGTTGTTCTAAATCTTGAAAAATCACAGGAGGTATGTTCACAAAACGCATTACAAATAAGGTTTGTGCTCAGACTTCCTGCACACTGTTTTGAAAATTGATCCCTACGGGCCTAATTAGCTATTATGCACTTTTCCTACTGAAAAAGGAAAAGAAACTTTTATGCTTAAACTAACTTAGCAACCAAAATCTTCCACAAGATTTAATCTCTCTTATTCAACATCTCACCTCAGAATTAAGCGAATACCACAGGGCTCAATCCCAGCATCCAGTGAAAGGACCACACAGGTTCACACCACCAGATATCGGTATTTGTTATCTGCATAAAAAGCTGCAAACTTAGCGTGTCATCCTGCCAGATGCTAAGTCCTTTTAACTTATGTTGAAATTAGAGATGAAAAAGGAGAAAGCTGGACCCTTCAAAAGAATGAACTGAAAGCGTAGATGCTTGTGTACCACATTGGAAGGAAGGAAGATGACAACAAATACGAGGAGTATGCAGAAAAGGCGTGGTATGATTATAATGACTTGGAAGTCTCACTTTAAGACCTCCATGATGGCAGAAATAATCATCTTAATTATTTTCATCTCTCAGACATGTTACTAATTTGTCCACAGCATTTAGCAAGCAAGTGCCTAGCTCCACATAAAGCAGAGAAGGACAAGGGACGTCCCTCACTGAAATGTTTCTGTGTGGGGGACTTCTTGTTAGAAAATTACTCAATACGCTTGGGACAGTATTTTTCTTGGTCTTCAATATCCGCCTACTCCCACCAGCTCACACTTTTACTCTGCCCTGTTGAGCCGGGAAGTAGCATGCATAAGCACTTTCCACAAAGATCAAAATTCTTGCCCTTCATAGGGCATTTACACCTTGCAGGCAGAATCCTCCAGTTAGGAGTTCTTGTAAGTCAGTTGTCTTCATAAAAGCAAATTTTACCAAGAGACACACACTACCTAGGAATCCAATTATCGTTTGACAAATGTTGGGCTTTGGGATGTTTACTCCCTGGTCAGAACAAAATGAAAATTAAAAATGTTATTAAAAAACAAGAATGAGATTAATACAGTGCTTAATTCTGACATTATACGTTTCACAAAACCAATAAACAGTAAATTTTCATTGTGATTCAGACTTCTCAAAGGTTACTAGAGCACTTTAAAACTATTGCAGAATCAAAATAATTAACAACAAGTTGTTCTTGAAGAAAAGAAATCAAGATATTTCATTGCAGGTTAAATGAAATGTTTTGGCATTAATGAGATTAAAAAAAAAATCTGAAAACAAAATCTGCCAAAAATGTATGTCTTTTCTAGTAACGTTTTATTTTTAACAAATCACCATTTTACATAAAAAATACCTTTTGGGAATATTTAAGTGAACAAAATTATTTGAAGCACATTTAGTGTGATACTAAGAAATACGATCTCCTAGCTTTGTCTGAAGTTGAAAGAATGTTCCCTATTAGAGGATGGATTCAAGAAATGTTATATCACTTTTTGAAAAACTATATAAAGCAATGCAGACTTGTGTATTTTGAAGGCTAAGCCTGTGTGTGGCCCAATAAGTTGACCAGCAGATTTTTAGACACAGAGAAATATAAAAATAACTCGTTCGAGTGGTTTAACTAGAAAGTCAACAGTAACTGAAGTGGTAGATGGATTGCAGGTTTTACAGCGTGTTTGTAGTTAAACAAAAAACTTGTCAAATACACATTTTTCATGACATCTAAAGACATTAAATAATTAATTACTGTTAATAATAATGGAAATGTTCAAAGAATATATGGCAGTGGTTTTTTTTTCCCATAATCACACACAAAATAAAACCTAAGATTAGCACTGAAGTAGCATAAGCATGTCACTACAGAATGCAAATGATTTACACGTGATCAGCCAAATATGAGTATCTCACTCTAAGCATTTCACTACAATTTTTTTTTTTTATTAAATCATGTTAAAATGAAGAACAACCATTCTCAATGCAAGTACTTTTGAGTTAGCTTAAAGGACTATGCCAAAACAGTATTGAAGCATAATTCATTCATTGCCAATTCATTTCCATTGTTGACTCATCCATAATAGATAGGAATCTGTTATTCTGGAATACTGATTTCAAAAAGGACTCTGTATTCATCTGTAAAACATTTAGGAAAAAATCAGTGATAAAGACATGTTTTCTCTTGGTTTCCTGATAATTAATGTTTCTTCTACATATCACCCAAGCTAAATTTATCCCTTGGTATTTTCACTGATTTCAACACACTTTGGGTATGCTGAACTTCAATATTTTTTTTTTTTTTATAAGGAATTTTATTTTAATGCCAGCGCTGTATGATACTACTACTGTGGGAAGTAGCAAGCAAAGCAGACTGAGAGATAACCCATCCATAGTGCAGAATCATATGTACTATAAGCACGAGAGGGGTAAAGGGCAAGTGTGGTTTTCCTGATGGAAATCCATATCACATAAAATACACAGAACAGTATTTTACAAGATCTTACATATTTTTCAATTTAATTTCAGATTCTAACTTCACTTTTTATATTCTCCTAGCTAACAAATGTTTTAAATAACTTGCACTTATTGTGTATTTTGCAATTATAATAAGATTGGGCAATTATACTGAGAGATTTTTTGCCATTTATTTGTAATTTGATACTTTCCCAAAAGGATGAAATCCAAATAAAGTCTTTGCAAATTAAAAGAAGGGGGGAAAGTGTAAAAAGCTATTTATAAGTAGGTAAAAATGGTCAGAGTCTCTTATCAACCTGCTGTCAGTTTAAGGAAGTGAGTGTGGGGGATGGAAATCTATACTGGTATACAACAGTGAAAAACTGAGTAAATGTCAGCAGTACTTAAAAAAAAAGAGATTAAAATTATATTAAATATTAGTTAAGAATGGGTCTCGTGATATCTCAGAGCTGCTGCTATTCTGGGGGATGAAAAGCAAAGATTTTAATTGTGGACTCTTTCCAGTGTGCTGCAATCTCTGGAGCAACAGGAGCTGGCTCCAGATTTAGGGTCCTTCAGACATGCAAAAAGTCAGCCTACCACTTTCCACTCACCTCATTCAGCATAAGCATGCCTTTTCCCATTCTTTCTCCACCAAATGCTCTTACCGTTTTCCCACACACAGCTGGGAGGCTGTCTGGCGTCCATCCAAGGCCAGCTTACCACAATATAGTTAAATTATGAAGAATTAAAAAAAAAAAGGAAGAGAGCAACATGAAATTACTGATTAAAAATACTGTATTTGGAATATAAAAGATAATAAATCATAAATGTTTATGGACAACCATTATAATATTTAATTTTAAGTAGAATTTAGTTGTAGAAATGCATATACTTTCATGGAAGTTTAAGCATGAAAATGAAAATCAGATAAAGTATATTCTTTTAATGAAGCCTCAGCCCTTACACTAAAATGCTTGGACAGCTAGAACATGATATTTGAAAAAGCACTATAAATATGAATCACATAGAACTGTTGTATTTTTGTGGGTTTTTTTTAATTTAACCATTTATAGAGGAATTGTAGCTTAAAATATCTTTTGGACAGTATTTGGAATACCACAGACAACCTGAGATAAAAGTGGAGGACTTATCGTTAAGACCTTATCAATTTTGTCTACCACAACTACACAGTATTTCCCTAGTTTTACAGAATTACAAAAATGCTGTATTACTACCTAAAGCTTTGGATAGTTGCCCCATCTTATTGCTGTAGCAATCTGGATAAATGAATAATGAACCTGCCCCTTAATGATTCAACTAAATGTGTTTAGGAATGGAAACGTAGTACGAAGGTAGTTTTCAAAGAAAATATCTGTTTGCAATAGATCACAGTAGTGCCAAGCTTCTAGCTGTGAAATATCCAACAGGCTGTAACTTAGGTAAGAAAACTAGTCCATCTCTTCTCTAATTTTTCCCACTGTTTGAATTATCTTTGGAAAATTCTTATGGACAAAACATAAAGCATAAAAAGTGTACTGCATGTATTTGGGCCCACAGGATACAGAAAACAGCTTTGCACCTTATTTTCTAATGAAGTAACTCAGTTTGGCTTCAGGAGAAACCCACCTCTAAACAAAGTAGGGCCCCTGTTTCTGGCTATGGAGAAACAGTCAGTAAGTGAAATTTTACTTGAGACACATCTCTTAATATGGGCTGTTGGTCTGGGGTAAGGGAATATTGTTTTTCTTTGGGGACGGTGGGTTTTGTCATATGTTTAGCTGGGAATGTCATATATTTAGCATACGTTGCACATTGTGCAAAGAACTAGGGTACTGTGAAGAAAGGTAAACTCAGTAGTATACTTTATGAAGATATGCTTGCTTACTCCATGTATCGCAGTTATAAGGACTCATTATTACAAATTATATAGCATCCAGAACCTAAATTATAGACCAATGCATAAATCCAAACAAATTAGTTTTAATTCTAGAAAAAGTTAATCTGTATTCAAATTATGCACTTATAAAGGTATACATCATCTCCAAGGGCTCAGAAACTGATTCAGGTACTTGTTAAACAATAAGCATAATTGGTAGCTTTCACTGCTTCCCTTAGCATTTTGAATTAAACCACTTGACAAAAAAAAATGTGAGGCTGTTAACACCTTGACCTGCTCAGCAATCGTTTGTCCTCCCTAAAGTCAGGATGCAATATGAGCTATCAGAAGATCACACTGTTCTCCTATTATCCTTTTACTGATGCAAGAAATGTGCCAAACACTGCGTTCCAGAGTTGTCATCCAAAGTGAGACAAGGTCTTTAATACATGACGTCTGGCTTCCTGCCTCTTTTCCTATGCTCTCTGAGTAGCGGATGGACCTCAGTGCCAGAAGTATGTCTAAGTCACCAGATCAAGCAACACCCCCTTAGAAATTATGCATTGGCTAGCACATGGCCTCCAAAACCGATGCTGAAGAAGCCTCCTGTGGAACAGAAGGGAATATTATTTGTAGTTCTAGACCTGAGCATTAATCACAACAAGGTCAGACACCCAAGCAAACCCTATACATTTAAATGATTCAAAGCTATCAAACTGAGCTTGTAATGCTATGTTTTTACTATGGCTATCCATGCTTTCCCTCATATAATTGATACTTTTACTGGCAGTCTCAGCAGAAAGGTCACGCAATGGGTATACTATCAGATCTGAAGCACATCACAGAGGCCTGAAGCTCATACCTGCCTTTTCTGCACCCTGCCTGAGCTACAGATTTTATTTTTCAAGGCTGTTAATTTGGAACTTTCTGTGAGCTCTAAAACTTAAAAATATTTGCTAGTGTCTTCTACCCATAAATCTAAAAATAGGAATTTGGGAAGAAAAAAATCATTAAAATTTACTGTTGGTTTCTACTGTTAAAGGAAAGTATAACCAACAGAGAGTGGGAGGTGGATGAGTAATCCTGGCACATTTTCTATATTTCAACTCCCTACATCCTTTCTTGTTTGCCTAGCTGTTGCATAAATCTAGGAATTTGTTGTTGTCAAAGGTATATACTAACAATATATATACAGCACAGTATATACCAACTATTTAATTGTGTAAGCAACATAAACAGAAGTCCAGGTTCTTCTCTGGTGCTCCTGAATGCAACCTGACATGCTCTCAGAAATCTGAATCCCACCCAACATCAGATTTGAAGTCACAGAAACATCAGTCATTTATGACACTAATTTACGACAAGATTATTTTGTTATTCTAAACATTTCCCCCACCAAAAAAAGGGCATTCCAGGAGCGGTGACTTCAGGAACTGGATGCAGATTTCAGGATCCCTCCTCCTCTCCCTGTGGGAGGTTGAAGCCTGCACACACATGCGTGTTCATGTTAGCCTCCATGTGAGCAGCAGCTCCCACCCATGGGTCAGCCTCGCTTCATACAACCACCCACCCTGCCGCCTCATCTTCGCTCCCCAGCGCTGCCACCCCGGTGAAGGAGTGCCCACTGGACCCGGGGGAGAGGACAGGCACAGTTCGGTCTGGCTGCTGGCTGAGCACAGGGAGGGAAAAGAAATGGCAATATAAAGGGTGCTCTTCTGTTTGGGATGGAAGATAAGACACTGCCAGGAGGTAGGAGAGGCTGGGGACAAAGGCTACCACGGAGCTGAGCATATACCGCCCAGCCCAGCCTGGGCTTCCCACCAGCAGTGGTAGCAGCAGCAGCAAGAAGAAGCCCGACCTGTGCCTGTGCAGCCGGGCACTTTTTATACCAAGATTGCAAAGCTACATTAAGCCTTCTGTTCGATACGTTGCAGGTTTTCCCTCTGGGCCTACGGAGGGTTACGTCAATCTCTGCATTCACAGGAAGTCAAGTCCCCTAGAAGGAGAACGTTACTGCATTTGGCCCTTCCTACTGACGAAAAAGACCTGTGGTCTGCTCTGCCTCCTCTCTAGGCAAGGACAGTACCTGAAGCTGGTACCTCCAGAAAAGTTTATGAGAGACACAGATTAGGCATGAGGAGCGTTCAAGAAAAAGCTTGAACACAGAAAAGAGCAGAACACAAACTCAGTAGTAATTCTCACACTCCGCTGTTTAGGTTCTCCTGTATAAAGTACATCTCGATCTCAAATGTGATAAACAGTATTATGACATGGATATTGAAAGATACTTTCTTGCAAAAAAGGAGCAGGTGGCAGTTCATACCACATGAGGTTGTTTATTAGCTTTGAATGGTCACAATGACCATTCAAAACCATAAATGACCTTCAGATGCCGTCACTAAAAAGGTCAGAGGACAATGCTTGAAAAAGTGAGTAATCTTAAAAAGATAAGTAAAAATGTTCTATATGTTATCTACTGATTATTATTTTCCAAAATTCAGAAGCATTAAAACGTTATTTAATCTTAGAATGATTTTATATGTCAATGAGCATTTTTCAGTCCATTTCTTCTGATCTCTTAAAAAAAATGAGAAGTGGATGAATTGAAACCAACACTTCCACTGAACAAGCAGTTCTTTCTCTCTCTGCCCATCGCCAATTTATTGACGACTTGCATTTTACTTTTTCTATTTTATTTTATGCTAGATTAGTTCCAGTGCATGACGCAGCCATCAAATGTTTGCGCTACTGCACAGAAATGGGGAAGGGGCATGTATCGCTGTTTAAATGGCAGTGACATGTTGACAGCACATGGCACTCCAGCCTTACAATCAAATACTAGCTTGATTAAAGAGACTAATATCCAGGTACCATATCTCCAGTGGGCTTAATTGACAACATCCTTCCCCCCTCCCCTCCCCCAAAAAAGTTACATTAAGAAACAGGGAGTTAGGACGGAGCAAGAATACAAACTCTTCAGTCCTGGAAGGAGCGATAAGCAACTGCACGACAGAAACATTGCTTTAGCTTAAATACCCCCAGATTCCTTAATCCGCATCACAAAGTTTTCTTCCTGTAGCCTTCAACAGCCAGAATCATGGAGTAACTTACTCAGTTTTTGTAGTCAGCCCTAAGCCTATGCTGTCAAGCTTTATCCACTGAAAAATAAGTTTTCAACTTGCAGGTTTTTCTGTTTTGTTTTGTTTTGTTTTCCTTTTTTAAATTGGGAAGCACATATGAAGGTTTCATAATAAAAAGTCTGCAATTTAATACACATCATCAGTTTTCACAAGGGATATGCATATATTTGCATGTGAAATTGTATCCTATACATTGACTACATCTTCAGACTGCTTTGTTTTAGGATAATAACTGCTATAACCACAAGGACAAGAATTGCTCTATTAAAATAAATGCACTTTACTATAAATGCCAGTGTCACACCAGCAAGGTCTGCACAAAATACAAAACTGCTGACAAGAAGGGTTAAACAACCAAAATGTATCAATGCTAAGTCTCAACATAATTGTTTAAATGTCAGCTGAACCTTAGAGAACTACCTTTCCAAATCTTAAAACTAAATATGATTAACAGAAAAAAAGTGAAACATCAATCCCTAGACACAGTGTAATGTTTTAAAAGGCCGGTTTCAGAGATAATTAACTAAGGATCCATTTGAGAAAGGTTATAAGACTCAAGTAGCACAGTCAACATTTTGACTGTTATTAATCCTAAGATTTTAAGCTATTTAAACATTTAGATCTCATTTAAATACCCTCTCTTATATGTGATTTGCCATATTAACAAGGTCATTTGAAAACACTTTTACACAATTGATGCAAATTATATGTCAATGGCAGACGAAACTACTTCCAACTATATGATTAAAGTAAAAAATGAATCGAAATAAAGCCTCACCAAATACATTAAAAGCCAAAGCTTGATGTTCTAAAGGTATCCCTGAACCATGTAACAGTGTCTGAGAGTCCTAAATAGGTATTTGCTAATACCTGGATACAATTTGTACCTGAGCCTGTCAACATGCATGCACAGGCATGACTGCATATGTACATACTCATAAAATAATGTTAAATGTTAATCATTTGAAAATCACATTTCTGTAATCTGAATTTAGTCCTCATGGTTATGATACTCTCTTTAACAGTATGATGGCAAGCACTAAAAGCTAACGAGTCCCCTACTTCCTCATTCAGTGCACAGCTCGGATGGAAATCATTTATGAAAAGCTTTTCAATTTTTTATTTCTCTTTATTTTCTATGTGTAGTTTCAGATATCATTAGTGGCACACTCTTCAAACACTGTTCTAAAAACAGAAACATAATTCACACATTTCTACTATGTGATAGCTTCCCAAATACCAATTTATTTTCCCAACCTTTCACCCCTCTAAAATGATGGGAATGTATTTGGTATTATATACGTTTTAAAGAGGGGTTACTGGATCACAGTGAGTTTCAGGTCAAAAGTATAAATTGATTTCACATGTCAAGTTTGAGAGGTGCCTAGAAACTGATTTTTCAGCATTCCCAGTGTTAGGTAACACTCTTCATATTTAAAGTATGTCTTTAGTGACTGTGATTTTAGCTCTGATTTGTAAACACTTCTGCACATAAGACATCAGAGAAATGAAGAACTTCGTAAGCAAGTAAGAAATGTTGGGTTGAAGTGATTTGATAGCATAATATAACATTCCATGACATAGACAGGAATAAACTTCAGTTTCCCAAGGGAAGCTCCAGCTACATTCATAGTGAGACCTTCCTTTACTTTCCTGAAATCTCTTGCCTCATTCAAAATTCCCCAGCAACAATGCATAATAAGTCTCGGGATGAGTAATGGCCGCCTTGCCCTCATTAACCCACCGAAGAGTTCCATCCTGAGCACTGGCTGGGATGGGATCCTGAGAAAAAATCTGGATGTGATCAATGACTTTTGCCCAGATCATGATACCTAAGCACAAGAAGTAAGTAAAAAATCTGTCCTTCCAGAACAACTCAGCTGGCTTGCAGCCTTGCCCTTGCCACCTCAGACATACACAGGTTTTTTGCTCTTCTCACAAACCCTGCAGTCCCTTCCCTTCTCCAGTGTTACCAGCAGAAGATGCAACCTAGACCTGAAAAGACTAGCAAGTATTAGGCACTTCGGATCACTGGATAGGTTGTGTAAAATAAATGGTTTTAAAGAGATTACACACTGTATACGTTATGGCTGGCACTAAGAAACAGCATTCAGAGAAATAAAAAAAAAGGTGTGTGGAAGAGTAGCAAATGTAGGAAAGATTTACCAGTAGTTTGGGGAATATAAAGAGAAATGGTTCAAGTTATAACATAGTTATACTAACAGGACTTAAGAAAGAAAAATAGCTGCCCCCCAAAATGGCTACAATCATCAGAAACCTGATGGTAAATGGAATAAAATGAGGGAAGATACAGACTAGCAGTCTACGTACAGAGATTTCACTCTGAAAACCGTAATTTCACTAGAATCTTATGATCAAACCCAAGTGCAGAAAAATTCTGCAGAAAAGATACCATACAGTTGCACTTCTCAAAAAGTCAGTAAGATAGACCTTATCAATACATCATAATAAATATACAGGAAACATAGGGTGTCTATTAAAATTCTTGACATAGTGCATGTCGCAGAGTAAGTGGTAATGAATGGTGGTTAAATAAATATAAAATAAAATTTCAAATGTAAGTGAGTAAGCATGTTCTTTATAGCAAAAAAAAAATCCTTCTATGATCTTCTCATTTTGCAAATCACAGGAAAACAAGCGCAGAGCAGTTGAACCAGAACACTTTCCCTTGATTAATCAACAAGAAAACCAGCTTTCTCACTAGATACATCCTGTATTCCTTACATTATTACAATTGCTTAGTCAGAGCTTCTAATCAGACAATGAGCTTAATTCAAACAAAGTGTAGAGTCCTCAATTTTAGTTTGGTGGTTGTTTTTTTGTTTGTTTGTTTTTAAATTGGATTGCAGGGAGCTAGTGGAAGAAATGCTCTAAGCCAGAATCAGAAGGTTCTTGGGTTTAGGTTCAGTTGCTTTTCACAGATATAGGTCAAATCTCTCCAATTCTTCTTATTCCTTTGATTGCCTGCTATGCAAGCGTAAAGTAGTATCAGGGTAAGAGAGAGATTGACATTCACCTGAATACAAAGCCCAGCTGCTTTACAAGTAAATCATCAAAACAGGATGTATAATTGCTGTCCTGGTCACCTGCAAAAAGGGTGATCCCAAGGCATTTCATAACACTAAATGCACCAGTTCATCTGATATAATACCATAGGTAAAAATTAGGATTTGAAAATGGGAAAAGTATGCAAGAGGAAAGTGGACAGGGAAGAAAGCAGGATGGTGTTTTCAAATACCAGTGTAATATTTTTAAATCATCTTAGAAACTAGATCTTAGCAAACCACAAACCTTTTGTAGAATGTAATCCAGTATGCACTCACTTTTGCTTTCACCTGAGACTACAAAGCTAAAACTATTGCTTTATTTATGAGCAGTAGTGGATCTTTTCCTCCAGAGTGTAGTCTCAGAACAAGAGGTGAAAAAAATAATCACTTAAGGAGTCTTCACTACAGTTGAGCATCTAGTTCATTTAGGTGATTTTAGAAATGACATTCTGGCTTTTGCCTACAAGACCATGCAAATTTCACTGGTTTTGACTTCAGGCAATCTTGAATACAAAGTGTGATATATCATCAAGGAATAACCATGATGAACCAAAGTATTTGCACTTTCAAGTAATGGATTCTCTTGTTCTTTCCGTGTAGTAAGGTGTTTCCAAAACTCACATCATGGTGATTTATGCCTAAATACAAAAATTCCCAAGTATTTGGTTCCTGACCAAGGGAAATGCAGATTAGAAAACTATACTCAGTATCACTAAACCAGAGATTTTCAAGACATTCAGTTAAACATTCCTCAACTCAGCAAAGAAACTACGAAGGAAAAATGGGTCCTACCTGTAGCCACTTAGAGATCTCCATATATCTTCCAAATCTTACCTCCCTCTCTGCTAGGAGGCAGAACGATGCCTGAAATGCCAGAGAACCACTTGGTACTTTCCCTTCTTCACCAAACCTGAGTAACTTTTTTCATTTAGGGATACAGCCTTAGTTCTGTTCAACGTGTAGGAAAATGAATTAAGAGGGAGGGGAATACCTGTGACAACTATTTAAAACTAGAAAAGAAAGTGAGAAATTCTCACTCTCACTATTCTACTGCAGGTTTGCTCTTTCTGGGCATTTTGCCAATGTGCAGGACTACTCTTATATGTGATGTAGCCTTGTGTTTCAAACAGATTAGTAGCCAGAATCCAAGCATCTGGTGTTGGCTGTGCAGAACCACTCTTCATAATTAGTTTAATATTTTATACCAGCACATATTTCATGTGTCTTAGCCTACTAATCCACCATTATACTCCATGATGTTACTGATCTGTGTTCCTCATTCATCCACTCACTGTGACTGAAGGACATGTTTTATTGGTTAGTGTCCACAGCCTTTGCCTGATGGAGATGGAGGAATGTAGACTGACCATGTGACATAATAAATCCATAAGGATTAGTGATGATGTATATTACTTTCATGCTTGTGAGAGCACTGACACTGTGGTATCACTCACTGATAATGATCCATCTTTCCAGCATCTGCACCTGATTTCTGTGGTATATTTCTCTACATCAGCTTTTCCCACTAACTAGAACAACTGATTTTCTTTTTTCCAGTTTTCTCATTTTATTTTCAAAGTTGCAAACATTTTGGAGACTGCTGAACAGATCTATTTTTGGCCAACATCTTCAGCATATTGACCAGTATTCCTTTGGCTTCATGTCTACCTGTATCACAGTTTTCATTTTACACTTGATGTGCTATGAGTCTCCATCTGCATATGTGACCATGTGGGGTTTGATGATAGCACTTTACCAATTACTGCTCACACCTGTAGATCTTTCCCATTGGCATTTTCTTGATGCATAGCTCTTTTTCAGGGCATGCCTCACGCTGGTTGTGCTGTAAACATGTTGTTGGAAAAAATGACTGGCATGTTATCCTAATTTTGGCTAATATTTCTGCAGGTCTTTGCCTGTTGCATGATTTTTTTTTTTTTTATTTATAGCAATAGGTCTATGTGTCCTAATGATCAAGAAGAGGTATGAGAAAGACAGGAATAATCTATAAGCAATGCCTGTCTGATGAACTGGAATTGCTAGTACTGCCTTTACAGTGAAGCATCATTGAAAGGGGCAGAAGAGCCTCAGCTTTTCAGAATTTACCAGGTTGCTATTCTTACAGTTGTCTGCAAGGATTCTCCAAAGCCATTAGGTGAAGTGTATGGGGGAACGTCATGAGATGACCTTCACTGATTTCTGACAAAGAATTCAAAGTATTTAAGGACCTTGAGGACAGATCTTCAGTGCTTGTGAAGAGGTAGCACTCCTCAGCCTGTTCCCAGCTTAAGTCTTCTTTGTCCTCCTTCACTGCAGAGACAGTTCTTTGCCTCACGTCTGGATTGCACAGAGATCTTGACTCGCTGCTTCTGAGCAGATTACTGTTAGCTGTTTCCAGCCGTTCCTTTAGAGTATAGCTGGAAGTTTAACTCAAGGGGCACAACATATGTTGTCCCTGGCTTTCCAGACTACTTGTGAACAAGGAAGGCAAAACTTTAACCTGGTATCTGTTTTTTCTCCTTCCAATAGTCAAACATCCTTATATATTTACATCTGCAAAGCCCATGTTTTCTCCGACCAGAGGAACAGTAATTCTGTCTATATCTCAAAGCAGGTTGTAGAGACATGTGCAGAAGAGCTTTCTGAATATGCGTGGTGAAAGAGCATAGATGAAACACATGTGAATGGTCTGAATTTTCATAATGAAGCGGTAAAGTGTAGGCTGTGATGTAATGCATAAATTCACAAAGAATAAAAGCCATTGTTAAAGAAAATATGGATATGCAAAAATAAAATTGACAAGAGGTTTTATTTTGTCACAGAGGACCATTGACAGATTATGTTATGGAAGAAAATGCTTCGTTAATGCAGTTAATGTGGCATTATCCCAGATGTATCTAAATTGCTTTCATTACTCTACACCACACAGCCTGAATGCTCCTATTTTGCTGTGTTGTTCTTGTCTGCTTGGGTTGTTTTTAACTGGCAGTCTGAAAGACCAAGAAATACAAATGAAATTCTCAAACACATGTAGATGTTATATAAGTAGGTGTCTCAGTCTTGTCTTGCTAACAAATGAGAAAATTTTTGTATCGGCTGGATTTGAAGAATCATTTAGGTAGTTATTTGCAGTCCATTCAAGGTAGCTGGTGGTTCTCATTGTTTCAGATAATAAGATGTGTATTTCATAATATCAAGGGAAGTAATGAGCTTCTATGAATCCCTCTTTAAGTACATTACACAACTTCAAATACATATAACCTATAGTGGAATAAAAATTTCCTGTCCCATTTTGTTTCAACTCTGGTGCTTCCTTTTTCATTTTCATAGTAATTTTGTTTCAGCTGAAGCTATTGTGTTCAAATCTACTGCAGGAGGTGGTACAAAACCTCTAAGAGACTTAGGATAGAAAGAATAAGTTACAACTCAGAAAACAAGTAGCAGCATCAGCACTTCAGCCTCTTGATACTGAATGGTTGAGGAGTCTGTTCAAGTGGTGTATTGCAAATCCTATCTGCTTGCAAGCTCCTTTAACCTCTAATAATAAATCTGCTCTGGGTCTGGAGCAATGGAAGGACACACTAAAAATCCAGTAATTTCAGACAGAATGTAAAATTGGGTCTTTACAAATGTTCATAGCCAATATTTTGCAAAAGCGTGTGACTCCAGATCACCCACTCTTACCTTTTCCTAGTCCAGCTCTAGAGATGTGCAAAATATTCCGTGAGCCACCAGCTGAGAGGGGAGTTACTGGTGGTAGAAGTACTTCTCCTTTTCCCTGTTGCCCAGCTGCTTTGCATGCAGCTCTGGGAGCTGGAAAGCAAGACTGAAAATGACTCAACACCTGCACCCGTGAAAAGGAGGCACTCTGCTAGCACCTCTTGATAGAAACAAACTGGAAAAGAGGCAGCAGGAGATGTAGTAGTCGACTGCTGCTAGGCTGCTTTTTTCTACTAGTTTTTAAATTCCTCTTAGCATCTAAACCCAACACAACAATCCTCTGATATGTTGCCTCTGAGGTTGTGTCTTGCTACAGCCTGTCTGACAGTATATAGCACTGGCTCAGTCATTTACTTATCAGTCTCAAAATTGGGCCACTTTCCCATGCGTTAAGTAGAGTTTCTTGACCTGTGTTACAGAGGAAATCTTCACTGAGTTGAAAAAGGAAAAAACAGAATCACTATTGTATATTTATTTAGAGATAGAAACATATATTGACCAATTCCAGTACTCTAGCATATTCTAGATGTTTCTAATCTCAGTGTGAACACCAAATTTCAAGTGAATTCTAAATAAAGAATAAGGAATTTTTTCCAAGAAAAAAGTGGAATGCTGTGGCAGAGAAGTAAGAAATGGATACACTAGCACTGCAGATATGGCAAACAGAAAAGAGTGAAAGATGCAGGAATGGGCAAAAGGCAATTTATGAAGGACCGTAATAATAGTTTCTTTTATTTCTTTAGTTCTTATCTCACAGCACATCACCAATACTTTGTGACAAAGCAAGTATTTCTCCCAGGTTTTTCACAGCTCCCTACCCTTTAAACAAACTCCAATTCCCTAATGCTGCCAAAAGATCTTCTCCCAGTTTTGGAAAAAAAAAAAAAAAATCCCTCCTGATGCCAGAGCACGAGTGTCATAATATCAGCAGAAAAGAATAATGGAGACCCTGCAACAATCATACAACAAACCTGCAGGAAAAGAACCATAAAAAAAAAAAAAGCCAGTGAACACAACTTAAATTACATGAAGGGCAGCAAGAGGTCTCCTGTTCTAAGTCTTTGTCACCATATCTCAATGCCTTATGTTATATTCCTGACATGGTCACATTCCCTGCTCAATAAAAAAAGTAAAATGTGAAAGAGAGATTGATATTGTAAGTGGTGAGAGTCCTCCCATTCTAATTCAAGAAACTGAAATGGAACCATTTAAATATTAATCCTTATGTTAAAATTTGAAATAGCTGTGAGGTATTCAGCAAGCGGCAGTAGCAATGTTGGATGGCAACATCTTTTAAAGCATCTGCCAGAAATGGAAGAAATAAAATGCTAACACTTAAGCTGTCTCCTTGAATCTCAATTGCCCTGTCACTAGTGTTTTGTGGTCCCAAAGACATTTTGCACTTTATTTTTTTTTATTATTTTTTTTAAACTTCGTTACTTAAAAATGGCTATTGGCCCATAAATTGTCGGAATCTTAAACCAAATGGAAAGATTCTGAAGATACCATTAAAATAATGTATTTAGCATTTAAGGCCTATAAAGAAAGGTTTCTTTGTTCCTTTCTTTTTTAGAAAATATTCTGATCTGTGCAATTAATTTCAGTTGTAAACCTGTGTGCAACCAATGTATAATCTCTGTAGTAACATGGATTTGTACAATGAAGCACAACTCTATCTGAAAGGGTTTATTCTTTCCAAGCTATGAGCAGGTCCTAGTAAAGCTCCGTTTTTTATGTCACTGGATAATAATTTAAACCTGTAAATAGTGTTACTTTCACTGTGGATCTTATAAGAAGAATTGAGAAAACAAATCTCTCTTACTTTTATATCCTTATGCCCATTTAACCAGAAAATCCCCGAACCCTTATTACTGCAGAAAGTAAATACTTTTGAAAATCATTCACAGACTTGGAAGACAAAAGGCTTGTAACTGAACAAAGTTATTCAAACCTATCTACCAAAATTAAATTCTTATAATGTCCCAATCCTGAAAGTTGGTAGGCATATGCTTAATGAGAGATTTGCATTAGTTTGCTGGTCTGAATTTGACCAGCAGACTAATTCGATCAACCTCCACTTTTTGTTAGAGCAAATTTATTAGTGTAGGATGAAGGGGTATTAAATATTGACATTTGTTCCTCTGGAGGTCTGGGATCCATTTAAAAGACCCTGACTACTGACATTATCAGTGGATTAATTGCTTCTACTGAGTACGTTCTTGGGCAATTATGCAGGATTGCCTCTCTGAAGTCTGTAATGAAAGTAGTGCTGAAACCCCATCACTGCAAAAAGCATTTAACCAGTTTTGCCCCAAATGATAGAGTATTTTTAACTGAAGGAGGAGGTTTTTAAGACTAACTCTTAAATTTAGAAAATTTTGTATTGCATCTATAAAGAAATCTGTTGAAACAGATTCAAAGCTTATCATCATTGTTATCTGATTTATTTCAGGTGTTGCATGCACACGCATGTATGTATATATTATGGATTATATGAGATATTATGTATATTTATGAATGATCTGTATATTTATTGGAAACAATATAATGTTTTTTTCTACAGCTACCAAAAAATCGGAATACTTATGAAGTGAACTGTCTTATAATTACCCATCAAAACTCATGGAGATTATTTCTAGTAGGAGGATACCTACACTGAACATAGCCCAACAATACATACTCTTTTTCATGTGATAGTTCACTCCATTAACATGCCAGAACTAGATGAATCATAGGTCTATAATTATACTATTGAAGAAAACTAGAAATGGGTAGATCATATATGCCTCAAAGCATCCATCATTTAAAATAGGAAAAAAAAAAAAGAAAATTGAAAGCAGAGTATGTTAGATACAGAATAATCTTATTGTGCAAATAGTCACAGTTGAAAGTAATTGAACGAAGACAAGTATTCACCATTGCTCCATGCTGGACTGCAGAATCACCATAATGTTAGGTACTGTGTTAATAAAAATATTTTAAAAATGCATCTAAGCAAATGTTTTTAATTTAAAAAAGGGAGTATAAACAAGCACCAAGGAAAGTAAAGGCAACAAAATTTGATCTCCGTAGTCACAACTGGGTAGAAGATTGTAAAAACTGGAATGACCAAAGGTGGCTTCTAAACCAGAAACTAAAACTGCAGCCTTGATTCATAAATATCTAGTTTGTACAATCATATAGTTTAGCAGTTTAGTTTAGTTTAGTTTAAGTTTGGTACTCATTTATGAAAACTGCTGAATCAGGGCCTCTCTTAGGATAATGTATATGAATAGAAAGAAACTGTGATTAGCCAAATAGGTATTCCTGAAAGGGACGAAAACAAGTACTGAAATAACATAGTAAGAAGATTGTAAGAGAAATAATGGAGAATTTATAAAGTATGCTAAGGACAAGTTCAGAAAAAAATCCTTATGCTATGCTTGGAATTACCCACCAACAAAACATTTGGCTGAATTTCTCCCCTGAAGCTGAAAAATGACTTCACATTTAAGAAAAGAAAGAGTTTTAAACAAGAGAAAAATCAATAGCAGATAGTACAGGAACAATAATAAATTGAAAATAGGACTGTCTCTTATGTTAAGAAACCTCAACAGAGCTGTGGAGGAATAAAGAAGCTTTAGTCATAATAAGGATAAAGCTTTTTAAGAAAAACTGATGGCTGAGAAAATGCAGGAAAGCTGTTTCCCTTCCCCGTCGCCCTAAACCCCAAGCAAACAAAATAAATCCTGATAAAGTGTAATATTTAAGAAGGATTGTTTACACACCAGAAAAGAGAACATAGCTCATATCTCACATATGACAGATTCTCCAGCACACATTTGTTCATCTCCTGTTCATCCTCTAAATGCGGCAGCTCGGTTGGAAACAATAGCACCTGGAAACTTTGCTGGCTCTAGCAAAACTTGGCAAAAATATGAGTGGCTTCAAAGATGGCAGACGACAAGTAAATTCCTCAAGCAAGCAAAAAATAGGCACCAGGATTATCCAGCTAAAGTTTTGGGACACCTTTATGGTTGTCATGTTTTAACACCAGTAAGCAGCTCAGCCCCACCCAACCGCTCGCTCACTCCCCCCTAGCAGCATGGAGGGGAGGATTGGAAGGGTAAAAGTGAGGAGGCTCATGGGTTGAGTTTAACGGGTAAAGCAAAAGCCGCGCACACAAGCAAAGCAAAACAAGGAATTCATTCACTGCTTCCCACGGGCAGGCAGGCGTTCAGCCATCCCAAGGACAGCAGAGCTCCATCATGTACAGCCGTGAATTGGAAAGACAAACACCGTAACTCCAAATGTCCCCCCTTCCTCCTTCTTCCCCAGATCTATATGCGGAGAGTGATGCCACATGGTATGGAACACCCCTTTGGTCAGTTGGGGTCAGCTGTCCCAGCTGTGCCCCCTCCCAGCTTCTTGTGCTCCCCAGCCCACTCGCTGGCAGAGCAGGATGAAAAGCAGAAAAGGCCTCGGTGCTGTGCAAGCACTGCTCAGCGATAACTCAAACATCCCTGTTTTATCAACACTGTTTCCAGCACAAGTACAGGACATAGCACCATACCAGCTACTATGAAGAAACTAAACTCTCCCAGCCAAAACCCATACAATGGTACGTTGCAAATTTAAGTGTCGCTTCAAATTCTGTTTCCTTAGATTCTCTTTTGTGTCATAAGACATCTTGACAAAAAAAAACCCTGAAATATTTGATAAATTGCAGGGTATAAATGACAGATCACTGGTCAGTCAGGAGAATCTAAACGCTATTTCCAGAATTATAGAAATATGTTGTTTAAAACAATTTATTTGGGCCACTGCTGTTAAAAAAACTCTCCTGACTAAGAATCAGAACCAGAGATGTACAAACCTGCATACCTAAGTTGGGCAGGTGGAGCTGAATATTTGACTAGAGAAGTGACCATCTGAAAGTGCACAGATAGGAGTAACAAACACATGACCACTATGCAAAGAGTCACAGGAGTGGATGAGGATTAATAAGCATATAGCATAAAATATAGAAATGTATAATGGAACAAGATGACTAGTCATTTTCTTCACCACATTGATAAAACTATTTCATATTTTGCAGGCTATTATTAGCTGTATTTTGGGTGTGTGTTTAAAAGAAAACAACAAAAATGAGAAGAGATAATGCAAAAGGCTACAGCAGAATAAATTAATAACATGTCTTTGCCAAATATCTCTCCCCAGGATTGGTCTTTGCTGATTCCTCTCCTCAGAAAGTCATCTTCTGCTAAGAGTCTACAGATTTTAACGAGCAAAATAGAAACTCTGAAAACCAGTAAAATTTCAAAAAGAGCTTTCCAAAGTCTGAGTTTTCCTTTTTAATCATCCTATTATATATTACAGAGGACACATTTTTCCTCTGTTAAACTTTGTGGGACACTGATGGATTAAAAAATTGCAGCAGCAAGCTTTGTGCAAAGAGCACTGCACTTGCTTCCCTGTACTTAGCCTTTAAGTTTGCCCTTTTGCTTGGCTGAAGAGCCACTCCTGAAAACTGATCATATCAAGACCAGCACCAAGCCATGCGGGCAGCTGCTGCGCTCCACCCCCCTGCCCCAAGACTGGGAACGGTGGGAAAAATCACAATTTTAAGACCCTCTGGGTCTGATGCTGATTAATGACAAGTTCCCAGCTCATCAGTGGTCACAGGATAGATCCCCAGCACTCTCCTTTCCAACAGGTCAGGGACAACAGATGGACTAAAACCTTGGGCTCAATAACACCTGGCTCTAGGTCAGGCTGGCAAGGAGCTGGGGCAAGGACAATGGGACCAGGTGCATAGCAGGTGTTTTTGGACACTGCCTTGAAAAATGGTGCATGGGTAAGCTACCTTATCTACATAGCAAAATGTTTTTTCTATACTTCTCCAAGTACTTCATCTTGGTCATTGGGGCAACAAAGACAGTTTAGCCTAAGCCACTGAGAATTCTGAAGACAGTCTTCACAAAGAAACAACACCTGCATGGAGCCCCTTGAAATCCATACATGCAAGGCATCCACTTTTTGCAGATTAAAAAATCCAGTGTAACTGCCTAACTCTTTTCAAATCATGATGGTTTATGTATCCAGATAGGAGCTGTATACGTATGTTTGAGAATTTGAACCTAAGTAATTTCATATAACAAAAAAATCTGTTGTAAACTGGTGAAAGTAAGAACTGTGCAATACATAAGCAAAGGTTATTCTCCAAATAAGTTAAATTAATATTATTAATTATTAATTAATATTAACATATATCCTGATCGTATACATTTGTTGTAAGAAATAAATGTACAGTCAGCTATCAAACAATTGGATGATTATGTATATATATGTGAAATTTAAAAAGGAAAGTTTTTTTTAAAGGAGAATGCGGTACAAAAATAGTGAGCATGTTAGGCTGCCAGCAGTCTCATATCTGTGTGATTAGAAGGTCAATACGTCTATAGCAGCAAAACGTATATATTGTGAGAAATTATAGAAGGTGTATTGTCATGTCAGCTCCCTTCATGCAGTGAAAGATCACTGATCCCACTGTGGAAAAAAGCTGACAATTTCTGTGTAAGACTGACTGACAGCACGTATGCTGCTGGACATCATGTCTGGTGTCAAAAGAGCAGTGGAAAAACAAACAGCTTTAGCACTATGATGTTAGAGCCAAGAGCAAAGTCAAGTCGTGTCCAACTTTCATGAGAAACAGCATCTGAAGCATTTCATTACATATTAATAACACTTAATAACCCTTGTTAATTAACTGTGTTAATAACCCTTTCAGAGGCAATGGGCAAGGTTGGTTTCTGGTACACAGTTTAATCCTGCAGCTTTCAGTGTAACTATAGAGAGGCAAGAAGAAAACCTGGGGCTATTAAGAGTAGTTTACATAGGACAACTGGAAGAGAAAACAATGCATGTGAGCAACACATTGTGCCATGAAGAACCATACCGCGTTCTTCTCTACTTCACCTTTCTATGGGGTTTGGGTAAAGGGATTTGATTTAATCTGTAAATTTCCGAAGAGTTTGCTCTCTCAAACACAAAGGTCCTGATTCTGTTTTGATGTACAATGAGCTGCATGACAAGCAACTCCACCAGTGTAAAATAGGTGTGAGAGAATCAGATACTTACCCTCCAGCTATCCATGGCACTTGGATAAAATATGATTCATAATTCTCTTTGTACCTGTGGAGCAGTCTCACAAACACAGTACCTTGTTACCGTCCTTGAGAAATGCAGAGCTCCATCAGGGTCATTCAAACAATGCATAAGAGTCCTTAAAGAGAACTCAATTACTATCCAAGTAGAAGAATAGGTAATTAGACAACACTCATCACTTTTGTAACAAATGATATTAGGTGCTAGACCTGAAAAGCAAAACTTTGGGTTATAAAACAGAAGGGAGATTAATTTAATGAAAGACACTCACAGAATTTCCAGTACTCCTTAGTATTCCCTAGACTAGAAATGACAAAACAAAAATGTTTCACTGTATTTCAGATAGAAGCAAAAGAGGAAGTGCATGTACATTTGGCATTTTAAGTTATCTAGACCACTTTTGAACTAGAAAAGGAATCATAGTTGGAGATTTCTCATATTATTGTATCCATAATCTTTCGTCCCTATGTAACTTCTGTTAAGCTGTGACTCAGAAGCAGCATTAATGTGAAGTTTTATGAGTGCAGATGGGAAACTGAAAACACTATTCACTAATTTTATTCTACTTGAAATTAATCTCTAAATTAATTGAGATCGATTAACATTGGTAGAAACATACATGAATGGAGTCGTGCATGTATATTTTGATAAATGTACTTTCGTTGGTAACTTTTTCATAAGTATCACTAAAATGTTTCGAAGATATTTGGACGTTTGATTGTCATAGAATAACAGAATCATAGAATCATTTAGGTGAGAAAAGAACTTTAAGATCCAAGTCCAACCCTTAACCTAGCACTGCCAAATCCACCACTAAACCATGTCCCTGAACACCACATCTACACATCTTTTAATTACCTTGAGGGATGGTGATCCAACCACTTCCCTGGGAAGCCTGTTCCAATGTTTGACAACCCTTTTGGTGGAGAAATTTTTCCCAATGTCCAGTCTAAACCTCCCCTGCTGCAACTTGCGGCTGTTTCCTTTCATCCTACCACTTGTTACTTGGGGGAAGAAACCAACACCCACCTTGTTACAACCTCCTTTCAGGCAGTTGTAGGGAGCGATAAGATCTCCCTTCAGCCTCCTCCAGGCTAAACAATCCTAGTTCCTTCAGCCACTCATCATAAGATTTGCTCTCCAGACACTTCACGAGCTTCGTTGCCCTTCTTTGGACATGTTCCAGCACCTCAACATCATTCTTGTAGTGAGGGGCCCAAAACTGAACATAGTATTCAAGGTGTGGCCTCACCAGTGTTGAGTACAGGATAGACAATCACTTCCCTACTCCTGCTGGCCACACCATTTCTGATACAATTTCTGATACATTGGCCTTCTTGGCCACCTGGGCACACTGCCAGCTCATGTTCTGCTGGCTGTCTACCAACACCCCCAGGTCCTTTTGTGCTGGGAAGCTTTCCACCCACTCTTCCCCAAGCCTGTAGCATTGCATGGGGTTGTTGTGACCCAAGTGCAGGACCTGGCACTTGGCCTTGATGAACTCCTTACAATTGGCCTTAGCCCATTGATCCAGTCTGTCCAGATCCCTCTCTAGAGCCTTCCTACCCTCGAGCAGATCAACACTCCCACCCAACTTGCTGTTGTCTGCCAACTTACTAAGGGTGCATTCGATCCTCTTGTCCAGATCATTGACAAAGACATTAAATAGAACTGACTCCAGTACTGAGCCCTGGGGAACACCACTTGTGACTGGCCATCAACTGGATTTAACTCCATTCACTACAACTCTTTGGGCCTGGCCATCCAGCCAGTTTTTTAACCGGTGAAGAGTAGGCACACCCAAGCCATGAACAACCAGTTTCTCCAGGAGAATGCTGTGGGAAACAGTGTCAAAGGCTTTACTAAAGTCCAGGTAGACAACATCCACAGTCTTTCCCTCATCCACTAAGTGGGCCACCTTGTCACAGAAGGAGATCAGGTTGGTCAAGCAGGACCTGCCTTTCATAAACCCATGCTGACTGGGTCTGATCACCTGGTTGTTCTATATGTGCCACATGATGATACTTAAGGTGATCTGCTCCATCAGATTCCCCAATACTGCAGTGAGACTGACAGACCTGGAGTTCCCCGGATCCTCCTTCCGACCCTTCTTGTAGATAGGCGTCACATTTGCTAACTTCCAGTCAACTGGGACCTCCCTGGTTAGCCAGGACTGCTGGTAAGTGACTGAAAGTGGCTTGGTGAACACTTCCACCAGCTCCCTCAGTACCCTTGGGTGGATCCCATCCAGCTCCACAGACTTGTGTGTGTCTAAGTGGTGTAGCCGGTCACTAACTATTGCCCCTTGGAATATGGGGACTTCATTCTGCTCCCTGTCCCTGTCTTCCAGCTCAGGGGGCTGGGTACCTGGAGAACAACTGGTCTTACTATTAAAGACTGAAGCAAAGGTGGCATGAAGTACCTCAGTCTTTTCCCCGTCCTTTGTTACTATGTTTCCTCCTACATGCAATAAAGGATGGAGATTCTCCTTAGCTCTCCAGTTGTTGCTAATATATTTATAGAAACTTTTTAAATTGTCTTTTATGGCAGTAGCCAGATTAAGTTTAATTGTCAAAAGAAACAATAACAAATAAGGATTCCTAAACTGTTTGTAAAAGGAAGAGACAAAGTTATAAGAGAAATCTGGTTTATATTTCCATAATTTAATCCATGGTTACTAAAACAGAAGGAATATATTGCATGATTATTGTTTCTTGTAATTATACTAAAACAGAAATCCTCATTAAATCCCCCCAAATCTGGAGTATAGTACACGAAGTAACCTGAAGTTCACATCGTGAAATACAGAATTAAAATATTTCAGAGGAATGTTTCAGCCAAGGATAACGCAAAATAGTGGTGATCTGCAGAAAGTCACAGCTAATTTTTGTGAATGTAGGATTCTGAATAAAGGCAAGAAGAATGTTGATTCGATCAATGAGCAATTACTGGCTCCATAATCAGGTGTATTCGTACCTTGCACTCTTTGTTCAGAAAGAATGCAGTTGCTGAGGGAACTAATTTATTTTTTAATGAATTCATAGTCATAATGTAGCCATGTTGCCAACATTATGAATTGTACATATATATATAATATATAGTCAAACTTTATATATATTAAAATGGTTGACATGTATGGTTGATGTATTTTTATAATTAAATAATAATGACACTGATTAGCTAAACAAAATATAAAAGCTACATGTAATCTAAACACATACATTTTACAATATTCAAATTATGAGCATAAACATATAAGACCAAATATTTTGAAAAACATCGGGGGAAAAAAACATGGGAAAAAACCCTGAAAAACACAAGAGAAGTGTGAATTCAGAGGATTTTAGTTTCAAAGTAGTGCAGACCCCTTTTTCCCTGTTGCTGAAGTTGTTACACTTTGTGTGGTATAGTGAAATATTCATTTCCTATATTGAGGACTGGATATGACCTTGGAGTCTAATGATTCAAACACTTAGCTAGGATGAGGGAAAGTGGGGTTCCAGTTCCTGCACTAATGAATGTTCATGTTCTATGTTCAACAGTAATTGTACAAAATGCATAAATATTCATTGGCTTTGATACTCTCTCCCCTTGCAGATGAGCAGCCTCATCCTCAGGTGAAAACCATGTTTGATTTTTTTGTCAGTGTGTGATTTGACCTCATAGTTTCTCTAGAGGCTAAGTTTAAGAGGTCAACGCTTTGGCCACTCTTCAGTTTACTACTCATTTAAATTGGGCTTTGTCAAAAGCGAAAATGCACACAGATTTACATGTACACTTTTCCTTAATACGTCTTTAGCTATTCCATCCCAGAAGGATATTGTACTTCCAATATCGTCTTGATACTACAGTACGTTGGGCATTTAAAGGTACAGTTCAAACTGTAAGGAGATACAAATAAAGAAAAAGAAGGCACATTGGAGAAAATGTATTCCTATGAGTGAGATGAAGACCAAATCAGAGTGCTCACAGTCACTAAGTACAACTTGTATTTAATATATTTTCCACAGGAGGCAGTTCATTTTGTGAATTGCAAGAAAATTAATCTCCTGGATTAACAACTGGAGGTAAAAGTGAAGTTAAAAATCCTAACTTCTTGTTATGTTTACAAACATTTTTTTCCCTAAACACGTACAGAGAAAGCAAGATTCAACTTTGCTTTTACCCTCTTCAGAATACAGGTTCCTGAATACCATGTTAACTTTAGCAGCAGGGTCACTATCATTGCTGTAATGATCAGTAATGGTGTCTTGCTGCTTTTTCTTCTTTTCTTTTTGTTCAAGAGCATCACTCCCCATCCATTACATTTTTTACAAAAATGGTTTGCTGACTCTAGCAAGACACACAAAGAATCTTTGTGCACAATTTATCAGTATCATTCCTAAGAGATGCTGCAAAGCCTGTGAAAAACAGGATATTCTCCCTTCATGTTCGGTTCATTTTACACTATTTTCTAACCTCCCTTCCTGAGTATCCTATGTTAGAGTTTCTCTGTTATCTCCTATCTACTAGGTCTGCTTCTTTTATTTTGTTTAATCTGTCTGTAATCTCTGCTACCAATTGTAAAGTGTTCTGTAGTTATTTGAAAGGAGCAAGTTTGAAAGAGGGAGATGGTTAATTATGACAGCATACTAAATATTGAAGTAAATGGCAGTTTTGTCATTTAATGTAATAGAGGCAGGATTACGCTAATTATAATTTTATAATCTCCCCATTAGAGCAGCACAACAGCAACTCCATTAAAACATATTGCTTAACATTAGATCCCCTGCTAATAGAATCCATAAAATAGAACTTTAAATGTTCAAAGCATGAGATATGTAACATGATGTTATATCATGCAATAGCTGTGCTTTTTTGGAGCTATTGTAATCATTCTCATTAGGTAAAATTCATTCTTTTTCCTATTTTAATCTCATAAAATCACACCATATCTCAAACCTTTTCTAAAACATACTGAGTGCAATTCCTAGATTGATTTTTTCCCTTCCTAATGCAGAAGTTTTGGCTTAATAAGGGAAGAAAGAGTTCAGCATTGATTTATCACAGGAAAATTGCAACTGTGAGGATAAACAGACCACTGGAAAGCATAGTCTTCTAACCCATTATCATTTATTTTAAATTAAAAAAAAAAATCCTCACAATTTTAATATATGATCACACAAAAATAAATAAATACGTGCATGTATTATCATGGCATTTGAAAAACAATCATCCTTCCAGGTCGAGTCTTTGTATTGCTCACCCACATGGAGGCCTTAATGTCCTTCCAAAGCACAGCTTTCTGGATTTTGTATGCTAGGGGCTACATTTTCACTGAAGTAATTTCACCTAGGTTAACAAAGCTAACTTAGCAGAAAATTTTATGACAGATTTTAAAGACCTGTGTGTCCAGATCGGGAAGTAGTTCAGTATTAGAATTTACATTAAAAAAAAACAACAATCAAAAAAAAACCCTACTTGAATACTTAATTTAATTATTTCAGTTATCAAACTTATGCCATATGTAGAACAGCCCTTTTAGCATTTTTTTAAGCCAAAAAGAAACTGTGGAGAAATTATTGATAGAAGGACCAGTCTATCCTCAGTAATATCACTCCTGTGCAAATTTCCCAAGATCTGTAGATTTGGAAGGAATCACATCCATTGTCATGTCCAACCACATTAAGATTTCTCCTGTTCAGTCCTTCACATTAATTCATTAATACAAATATTTTTTTACACAGGTTTTTTTACCTCTTAAGAAATGATACCAACAGCAACTTCTACATTTTCCCTGCTAACTTGGACTTACCACTTTTATTTTTTTTATTTTAGAATCACAAGTCTTTACAAATGAGGCAGGTAATTAAAAGTATGATTTGTCATGAGTTTTGTAGATAGCCACTGTTTAACTATTTCTTCCCTTCAAACGGCTAAACTTCTATTCCTGATTTTTATCTTCAATTTTGCTGTGAATTTGATGAAGAAGCAAGATTCACAAGCAAGAACATCCATATAAAACGAATCTGCAGGCACTATATGCTCAGAATTACCCTTTGGTTCACAAGTCCAGAAGTTTCTATGAGCTGCTTAAACGTACATACAGCCTATATGTGTCTTCAAGTAGACGGTGATGCACCAATGTTGAGACAACTTTTTGGGCCTTATTTCAGTCACAAGGAAAAAAGCTAAGCAGAACCGAGTGAAGGTGAAAATTTTAGTGTCATGTCAATATTCACATTAATATATCACCTTGAAGGTACCTTAAAACTGTAAAAATTGGTCAGTCTCTTCAAATATTCTTCATTTCTACACTACAGTTTTCCTTAGTATTGTCACAACCCATTGAATGGATACATTCTTGGGCTGCAGAGGTGGCTCAGCTTTGGCAACTGTAGACAAAATTCTAACTAGCAAAGTGATCCTTCTGTATTTGCTCATAGACATGCGTATTACATATACAAAATCATAAATTAAGGCTCACGGGAGCCATATATATTGAGGATATGGTAGTCTAAACTAACCATTAGCACACATTTTTAAGAATATCCATAGGTACTTAGACGGAAAATACTTGAACCAAATTTTCAGAGAAATCAGCCTTTTTCAGTACTTGTTTCAAACAGATGACTAATGTCCAGCTGTGTACATTCCTGGTCACACTGGACATGAGGCAGGTGTCTGTAGAGCTCCTCTCAGCTGGGGACCCACTGCACAGCCAAGGGTGGAAACAGGAGACAGCTTGAGAAGATTTTAAAATCTCACTATTGTGAACTACATCTTTTCATTCATAAAGAAGCAATTTCAACTCTAAATTTGCAATTTCTAATTTTTCTAGTTATATTAATGTAGTGAAAAAAGCGAAAACTACTAACAGTGGTCATAATGGAACCATATACTAAATTAGAAAAGAAATAAAATGCATAACTCCATTACTATGCCTGAGATTCACCAAATGTTTCATATGCATTTTTGGAAGATGTTAAACTCATACCCTGCATGTCAGTACTGCAATGTTTAAATTCATATTTATACCTTAGCACAAAGCGATGAGATAAATTTTGCAAAGCATTACCCACACAAGCAAGAAAACCATGGTGTTGAATCAGAGATGGGTTTTTTCTGTGTGTTTATTTTACAAAATGAGTACAGTTGAAGAATACTGGGTGGTGATGAAACTTTAATGATGAAAAGAGCCCTTGGAAATTGAACAGCCATAATTTCTCCCTGTAAAAGTATGAATCCCACAATAAGTACAGCTGGAAAGCTGCAGCTCTTTAGGAACCCTATAACACTCCAGGAATGTAAAACCAAGGGACACCTTCCTCTGCATTGCCGAGACGTGCAATTGTCAGCACTTAAAAACTAACAAATCTGTTTACTGTTGATGGCACAAGAAGAACTAAAGAGCCTGCAAAAACATGGGCAGAAAGAATGTCGTCAGGACTGCTTTTGGGTCAGTGCCTGGAAGAACCAGATTGCTGTGTGAAAAAGGTTACTTTCGTTTCGGAATTAAAAGTTGAGTTCGGTTTTAGTGCAAGGTGAACATTTAGATAATAGGGAAAGTTGGCAAGGCAGCCCTGTGGGATTGCTGTTACTGCAACTCAACCATCCACCTTTTAAATCCCCTCCCTAAAGAAGTTACTTAACAATAAACTCATAAATTCTGCCATACTACAATAGAAGTAAATTGGTGTCTTACTACAGCTCCCTGACAATCAAAGTAAATACCTCTCTGAGACTGGATCTTAGAAAAAAGTCCATGCTCAGGGTCAGGCATATGTAGAAGTCTTCTTTAATGAAGACTTTTTTAATTAAATGTTCTCAAAGTACCAGGGAGGAGTAAGAGAAAGAGTGTGAAAAGCAAATAACATCATAGCTTGGTCGCATATTTGAGACCAGAAGACAAAGTTCTTGTACTGAGCCATGGAAAAAAGTTCTTGGACGTAGGTCCTTGACATCTCTGGTAATATTCATGTCACATTGGTCTTAGCTGTTCCAGAAAAGTCCCCCTCTTTTTCTGGCTTATCACAATTTTTTTTTTTTTTTTTTTGAAGCTTCATTGATTTTCCTTAGCTTGGAAAGGTGAAATCACAATTATTTTTTTTAGAAGATATAAATAGTCACACAACTCTATCCGTTAGTTTAATGGAATTTCAGGGAGGTTAAACTTAAACAGACAAGTAGGGCTGTGAAAAACATAAAATCTGTCCTGAAAACATTATCCATGGCAGCTATCAACATGTAACTCCTGTGAGTATCCCTTTCCAGATGTTTTCTGCCTGTCCAATTACAATTGACTTTTGTATTATGTAAGATGTATTTTGAACATCTGATGTTATTTACATGTTTAATTCTTTAACATATTGATTGCATTTTTAAAAGACTTCTGTAAATAGAAAAGTTCCTTTTAAATACTTCCTCTTATCCATCATCTTTCCCTGCGACTCTCAGTGTGCTTTTGTAGTGGGCTTTAAATCTAAAATGTGTAAGTCTTGAAAGGCAAATTTATGTACATTCATAATACTAAGCAGTGCATAATTAGATTTTAAAAAACACAACCAATAAAACATGTCTACTTTCTCTGTCGTTGCTGATATTTATAACTGGCACATGGAATTTAATATGGATCATTACTTTCTCAGGATTTTACACATTAGCTACAGTTATGGTATTACCCCAGTACTTCTTGATTGTTCAGATGTGAAATATTTTTGAGTTCTATGTATTAGAAAAATTCCGTTCATCACATTTGTCTTGTCTTAATAGAAGAAGACAAAGTCTTATATCACCGTAACAATGTGTTAATTTCTGTGTTGTACTTATCTGTCTTTCAGTATGATTCTAATACTAGCCATGACACATCATTTTTGTGACATATCCCTAGCCTGTAAACATCTGCAAACTATTCATGGATTTTAAGAAGCAGGCCATTTGTATGTATTGTTTTATAACATTTCATGCCACCATTCATTTAAAAGCAAGCCCTCACTGTGAATAAAAAACATTATTGAGCCTCAGGAAATCACAACCCCAAATGACAAATCTTTAAAATATTTACAAAATAGATTATATTTCAGTATAGGAAGGGTTCATGACTTTTGTGACTTTTTAAGTATTTCTTTTTTATGCCATTTTAGGCTAGAATTTTCCTCTGATTGCAAGACCAAGTTAGTGGCTTTCTATGATGGGGTGACCACATCAATGGACAAGCAAAGAACTACCAACGTTGTCTGTCTGGACTTCTGTAAGGCCTTTAACACTGTCCTCCACAACATTCTTCTCTCCAAATTAGAGATATGGTTTTGATGGGTGGACTGTTGAGTGGATGAGGAAATGATTGGATGGTCACATGCAGAGCGTAGTGGTCAACGGCTCAATTTCCAGATGGAGATCAGTGACAAATGGTGTCCTTCAGTATTGGGATCAGTACTGTTCTTCATCAATGACACAGACAGTGGGATCGGGTACACCCTCAGCAAGTTTGCAGATGACACCAAGCTGAGTGGTGTGGTTGACACACCTGAGGGATGGGATGCCATCCAGAGGGACCTGGACAAGCTCAAGGATTGGGCCCGTGTGAACATCATGAGATTCAACAAGGCCAAGTGCAGGGTCCTGCGCCTGGGTTGGGGAAACCCCTGGTATCAGTACAGTCTGGGGGATGAAGGGATTGAGAGCAGCCCTGCCAAGAAGGACTTGGGGGTACTGGTGGATGAAAAGCTGGACACGAGACAACAATGTCCACTCATAGACCAGAAGGTCAATCATAACCTGGGATGCGTCCAAAGCAGTGTGGCCAGCAGGTCGAGGGAGGGGATTCTGCCCCTCTGCTCCACTCTGGTGAGACCCCACCTGGAGTCCTGTGTCCAACTCTGGAACCCTCAGCACAGGAAAGACATGGACTTGTTGGAACAGGTCCAGAGGAGGGCCACAAAAATGATCAGAGGGCTGGAACACCTCTTCTGTGAGCACAGGCTGAGAGAGTTGGGGTTGTTTAGCCTGGAAAAGAGCAGGCTCCAGGGAGACCTTACTGCAGCCTTCCAGTACTTAAAGGGGGCCTATAAGAAAGATCGGGATGGACTTTTTAGCAGGGCCTGTTGTGAGCGGACAAGGGGTAATGGTTTTAAACTAAAAGAGGGTAGATTTAGACTAGGAAGAAATTTTTCCCAATGAGGGTGGTGAAACCCTGGCACAGGTTGCCCAGAGATGTGGTAGATGCCCCATCCCTGGAAACATTCCAGGTTGTGTTGGACGGGGCTCTGAGCAACCTGATCTGGTTGCAGATGTCCCTGCTTATTGTAAGGAGGTTGGATTAGATGGCCTTTGAAGGTCCCTTACAACCCAAAGCTTCTATGATTCTAAGAAATAAACCTTATTTCAATTAAAAAAACACAAACCCCAAGAAACTAAACTTACACAAAGGTTGCGTTATTTGTAAGCACTTGAATTTTAAATAATAAACAATTTAGCTAATCTAAAACAACATGCTATATTTTTCAGATTACATCTTTGATAAATATTGTCATTTTCACTGTAATCCTTCAGAGACTTGTACCCATCTCTTAATTCTGTATATATCAAATATATTACCAAAATCATTGTAAATTATAACAGTGATTACTAAAAGATCTGCGTATATCTTTTCAGGACAAAAGAACTCACAAGCATGTAACAGGATTGATGGTCATAAAAATACAACCCCTCCAAAACCATGAATGATATAGCATCTTAGAATTAAATATGTCTTTCAATGTGTTTCTTTAGTAGGCCACATTTTCTCATCAATTTTTGGAGATGCAAATAAATGCTTTTTATAACTTCTCTGATTAACCAAGAATTTTTCTTTCTCTAAAACTCGCTCAGAAGGGAGACTCCATCTTTGCCAGAAGCCCACAAAATTTTTTATGAATTAAGAAATGTGGTGACAAATTTTATTGTTTCTTAGTTATAACTAGATATTTTTTACAATACAAAAAGTTGTGTCAGAACAGGGTGCAGTAATCTTTCTACCTGATACAGTCCTCAAAATAGCATATTAAAATATTTTTAAAAATATATATAATAAAAGCTGTGAACTCCTTCGGGCTTAATGATATATGTGCTACATCTAGGGGTTTTCTTTAACAGGTTTTCTTTTCAGTATGTGTCATTGAATAATGCTTACCATTATTTAAAAACCTAGGCAGTGTGAAAACCGTTGAAAGAAGCCAATACACAAAGCTAACTAAACTGCAATCATTTAAACTATCATTAGAGAAGAAAAATTCTCATCTTAGAAGCATGCTTTATAAATACCATACAATCTTTCCAGATGGCTTCATTCCTTTTAACTAAGAAACGCTGCAGAACTTGTACTCATTTTAGCCAAGTCGGACCTGCCCATAACAAAAATATCTAACTTGCACTGCATACACTACTCCTGTTACTGATAGAAATATAAAAATTTATTTGGTTATTATAAGCTAAGTAGGATTTGGTATGGACAGTACTGGGTGAAATATCAGTCCATCCTCCTGAGCCAGCAAGGGTCCCAGACCAGCTGGAGCCTCTCCAGCATTCCCAGCTCCCACAGGAGCACTGCTGTTGTGGGCCATGGTCTGCAGGTAATACTGTAAGAAAGCTCCAAAATAGTCACCCTGACTGATACGGTATGTACCTTGCTCTTCCTCAGAACCACCATTATTACACATGCTACAGACTGGAAACCAAAAATTCCTCGTTTTGCTCTCTTGAACTTCAGATGAAGGCTTGAACTATTCTGAGGAATTAAAGATTATATATCACTTTTTTCTTACTCGGTATATGATTGCATGTATCTTTACTGAAATAGTATTAATACTTATATCATGCCACCCTAAAAGCCTGTCTGTATACCGCCATCTTCACCTGTCTTTTTGAATTCTATTTTATTTCACTGGTGGTTTAAAGATCTTTTATATAAGAGGTTAAAAAATTTATTTGAAATCTACTATAAAATGCTATATTAACACCAATGATGACTCGATTATATTGTTGTGAATAGTGTTCCTTAAAACAAAATAAAACAAAAAAGTGTGAGGGCTGTTAATATTAGATGTTAACTCTACCACGCTGTGCCTGTATAGTAGTGGCAGAAATTAAAAAGCAGATACCCTCCCACAATGATAATCCCCCCAACTTAGTTCAAGATTACATGGTTGATGAAAGTACAGCAAGTTCTAATTTCTAAAGGGAATAATGACTTGTAGTTGCAATAATTTAAGGAATAATGTACCCCAACTGTACTTAATAAGGCTGTAATTCCATCAAAGGCTTCCGGGGACATCATAAACCATGAGAGTGAAACTCAAGTGGTTTCCTCATGTCACCAGAAGGCTGAGATGGAATTACAACCTTAATTTATATTCATTTTGAAGGAGCCTTATTTAATATTGCACATTGATCGCAATTAATGCCTTTGGAACTGCCAAAAACTATTAGCTGTGTTCATGGCCTTTTGAAGCTACCAAAAGTCATTTGTGTCACTGACTAGTGATTCTCAGAAATTTTTTTTTTAAGAGCTATAGCTTGGCCAGCACAAACTTGTATAACTGTGTTAACATCAATTTGGTGGCCATATATTTTTATTGCTTTTCTCTTTCATACTGAGTGAAAATGGGAAATCTTTCTTCTATCTAGAGTGAATAGCTCTTTATTTATAGAAGTTCATTGCAAATTAAGGGGAAAATTAATTGGAAACATTTGGTTAACTTAATCACTGAACATCACTGAATGAATATGGTTTTATTAAAGGGATTTTTTCAGTTAAATGCCAATAATTTGTCCACATCATATGTGAGTTAACTGTACAGGGAAAAGCTTTATTAACAGAAGGGAATTATTTTTGGTGAAAAACTGCAGGTAATCTGTTTTAAAAAGGAGGATTATATAGAATAGTCCAGAGAGCCTACAGACAAAAGAATTTTGGCATGGGGAAAAAAGGGGGAAACCTACTTAAATGAGTTGTGGGTCAAAGTCACTAAAGGTAAAATAATGTTCAAGTAATCTTCTGATTACTCAAAGAGTTCTTTCTTCCTCTCCTACACTATAGAGTAGGATTCAGTTATGCATATAAGAATATGAGAAATTCCTTGCTTGGTCAGACCAGGGGTCCACCTAACCCAACACTCGCTCCCTAACAAAGGAGAAAGCAAATGAGCGTTAGGGAGTGTTAGGGAGCCTGACCAATTTCTGTGGCAGTTAGAGGGTACATTCCTCCATATTTCCTACAGTATCCATTTATGTGTATATTATGCTTTAATTTTCTAATCACTTTTTGGACTCGATGATACTGTCTGCCTCCACAGCCTCCTAGGACAGAAAGTCTCAGTGTCATTGCTTAAAGGACTGCTATTGAAAAATGTGTTTTAGTGTGACGTCCTGGTGGTTTCTGAGTATCCCTGCTTGCGTAAGCCTAGGGATTTAGCATCACTGGGATGCTTTACAGTATGCCATGTAGCCTTAGGCTCCCTCTCCTGAAGGGTCCCCATAGGTCCTGTGTGGATATTTGCCAGCCTCTTGCAGGTTTCTTAGATATCAAAGGGGATCTAATACAGTCGGAGATGCCTGTATTTAGATAATGGCATTGAGCCAAAATGTTTACATGTGTCAGAGAACCTGCCATAAAATGTATTTCCTTGGAGATGACATTGTGTCAATTTCTGAAATTCCTAGTGCTGAGTAGCTGATTTGATTTATACTTCTGAACAGAAAATACATTGTCAGTGTAATCTCAGCTCCTCTTTATGACAATATATTCCAAGTAGAGGATTTATATCTGTAATTTGTTAAGATCAGGTACAGCTAGAAATAAATCACATACAGCTCCTATTGAAAGTCTTTTGGCCAATTTCTAAGTAGATGGTACTGCAAATTGGTCTTTAAAGCCAAAAACATGAAAACATAATACTCAGTTATATGTCACTTTTGAGCAAGACAAATATATATTTACACCTAAAACTGAAAAGCAGCATAAAAATGTTAACAAAAAAGAAATGCAATGTTGTCTGCTTGAAGCATAGCAATCCCATTTGTCTTTGGAAGGAGATGTTCTCAAGTCCACAACCCAATTTAAAAGGCTACCTTTGAAGAACAACTGTAAAACTGTAATATCCTTGCATGGACCAGCAAAAGTTAAACTAGGTAGCAGGGTTTCACATGATCTACACATGAAGATAATATCCTCTGGCATGTGATGTTTTTAATGCTGAGGATTTACAAGCCTTCTAAGGGTGCTGGAACAAATGAAAGGAAGAAAAATCCAATCAGGGTACTTAAAACAAAAAAACCTCTGGCTGAGAAAGTCCCAGAGTCAACAATTTTGGGAGGCTGAAAAAAAATTCTCAGGTTTAATATTACAGGGGTGTCTTGTTTTCACAGTTTTCCCTAGGCATTTGGTCTTGGACAAAGTCATATTTGTCCAAGACGAAGTTTCCGTTCAACTGAAACAATCCAGTAGAGCTGCTGTTAGCCTCCCCCTCCCTGCAACAAATGCTAAATCCTGGCTTTGCTTCCTGAGATGGATTGCAAGGTTTTCAGTTTCCGCATGTAACATTTGCAACTAATGCCAAATTGCTCATATGTTTCACCCTTCTGTGGAGTCTAGTACAACTCTTAACATTCCTGGTACTCCTTTACTACTATTCCATAAGTAATCATCTCTGCCTGGCTTCTCTGAAAAATTCATCACACCCATGAAAAATTCAAATTAATCAAAAACACCCCATGTCAAAAATAAAGCTGCCCTCTGAATTTTTTTCTTCTTATTAACAGTCAATGCTTTGAGAGAAACACTGTTTGAACTTGCCCAGGTTGCCTGCCTTGTTTAGGAGTTTCAGCACTGGAGGAGCTTTTAATTGCTCCAATCCACTACTCAGGATACTTTAAAAAATAATCTCTTTATACTCTTCACACTATGTGGTCTTAAGCTGTACTCCAAGAAAAGGTGTCCTCAGAAGTTATATCTACTTCATTCTGTACTTCAGTTCCTATTGTTATTGAATAAGAAAAATGCATTTTTATAGCCGTTTCTAGATGTTCTTTCTCCAAAAGAAAGACATGAAACATAGAATTCTGGTTACACAGGTACAATCACAAGCAATCAATAAAAAATGGATCTACCCAAAAGAAGTGTTCTGGTATACAGGTAGTTTGCATGTGCAATGCTTTTGTGATCAATGGGTGACAAATAGCTATGCATTGTGAAACTCTGAAACGTATATAAAATTTGAAAAGATTTGTATCCAACTGGATATAAGGAGATTTTTTTTTTTTCCCTCATGAGGACAATAAAGCATTGGAGCATATTGCCCTGAGACATTGTGCAGGCACATTCTCTGGAGGTTTTCAGGATCTGACTGGATCAAGATCTGAGCAACCTAGACTGACTTTGAAGCTGATCTGGCATAAGCATGAAGTTAGACAAGAGACTTCCTGAGGTCTCTTTATCCTACCATAACATGTTTGTATGTCTTAGGTTTCTGTAAATAAATAAATTTAAGAAAGAGAAAATGCAACATGCAATTTTGAAAGTCTATTGCCCAATTGTCATCGGATGCAACTTTTTTCCTTTGTTGAGAATAAAACAGCGAGTGGCTTTGGTAAATCATTGCAGCATTGAACTCCATTTACCTAGACATTGCCTTTGCCAATATTTGTTTTCTATTAGCTTCTCTGCTGTACACCAAAATTGGGAATAAAGAAGTTTGCTAAGAAGAAATTGCAATTTTTGTTCCTGGAATGATTTGCAAAATGTTTTACATTTTTGAATCTTTATTCCTAATAAAAATATGTAATAAAAAAGATAGGGAACAATTGGTAAATTGGAATAGTACATTTGTTAATATTAAAGAGCTGTTAACTATGAATAATTATTACATTGGTCTAAAAAAGGTGCCAGCTCAAAAGAAACGTAAAAATAATAGGGTGGTTTTGTACATGTTTATTGATGAATCTCTTAACTTATTTTCTAATTTTGGGTGTTGCAATTTTATTCTGCAAATCTTGATATATTTTGAATGATTCTTCTCAAAATAGAAGCAACCCAAATATACAGTTTCGAAAATTTTTAGCTACAATGCCTTTCAAATACTTGCATGCATCCTACAAGAACATTGACCAGGTTAAATACATATTTCTGGTTCATCTATGATAACTTCATATTTTTAGATATCATTTATTGTGGATTGACAGCCAATATCCTCAGGAAAGTATAAGTAAAAGTTTTTCCCCCCCTTTACTTTAACACGAATGTTCTGATGTTGCCCGCTAGGACCAAGAAGCAATAAGAACAAAACAATATTTTTAAGTGGGAGCACTTTGGATTATCTTTTTCTGTAGGATGGAGGCACTTTTTTCCCATTTTTTTCTATCATAGGAAAAAAAGTGCATGGACTGAAAGGGGAGTACTTTCTTCATTTTTTGAAGAAGGATTTTTTTATTTCCAACATGGACAACTTGTAGGAAAAGTATAAAATTGTCTCACAAGTTTGTTTCGTACAGAAGGACTCACCTTATAAGAAGAAGAATGTTTCCAGGTAAACAGGAGCCTTTTCTCCGTGTAGAACTAGCTGAGATTTATAGGTCAAAACAAAGTTATTTTAAATCAGTGGTGATTCTTGTACCCTCCACAGAAATCCAGTTATGAAATGTATGCTATGGGGATACATGAGCTGGGAAAAGAGGTCATTTGTGTGTGTGTGTTTATATAAATATATAAATGTCTATACATGTAAATATGTATGTATAGTTACATAAATATAGCTACAGGCAAGAAGCGGAGAGAGCATTGCTAAGTCTTCTCAAAGTTCATTTTGTAGCCTGAAGCCTTGCCAATAACCTTACTTACAATAAAGTAGGATGCAATGGCATTCTGTGTGATGAAAAAAATCATTAAATTCTTACAGGTTTTATGGAGATACACATTAAATCTTTGGTGCAGAGGATTCACAAGAAAAGCCAAAAAAATGGTGTGGCAGGACGTCTTTGTTATAACCTGTTTAATAAACGTTCTCAGGATTTCTAGTTAATTGATCTCTGGAGAATACACAGTAAATTATTTTATACTTCCCATATATTTCAACTTAATCTAATTGAGAGAAAATACTTTTCCTCTCTCACAGTCTGTTGTCTCAAAGGGGCACCACCACAGAAAATGCATCTTTAAATCTCCCCAACAGTTCGCTGTTCTCGGGCCGTCATAAGAACCTGTTCATATGAATATAGATTTGTCTCAATTAATTAATTAATTCAATCTGCAACAGATACTGCTGGCATCTCCTGTACTTTGTGCAGCTCACTAACTGAACAGAACTCCCTGTATCTCCTATTAAAGGATATGCATCTCATACAGGTGTTTAGTCCATCTTTAAAAACATTAATAGGACAATTATAAGCCAAATTGATGGAACAAAATTGTCATTAACTTTCACAAAGATAGAATTGCTTGAAAGGCTTAAGGAGATGTACTTGTTCATTTAGAAATACATGAAACTACAATTCGGTAAACTCTTCCTGCAACATATTTGTAGAGCTGACATTTTTTATCAGAGTTAGGGATTTGAGATGGCAATTATTCAAAAGGAGTCTGAAGGCCTCAGATACATATTCCCTAGCAAAATCCACAAATTATTGAGAAACTGATATCCCTTGAATTTCTTTTTAAACCCAGTCTTGGAACAGCTCTGTATTTTTCCTCAAGTGCTTTCTAGAATACTCAGGAACTTCTTTTCCCTGGAGTTGAAGTGTAATGAGGCCTGAGGTGTCCAAGGAGGTGTCGGTACAGAATACACAAAGTACAAATGTTTTGGATGTAGCTCTCTCTGCTGTCCAGTTCCTTTTTCTTTTTTTTTGTTTTTTAATTGTAAGGTAAAGAATCATGCGTGCCTTGTTTTACCCAAATGCAGGGGTGCTTTTATTCTGAATAATTTTTACACCTGAGTTTCTGCTCTTGATAAATTGTTGCCTTTTATCGTATAACTTCTGTAAGATTTAAATACTCTTATTGGCTGCAGATTTCCAGATATTATTAATTTCATTTCTTTAGGCTGTTGACCTTTTTAAGTCTACAAAATTCAGAAATATTTTAAAAGATGGGGTTGGATGTTGAATGAATTACAATTTATTTTAGATTTTTTTTTTATGAAACTATTTTCTAAAATTTAAAGAAATATATTTTTATCTTTCCAGGAATTAATATCCTGATCATATTTTAGTGTTTGGAAGGTATCACAGAATCAGGAAAAAAATATTTCCAGCCTCTAAAATTGTTTAGTATAAGTTAGTGCCTTATGACATAATAGGTATATGTTTGAACTCTCGATTGCCTTTTTTTTTTTTCTTTGCCTTACCTTTTTCCTCTCATTATTCCTTAGTACTTTCCACTCAGAATATAACCCTCATATAATTTTACTATAGATTTGAAATCAATGTCTGGACAGATCTATCAGTAAAGAAAACAAATTTGTACAACTTCCATATTAAGCTTTATAAAGCCTTCGTATTGACAGTGTCATTAGGTGTTAGGAAATGAACTTTATGTAAGGTTTTCTTCTGTGACACTCCTTGAACAAAATCTCACCAAAAATTTATTTCTTCACTTGCTCCATAGAAGCAACATTTCTGATAATTGGAGTCTGATACAGGACACGCACTGAGCCCATTTCTTTGTTGTACTTATACAGCCTTAGCTTTTAGGATACCAAAAAAGCTGATATGTATGTGACACATATGAAAGAAATGGAAAAAACAAAATATGTGTTTTCCTCTACTCCATCCAGCCCCCCATTAATTACATATCATTACAGTTTATTTGTTGATGATTTTTTTTTTTCAGTTGAGTGATTTCTAGCTTCTAGCTTTCCCCTACTCTGTGGGGAACTTTGTAGTATGAAAGCAGAACTGTGTAGAAATGTGGACCCGTGCTAGCCAGGAAAGTCAAAGGCAAAGGCAAGTGATAGATGATCCCTCTGCCAATGTCCAAACTGAGATGAAATGCAGTGCTTCCCATTCACAGAAAAAAAAAAATTAAAAATATTGATGATTTTTTACAAACCTTCCCAACCCCTACAGTTTTCAGTAAAACTGATGTCCTTGTCAGATTCATTGCTAAGAGTGCTGGATATTTGCTCAGCTGTAGAAATCTGGAGTGAAAGATTGTAGGTTCAATGAAATGGCATTTTCCAAGTAAACTGTGTTTTGCTGGAAGTACCCCAAGCTCTACCAAACACTATGATTATACATCCTATGCAGACTAGAGATGTGCATCATTCTTGCATGACAGATTTTTGAATGCATAAGACTTGGGGGAGCAAAGCTTTGCAAGGTGAACAATAGAAAATGCCCAGTGTTTTTTCTTTCTCCCACAGGCTTTCCTGCAGACACAGATAATAGGGACATTAGTTATTAAATAGTCACCAAGTCTTTCTCTATTTCTCTACCCTTTTCAAACAGGTTAATTAAAACACATTTATATGTCAGTTAAATAGAAGGTAGCTTGAGTCACAGGAAACTTCAGCACCCATTTTTTAATAAATCCTCCTGATTTTATAAATGTCCTTCAATCACTTTCAATAGCTGTCTCTTGGAAGATGCAAATATCTGCATCTTCATTTTTTTTTCCAAAAAAAAGCAAGTTTTTTTTTTTTATATGGGACTTCATTATCAAAATTTCTGTATTATGGTTGTAAATAAGCTCAAAAAAAGAAGTTATTTTATACAGTTATCATTCATAAAGAATGAAAAGGTAAAATAAAATTTCTTCCTGAGATTAAGAACAGGATAACCGCTTATCATGTAGTCCATGGGCTGACATGTACAAAGGTACCAGTATTGGGCACCTCAATCTACTTTTAGCTTAAGTGAGATGCTGGCAAACAAAGAAAGCATTTTATGCTCAGCCTCTCTCTTTTGGGACAACTGTTCACACAACTGCAAGTGCATCTTCAATGTAGGTTCTATTGATGACAGAAAACCCCAGGTACTGCTGGTATGCAAAAACCTTATTAGCCACAAGTACATAAAACTGTCATATCTGTTTGTGCTGCTCAAGACTCAAAACAAAAATGTTAGGGCTCACCTATATGATCAAGTTAAATTGCTGTCTCCTTTGTCTATGCTCTTAACCAATACCGAAGCAAGACAATATAGTGTGACTCAAACTTCTGTCACAGTTTCATGTCTGTAGAGAATGTTTTAATGTGAAGATGCACGTAACTATTTCGAAGCGCCAGGAGCAAGGAGTACACTCTTACATACATTTTAATTCTACAGATCTGGTTTTATATATTTTCTACGATTTTTTTCCCTTTAATCTGGTAAGCTCCATGAAATTGATAAACCATAAATATGGTGTTACTGTGAAACTAATACCCCAAATTGGTTTATTCTATTGTATCCCAAAAGACTGTCACAGAATACTCTAGCATAAAAAAACTTGGATCATATATTACCATTGATTTTTAGTCATAGTTCTTCATTGATTTCAATGGGGAGTTCTTATTAGGAATCCCTGGCATGAAATGGCCACCTGTATTAGATTTTTTAGAAAAAAACCCACAGCTGGTAAAAATGATCAAAATAAGCATCAAGAATTTCGCTCCATATTGGGAGCAACCGCAATAACAAAGTTATCTATCCTGCACCACAGAATAATTTCAGCATGAAAAAACAACTTTTTTTTTTTTAATAAAAATAACTCCTCGGGAGTTAAAAGTAGACAGATTAAACCATATGAATTAGGATTACTTTCTGCAGTACCAAAAAATAAAATCTTCAGAGCCTGGTGTTTCTCACTGTAGGAGCCATCTTGTGGAGAGAAATTATTTTCCCTATGTTAGCTTAAAAAGCAAATTTGCTCTCCCTGAATTGAAAATATATTCATGGGATTTAAAAAGCACACAGCCCTAAGTGTGTGCTTTTTCACAGTTTTAAGAGAAAAAGTATAGACAAATGAGTCAGGAAAATGTTTTGGGCTTTTTTTTATACCCATTATCGGATGCTCATTCCCCAAAGATTTGTGGGCATAATTCTAAATCTATTGGAGGGAGAATTTTAAATTCTGAGGTAAAGAAACACTCCTTTTTTAGGAAAAAACATGACGTGCAGTCTTTAGAACTTGGATATGAATATCCCTTATGTCGTAGTACAAAAAAACTCATGCAATATAATTTATCACTTTTGTCACTGCCTTATTTTCTGAGCAGTTTATAATACTTAAAGGACATATTTACTCACATGCAGCAATTAATTATCTGTCCCCATTTGCTAGGTAACAAGGAGGATTAAAGTCAAGTATACCAGAAATTTGTGAAAGAGGATGGAGTCAAACTTGGGAAGTTTTCCCACTCCTCATGCCGTGAGTTTAAACACTGAGCTGTGCATTTTCCCATTAGCAATTACAGTGTTTATATGATTCCTCATTCTGTTATCCCCTACTCTAACTGAGCAATTTAGTTAGTAATACTGCTAACATTACCAGATCCTGCTGGTAGTTCTGGCTGTCGGTCTTTATAGCTACTTTTCTCTCTGGGCAGGGCTTGGAGATGTTTCCTTTCTTAGTCAGTCCAGCATCATCGGCGGGGAAATCATGTCAGTTCTGCCTGCCTTTGCTCTAGCGTACATTTGATCTGAGCATCTTTTCTCTTGATCCTTCACTTTTGCTACTAAGTGCTTTGCTTTTGCAGTAAGCTTGTTCTAGCCCCAGTTTCCACGAGTCATGTTGAGATCCGAGGTTGTTATTCAGTCTCCGTACACTGGAATCCACTCCTGCAAAAGAGTGCATTGTCTCACTTCTGTGCTGCAGAGTTCATTCCTTTAACGATCTGATCATTGTTCGCTTTCATTTCTACGTTTGCAAACTGAACTGGAGCCTCACTGCTGGCTGTCTGAGGAGAAAAAGATGGGCCTGCTGCTTCTCAATGGAATTGAGTGAGCATGGCAACTCTTTTAAGAAAACAGGTATCTCTTCCTGAAAGATTATTCTTTAGTCCTTGCTTTTATCCTGAGCGCGTTTATCCGGAGCGCATTTATCCCAGCTTTCCTGCCTTTCATAGACAACCTTTTCATGGGAATTGTTGCAAAAGAATGATGAGGCATTGCTCTTTTAGCTAATAGCTGTCTTTGACACTGTCTTTCTAGAACACTCAAAAACTTGATTTTAAAGTCCCTTTATCCCCAGATTTTCTTCAATAGTGTTATAGAATTAAAAAATTTAAAATATAAGAAAGAACATCAACAATCTTAAAATCCATCTGACTTCCTGTGGTCAGGGTCCTATGGGACAACGGTATGCGGCACAGGGGAGTATGCCAGACTACCTCATTCCTGAAGATTAGCAGCAAAACTAGAATCACTGGGAAGTTTTAGAAGGCTATAAAGAAATAAGAAAGATGACTTCAGTAATGTTCCAAGTAATGAAGTTTGGGATTTTTCAAAGCTTTTTGGCAAGTGTTTTGTGCTTGGTTTAACTGCTACTTTCTTTTTTATTTTATACCATCAAAGCAAGTCAGTTCCACAATACCTTCTTTACTCCTTTGGTCTGTCTCTGACTTTGATATTCTCATTGTAGGGTCAGGTCTAAGAACTCAGAGCTTTCCCAAAAGACAAAGTTTTAACACTTACTCTAGGTTTGCTGACCCATAAAATTCTAGAAAAGCAAGTAATATGTACAAAGAGGGCATTTAGATCACAGAAAAAATACAGAACCCAAGACGGAAATACAATCAGAGGCATTACTAAAGAATAAGGAGAAAAGAATTGTTGGAAAAAAGGATGCCCCAAAACAGTTAGGCCTGCAGATAAATCAGGGAGTGGAGTTAGGGAAGGGATGTCTTTGAAAAGATTTCTTCCCTGCACACCCTGCGTTTTTCTTAAATGCAGCAAAATGGAATGTATTAATAAAATACACGACTCCCTCATAAAAATATCTGTGACCAAGCAGAAAAAACTTTCAATAAGGTTTATGTTCTTGAGGTGTAGATATAGTATTAAAAATCTCTTCCTAAACCCCATAATTTCTGCTTCAGTGATAAAAGTGACACCGACGTCTTCAGTTTTGCTGTTAACGTATTCAGGTAGTTTCAGGCAGCTTTCTGCCCATTTGACTGCTTTCAAGTTACCTTTGATTTTGTCTAAATAGGCAACAAAAGTCAGGCATTTCTTCCAGATTTAGTTACAGAATATGTAATGCTTCATCATCTTAAGCAGGCTACTCAGTCTAGTTAAAGAATGTTGTTGATTTTTCAGTGTTTGTGCAGCTACAGTAGATCTGACCTAAAACTCATTTAAATGAAAGACATCTATTGAATCCATGGGCTTTGGGGCATAAACCAGTCAGCCTTTCACTGACTCACTGAAATGCTGTAGTCAGAAAAATGATTCATGTTTCCTTCCAATGCCTTGGACTTGAATGTGGTTATTCAAGGAGTTAGTAATCGCAGGGCCAGTATTTTATAAGCTATGAATGTTATAAGAATGCAGATATATCAACTCAGTGCTGTTCTTTCTGAACAGAATTATTTTTTTAACAGTGCAATTCAGCTTCAAAGCAGAACTGAAGACAAAAAATCAAAAAAGACAACATAAATTCTGTGTTAAAATTGCAGTTCAAAACTGGAACCTACATGTATAAGCATTCACAATCATTGATATTAGGAAAACAAGACAGGTAGATAAGGTGTTAGTTTGCAACCGCGGATAACAAAAAAGTTAAAAAGATTTAAACAGAGAAGAAATCTATGGCTCCGGTTTTTAATTACATTGATGTCATTGACATTATCATTAGGCTTCACTAGAATCACTACCTAGATTTGTATAAAGTGGCAGCAGGTTTGGAAATGTGGTTGTAGATTATTTTGAATAAGCTATAAAAATAAGGATATGTAGGGGGGAAAACCACAAAACATCAGGATGAAAATCTCAACTGTATAAAAAGCTCTCATTAATCTCAAGAAAGACCAACTGGATAATTTATCTAGTTATCAGTGTATGAGGACGAGTACCAGTGAAAAGACACAGACACCTACTTGCTGATTGCTGATTTGTCAATTTCTCTCCCTCCAGTTAACTAGAAAATAGAAGAGAAAAAGACATTAATGCATTTTTTCTAGGGTTTTTTCCCTTAATATTCTTTTATGTATTCATTATCTAAATTTAGTAAGTCAAGCAAGCTCTACTATAAAAAGAAATATTTCCTGCATTTAATTAAGGGGATACTTTAGAATATGGGTCCATTTTTTCAGCCTGAATCAGTGCTTATCACACACCATCAATGACCTCCATTATCACTAAGTATTACTTAAACAGGTGTCATTCAAGAGTTTTCCGTTGTTAAACTAAATCCTAATGCTGAAAAAGTTAGTGGAATCACATAATGTATATGATAACAATTGCCCTGAGAATTATTGCAGGACCCATGAAGGTCCTTCCTCTTCTGCCTGGCTTTGTAGAATTTCAGTGGAGTCCCCTTAACTTTGTAGTCAGAGAAGAAAGTTGAGTTACAGTAGCAGATAAGGAGGCCTTCAAGTTTCTGGACCAGATTTCATTCCTTCCTTGCTAGACAGCTAATGTGAAGAATGATTGCCATCTATAAAGCCTCTAATCTGCCCCACCAAGATAAATAAAATGGGGAGCAATCAAAATTTTCAGGATACCCTTCACGCTGTATCATCCATGGTCAAATTACCTGTTTTCACCAGATTAAACTACACTTTAGTGTATTTCTGAAATGATGTGATAGAAACACGCTGTATAGCCAGGATGCTAGGGACTGGTATTTTAGGCTTATATAAAGTAAATCTTTAACCTGATATTTTTTCTCAGTTAGAGGAAGGACATGAAGAACCAGTAAATCTGGGTCTGCAATATGCCAGAAGATGATTCCAAGGGAGAGAAGTATTAGTTGAAAAAGACTATTTGCCTTAGTTTCTTAGATATATACAATTAGCATTGCTAGAGGACAATTTCATGCCCCATGAAGAAATCTGAGTGGAAACTTCATGTCACAAATTAACAGCAGACATTCTGTGAGTTGCTTTCTAACCACTGATAAAGTGTGATTGCTCAAGTTGCAGCAAAGGGAACTATACTTGGGTGCACCACCCTTCCGTTGGAAAAAAAAGGTTTTTTTCATTCTGCTTTCCTTGGAAATGTTGCAAACAATTTTTCAAGCCCACCTTGACTTTTCTGTGTTGTGTGACAGGATCATTTCCAAATATCCCATGTTTCAAGGCTACTAAGGAATGAACTAACCTCTTGTTCACTTACATGCACTTGACAGTCATTCTTGTTTCTCATTTTTAAGAAAATAACATCACTGCAGACCAAATTTATGCTTAGTGATAGGTGTGTGTCACTGCATGCCCCCAGTTCCTAGTCACCCAGATTGGTATTATTGGAACTATGCCCTCAAGTCCTGTACAGACCTTGCACCCAAACTTCCTTCTAGGGAAGGAACAGGGACCAGCAGAGGAAAAGGCTGGCACATTCGCAGATCTCACTTCAAGAAGGGATCAGGGTGTAGTTAGGGCATGGAGCTGAAGGCTCAGAAACAGAGGTGGCCAGTTTAGATATAGTTCCTCAGTCTGGAGGATAGTGACATGAGCATTGTAAATTATTTGATTCTTAAAAATAAGATAAAAATGTTTTCATTGTCTACTCTACTAATGGACTATAAATGTCCATAGTGCCAGTTCTGCATGCTCAGTACAACTGGGACTTACAAAATAGTTCCCCATTTTTCAATTTAATGGAGAATTTGTGAACTCTATTATCACTACTAATATAGTAGAATCTAAAGATTCCAATTGCTTTATTTTGCTGTACATTTTCCTGCAAAAATGTGTAGTTTGAATAAAAGAAGCTGAAAAACTATATACGTATGTATAAATATTATACACATCAAAGGTCGTTATTTCTTTTTTTGTTGACGAGGAATTGAAGAACAGAGAGAGGCAGTAACTAGTCAAAGTGCACATATGAAAATCAAAATATTAGCCTTCCCATTCCAATGCCACCTGGTTGATTCTCCCTAAAATATGCAAGAGCATGGCACTGTCACAGATGAATTACAACTTGATGTTCTCCACAGGAGCTCACTGCCAGATGCTGTGGCCCTCCACCACCAGTCAGCAAGCAGGAATTGTAGTGCTTAGGGAGGCCAGCTGCGTGAGTTGAGTTTTGGTAGTTCTTTGATTAGGTCTGTATTGTCTACCTGAAATTCAAGTCAACACAGAACGCTTTCACTAACATCCTACTTGCATATGTAGGAAAAAAATCGAGGGACAGTGTCCTCAGTGGTAGCTCCCAACCTTTGAACTTGCTCTACTGATGACCTGACATAATCCTAAAAGCCATCGGATGGTGTCTCTGCCACGCTTAGACAGCAAGAGTCTGAAGTCACCAATCATCACAGGGAGCCATATGCCCTTGTACTGCAGGAAAGGGATCAGAGGATCTTTTTTTCAAGGAGAGAGAGTGAGGATTCTTTTAATAGACAGACAGCTTTATTACATCACTCAGTGTTGTTTTGTTACTTTGAAGTAAGGAGAGTTTCTGTGCAGTAAAAGTAACCTTAGACTAAAATGTCTGAAATGGCTGTATGTGAGTAGGTATCTGGCAGTTTTGCTTTATAGTAGGCTATGCAAAGAGTACGAAGGTTAGAGAAGAGGACAGGAAGAATATTAAAAGGGAAATTAATAATTTTATGAGTTTTACAGAAGGGCTTGGGATGTAATGATAGTATGCACTGTAATATGCAGTATCCACTGAAAGTCATAGTTAATGGTTAAGGTAGGTTATATGTAGCATTTACATAGTGCTCCGCAGCTTCAAAGAACGATGAAAACATAAATTAATTAATTCTCAGGATTTTAAGATCTCTATTTAGATAGGTAGGATCCTCTTAGAAAGTTCAATGTAATACAGTTGATAACATCTACTTACAAAACAGGACAAACAACAGCAGTATTATCACTGGCTTTGTGAATTAGTTAAGCACCATTGTCCCTCTTCTGCTCGTGGAAAAGCTGAGGTTTAACTATTGGGAAATTTCTGTGAGGCATGTCAATGACAGAGCTGAAATTAAACTTTAGGAATAGCCTATGTTTTGGCTCGCTTTTTCTGTATGCTAAGTAAATCTAAGGAACAGTATGGTTTAGTGATGTGAGATAGACAAATATATTTAAATTTAAAAGTTCATAGTCATGATATTTCTGTTCTTATGACATTTCCATCACAATAGTGTAGCTTGGTGATATTTGTTTGAAGCCTACATCATAAGCAATTTTGTGGTATGGGAAAAGATATGGGAAAAGCATTCATCATAATATGGTCAGATTCTGACCCCTGCCAAAGAACAGACCAGCTTCACAGCACCTGTTAATGTATCTGCTTGGTGCTTTTTACAAGCTCTTTCCTTATTATCCACTTCCTCAGCTTTTCAGATACAGCTAACAAATATGGCTGCAATAAAGTCTGATGTAATGCAGAAATGTCCACCGGAGTCTGCAGAGATCCTGTAATAACATTGATCCCATTTAGGAGTTAACTCAGAGGCCTGATGATAATTAAAAATGTCAATATCATTAAATATTTCATTTCTCAAATATGAACGAAGAGGTTGAGTCACAAATTTGCATAAATTACATAACAGCCATCTAATTTTGATGATTGAATTGATGACACCTGGGACATGTAAGATGTTGGTTTTTTTCTCTCTAGTCCACAAAGAGTCAGACCCAGAAAACTTTTCAGGTCCCATCAGTGTATTGAAGCTCCACTACGGGTATTCAAATCCAAAAATCTGAGAGAACACAAACACTCTTATTGTGGTTATTCACATAATTTGTGAATTTAAGTATGATGGCAGATGATATGGATGGAACACAGAGAGCTTTTCCCACTTTATTGTTCTCGCCTGACTCCTGCTAGGAAGATAAATGGCAACGTTGTCAGTCAAAAATATTTTAATATTAAGTTTTCTCTCTCAAGTGGGACTAAATGGTATAACAGCATTGCATCAATCATTTTAATACAACTTAGCTTTTAAGAACAGTATATTGTGTTTTCAGAAATTAACTCAGTTCTACAGAAACAAACTGTCATTAACAGCGCAGCCTGGTAACTTCCTGTTTTACTTTATTGCATCACTAATTTGCAGGAAGATGTCCCATTTGTAAACGAGAAATAGCCAAGGAATAGAGCCAAGAAGACTCTTCATGGTGTCGATAGTGTAGTTAACTCCATTTTGAACCTTTTTTCACATAAATTAAAATGCTAAATCTTACAAGGTTTGCGTTACAAATATGTTTCTGGTGTTGGCAGCTGTGGTTTGGGGGTGGGAGGTTGCATTTTATTTTTGAGTGAATATTATAATATAGACCTAGAATTCTGTTTAGGTAGTAAATTTCTTTGCTATAATAGCTGTAAAAAATTAAAAAACAAATCGCCTAGGATAAAATCTTGACTGATGGGAAATTCATCTGTCATGGGACAAGAGGGACGGTCTTCTCATGAATTAATAAATAGCTTAAAAAATGGGATTAAGTGATCAGCTTCAACAAAAGTAGCAGTTTAAGAGTGGAGTTCCTAAGGGAGCTCTGCTGGGGTATCTACTGCTCGACATAAATGATCTAGAAAAGGACGTGAATGAGGCGACTAAGTGTTCTGATGATACAAAATTCTTCAAAATAATAATGATGAAAACTGACGGCTAAGAGTTGCAGCAGATTTCAGGGTGCTGATCAACTATGGGACAAAGAGCAAATGAACATTACTGTTAATAAATGTAAGGTAATGTACAGGGGAAAAAGCTTATCATTAGAAATACACAGTGATGGTCACTAAACAAGCTGTTACCATTCAGAAGAGATATTTAATTGTCATTGTCCATAATTCTAGGCAAGCGTTACTAGTCCAATACTCAGTGACAGTCAAAGGCTAAGCAGTATGATACCAAAAAAACAGCTAACAAAAAGAACAGAAAGTAAAAGAGACCATCATCATGGCATCACATACAGTCATAGCATAGTCACACCCTGAATTACCAATTCATTCCAGTCTCCTCAGCTGAAAAACAAGACTGCCAAAAAGGCAGGGCAAAGAAAAACAAAGGTACGGATTGCTTTCAATACTAAACAGACCCTGACACATTGGTTTGGCAAAGTGAACTCTTAGGTTTTTAAAATCATGAACAGAGAACAAGGAATGATTATTTATGTTTTTTTCATGACAGAATTAAGAAACATGAAGTTAGTAGGCAGAAGCATTAAAACAGGAGTACCTACTTTTTCAGCACAATGAATATCTTGTAGGGTTCACGTGGAGTTCATTGCCATACAATGCTTTGGATCTGAAAGGGGTTTGAAATCAGACTAGCCTGCATCATGGAAAAGAGTCCCTGCCAGGCTTCTCTTACAATGCTAAATTACAGCCTCTGCCCCAGATGCAAGGTGAAGAAAGGCAGAAGAAAAACCCGGAGGGGTACCTCTCTGTCCTTTCTCATGTGTCAGAAGCAGAAAGATTGGCTAGATGAAGGTTTCAGTCAAAGTGTTTTTATGATCTTGGGCAGTTTATTTCTTGCTATTGCCCTTCTCTTCTGTGAAATGGGGATAAAAATACATACCACCCTTACTTTCGAAGCATGTTACGATTTGAGATTTTCTGTAATGTCTTTAAAGATGCTTAAAAGTACACAGGTTGCAGGCTCTAGTTTTGATTGCAAAAATGCTCTGACATTTGCTTATGATTAAATTATTTAAAATGTCTTCTAAATAATGTGAAGACAGTTTCATCTAGTTATAGTGACTTCTAAGGAAGAATGACATTGGGTGGAAATTGTATTGGCATGTTCATTCTACACTTAATCATTTGTATTTATTGATGGGAGGGCTGTTAACGTTTTCTTTGAGCCAGCCTCTGGCTACATATGCAGAAATCTATAAAACCACAACTCAACTGCATTATAATATAAATAAATGGCTAGCATTCTGCTATTCCCAGGATAATTTACCTCAAGTGTTTTTCAGATTCCTGTTTCCCTGTCCTTAGCAGAGATGTAATGGATCATGATCACACACTCTCGCTCTTTGCTGCTGGAGCAACTGTGGCATTTTCCGCTGCTTCTTTTTGCAGCAATTGCTCAAATACTAAGTCTGTCTTGAGTTCTCTTTTCTGACTTGCCTGCTAATGAAGGAGGTGGAAGAAGATACCATAGTGTCTATTACTTTGCATGCTAGAACCACTTTCAAGTGAGTGGTGCCTTGACCTGTGAAAGTAAGATGTCCATATTCCCTGTAGAAAGTGATTGCTGCAATCTTGCTCACATGTATTCATCTCTGTTAAACATTCTGCTTGTTCTGGAATTTACTCTCTAGGCAGCTTGAAGGCCATTGAACAAAGAATTTTCCTAATATATCATAATTACACAAACACCTGTGCCAAGCAACCTTGTACTCAGCTACTCAAAATTTTTTCAGGGGTTCAACAATGCTCAGCACCCCTCAGCTGTGATTTGATGGTCTAATGGCTGAGCTTAGGGTACAATGAAGTACAGATGGGAATTCTAGATCAAAGACTTTTAAAGACAAGTGCCCAGATATACTTGTAGCACATTATTGATTTTGATATAGTTGTACAACACGCTTTACAACATAATACTGCTTCTCTTCCCTGTAAGAGCAAAACAAGAACTACACAGAGGGTCATTTGCAGGTGTTCACTTCAGAACGGATTATATAAAAAGCTTAATGGATTATTTGTTTGGCTTGATATATAAATGCCACCTTGCACAGTACTGTGTACAAAATGTCTTTTTAGAGAACTTCTTTCCTTTTCCAGATTGCTTAACTGGCTTTTGGAACCCATAAAATCTTGCTTGGAGTCATACAAACTTCAGTCTCCAAATCTCAAAGCTATTCTTTACTAAATCTGCTCCTAGTAACACACTCTTTTGTGAAGTCATCTTTGAAAATATAAATATTTAACACTGGATTTGAAAGTTCATCACAGTGATTTTTCAGAATGTCTTGAATGATTCACTCTCTCTTCAGCCATCAAATAGAGCTGATTTTTAGATGGACAGTAACTCTTTCCCCACCTCTCGAATTCTTTCTAAAACTTGTGAGGATTTTCAACAGCTTAACAAATTAATATATTCTCAGTTTTTCTCACATCAATATTATCTGGTATCATCAGCACAAACAATTCAAACATTTCAAAATGTATTAATATGGGAGATCTCTTACTCTTCACCTCGATTTACAACATTTTTTTTTCTAATGTGGTTCAAACTGCCTGAAAATATAAGTCCACTAATGAGTTTATACATTGGGATTATTTAAAGAACTAGACCTTTCAATGTAACATCAATGTCATTTTTTTTCAGAACAATGTTAGTACTAGAAGTCAGAACCTTCTTACCACATTAAAGCAAATAAAAATCTAGTATATTGACATATAGTTACTGACCTGAATTTGGAGTGGAATTGCAGAGATTCCACTTTCTTACAGATGTTATAAAAACCAACAGAAGTTATATTTCTACATTCAATCATGTTAACATTTGTGTGAGAATATGTATCATTATAAGACGTCATAGAAATGGTTAAAGGAGTCAGATCATTCTGCCCTGAAATCTCTCTTCAGCAGTGGCTGCAAGTGGATTCCTCCAGAATAAAAGACCAGAAATCGAGTGATACTTTTCCAGGGTACTCTTACAACCTCCAAAACCATAAAGGATTCCTAATGCTTAGGTGGTCCCTTTGTACTCAGCAGCTTTCATTTGTTTTTTCTCCCCCAGATTTGTCCAGTTTCTTTTTGAATCCACATATGTAAACATTTAACATTCATTTTTAGAAAAATGTGTGATTACAAAGACTAGAGGTTTGGCTTAATTTTATCTGTCTTGGTTTTTAATCTGTTTAGTAAACAATCTGCCTACAGCAAAGCATGGGGATAGAGAATATTTTTACAAAAACCCAAGCTGTTAAAACATGAGCCTGACAAAGGATTAATTCCTTAAAAAATTGCCCAAGGGTTGCAGAGGATTTTAACAGTTGGGAATTAAAGAATGATGGAGTGCTTGCAGTATAGCCATGATCTACTTCGTCCCAGGATGTGACTTGCACAGAACAAACAGCAGTCAGGGAAAGGTGATAACAAGATAAAGCAAAAGAGGTTTCCTTCTTTAAAAGGCCTTCTTAAAATTCCTTCTTAATGTCTTCTTCTGGAGCTTCAGATCTCACAGAAGGTCAACTTTTCAACTGAAGTCAGCAAAATGTAAGCTTACTTTTATTTATATATATATATATATATATATGGTTACTTCCCAACATGCCCATTTCCAGTACTCTTAAATCTCTGAGCAGTTCATCACAAAGCCAAATGGGCCATCTGTCCCAGTCATAGTATACAGCCTGCGTTGGCTATCTTATACCAGCACATTATTAAAAAATTTTATTAAAAATTTTAGTTTAAATTATGATTACACTTGACCGAAATCAATTGGAATTTCACACTGTCACGCTATAATATACATATACACACACTATGTATATGACTCAAAATCTTTTATTCTTCTTGAACACTTAATGAAAAGTAATTAATCCAGAATCATCTGTACCATTCAGGAATGGAAATATTCAATTGTATAACTCTTGAAGTAAGACATTTTCAATACCATTAAGTAATTTTCTTTGTTTATTTGACCTACATTGTGAATTGATCTTATATCAATACCAGCAGTATATGCTTACATAGTACACTAAAGAGGTGACATTTCCTTACGATAGGAAAACTGTTCAATTTTTAGACTGTAAAAGATGCAAGTTCTTCTTGTGTTCACATCAGGATTTTCCAAGTAAGATCCTTCACTTTGTCCCTGATAGCTGTCTAGATTTCTAGGGACAGTGACTTGGTGTTGATTATCAGTGGGAAAAAAAATATAATGACTTATTAAGGATATTGCCAGACTTAACTAATGTTTATGACACTGAAAATTTCAGATAGAAGGAGCTATAAAAAATGAAGACTATTAGCGACATGAAAGTGCTTGTGGACATTTTTTTCTTTTTTGATTATAAACAGTAGGCCTTTCTAACCTGACTGAAGGAAGGTGATGAAGCTATTAGCAGCAGATAAGAAAAGAAAGACAGTAGTATGCATGCTTGCAGCACAGCTTCTTTCACAGCACTCGGGTCAAATAGGTCTCTTCTACATCTAAAAGCTCTTCAACCCTTTTATTACAATGTGCCAGACCTCCAAGAAAAAGAGATTACCTAGAAAGAAACATGCCGGGGTGTGGAGGAAGCAGATAGAAGTCAAACAGACAAAGATAAGAGGGACATCCAGTTGACTTCACTCTTCTGTAATGAAAATACACCAAAGACACCAAATAATCCTTTTCTGGTAATTTGTAATTGTAAATTTTATCAAAATAAAACATTTCTGGCCTTCTCAACAACAGCACAAAGGTAAAAATTAATACAAATTCAAGTACAGGGATAGAAAACTGGAGAAGTTGGTGAAAAGAAAGTGTATCACAAGTTTTGCGGCCATAAAAATATCCTTAGATCATGATTATCTTCTGAATCCCAAACACGGGTTTATATTTAGTACCAATATTTGAAGACTTTAATCATGCTTTAACATTTCAAATTTCATATCAACAGAGGTTGACTAGCAAAAATTAAAGTACTACAGGAAACAAATAGTATGTGAACAAACCTGTTACTATTCTCCCAGATGTAAGAGTTGTTTGGTTTCTGGCATTGTGTTTTCTACACGTGTCTTGCTTTCAGCTGGGATAGAGTTAATTTTCCTCCTGATAACTGGTACAGTGCTGTGTTTTGGATTTGGGATGAAAATAATGTTCATAACATACTGATGTTTTGAGTTGTTGCTGAGCAGTCAAGGACAGTCCAGCTTCTCGTGCTGGGCTGCCAGCGAGCAGGCTGGGGGTGCACGGGGAGCTGGGAGTGGGCACGGCCAGGACAGCTGGCCCAGGCTGGCCAAAGGGATATTCCATAGCATATGACAGCATGCTCAGTATATTAAGCTGGGACGAAGAAGAAGGAAGGGGGGACATTCGGAGTGATGGCGTTTTGTCGTCCCAAGTACCCGTTAATGTGTGATGGAGCCCTGCTTCCCAGGAGGTGGCTGAACACGTGCCTGCCCATGGGGAGTGGTGAATGGATTCCTTGTTTTGCTTTGCTTGTGTGCCCAGCTTTTGCTGTGCCTGTTAAACTGTCTTTACTCAACCTATGAGTTTTCTCACTTTTACTCTTCTGATTCTCTCCCCAGTCCCGCCATGGGGAGAGTGAGCGAGCAGCTGTGTGGTGCTTAGTTCCCGGCTGGGCTTAAAATCGCAGCAACTTAACTTAAAGTCTTAGGTAACTTGGCAGGCATTTATGAAAATTAGATATATTGAACACAAACTTAGAATCATTTCTCATGAGGATGCATAAACAAAATTACATAATTTTATCTCATTAAAAATATTATGCCATAATAAGAATGTAGAGCGACTTCATATTCCAAAGTGATAAAATCCTACTTACATAGCCTGCTCTGAAACTAGAAGTTTAGCAAGTCAAACTTGAGATAGATAGATAGATAGATATATATATATATATATATATCTCCTTGCTGAAGCACCTTTAAAACATTACTAACTCTCGTTTGAGGGTTTAAACATATTCTGACTTTAACACATGTTCTCCACCGCAGCATTTCAGATCACGATACTCTGATTGGCTCCATTTCTGTAAGCAATGTTTAGGCAAGTAGAATGAAAACTAAGAGAAGTTATCCTCTCATAAGATGCATTTGAGGAGACTGAAGAACTGGAACAGATCACATGCATGACTATCTTGGAAAAACAGGAAAATTATTTCTTTTAAGCAGAATTTTAGCCAACAAATTAAGTTTACCACTTTGGCATAAATCAGACTTTCTGCAGAGTCCTTGTATTTAAAACCAGTAGAATTAAACAGTACAGTTAACAACCTGATAAATAAAGGTTGCCTTTTCAGTGACCTGACTGATCAACACCTTTGACATACATCACCAGGAAGCAGAACAGCTGATTAGAGGGGTTTTATACTTATGAAACAGCTACATCCGTTTTTTTATTAACTGTTATACAACTGTATAAAGTGAGAAAAGACCATGGAAAAAATTTAATCTATACAATGACATTAAGAGCTCCTGTTTTTCTAAACAAATAATTATAATTATTGATAGAAATATTAATGTATCAATTATTAATTGCTCTTAAAATATTAATCAATTAATAAGCAACTATTTTAATAATTATAGTAATTAAAGTATTACATATTTATGCAAATATTTTGTTTTTTTCCCCACACCTTTGCTGGACTGTATCACAGTGGAACAACTCCTTGCAGTGAAGCAGAGGAGCAAATTACAAGTTCTAAGTCAGATGAGATGATTGTAAGGAAGCATCAAATAACAGATAGCATACATTTGCATTTTTTAACTTCAAATTTTCAAAAAAGTTTAGCTCTTGGATTTTTAAAAATTATTCTGAAACAATTACTCTGCACCATTTTTCACTCATTTATTTCAAAACACCGAGGAAAACATAATTCCCTTTCTAGAACTGAGGAAAATGTGGGATGGTGTAGGAAGGATTTGCTGAACCCTATCCATGGTTTGGGAGGAGAAACAACCAAATATCATCATAAGTACTCTAAAATACAAAATTCTGAACTAGTATCTTGCCTCTTCCAGTAAAGTACTATTTTCTTTTCTGTGGAAGATTTATAATGCGGTTCCCAAATAACATCTTACTGAACTGTGACCATGGTTCAAATGAAACATTATTTAAAAGAGATGATGTTGTACTGAAAGGAGCTTAAAATGTAGTTTTCACTTTTGGGTTTTTTTGGTGGTGGGGTTTGGGTTTTGTGTTTGTTTGTTTACAGCTCTAAAAATTCATTAGAAACAAATACATGTTGAAGTGACTAAGGTATATCAGCCTGCAGATGTGGCAAATGGAACGATATACAAACTGGAAATTATGATGAGTAGGCTCCTAAGCAATGACATTTAAATCTCTTATGAGTGAATGGTATCTTTATCAGTCACTAAGGGGTAGATCCTAGAGACAACGTTCTAGTAACAAGTAAAACTTCATGAGAAAAGTTATTCATGTGGCTCATATCCCTGTATTTAGACATCGCATTCACAATAAATTTATGTTTAAAATCCTTTACTAAATGACCTATACATAGCACAGTTCAGTGTATTCTGTTTCTATGATCAAGATGAAAAATTGTTAAAAACTGAATAATACAGAGCAACTAGACTTACCTTTCACTGTATCTGTAAGCACAATAAACAGCCATTATCTTCCTTTTTTAACATATTGGTATTATTTACTATTTCTATGTATCACTACATTAAAATATTGGTTGATTTATACTGTTTTGTTAGTGCAGTGTTTATTCCCTATATCTTGAGTTACAATATCTGAATGTGGTTTTGCAGTATATTGTATTCATTTATGCAGTAAAGGCACTTTATTGAAAGCATGTATGAACTTTATTTCTTGTGTTAGTTATGGATTTATAAATACTTGAAATAAAATTTGGAACCTGAATTTTAGTTGTGTGCATAGTCCTTCCATTACTTTCCTTTCTATTTCAACATTTTCACTTGTTCAATTTACTACAGGAGCCAGGTGGGATGAGATAATGCTAAGCTATAAAGAAAGGAAGAAATGGAAATAAATTAAACAACAGTTCATTTTCTATTAAGTAACCAAAAATGGGTATTTTTTTTTTTCAAAAAAAGTTTTTTAGTTTTTTTGTAAAGCGTTACAATCATTCAATAATAGGAAGTTAACACAGAAGGAATCTAGATGTAGTTTAGCCTATGAAGATTTAAAACTATTCATACTGCCAAACAAATCTGTGTTTATAGTTAGCACTTCTAAAATTATCTTGCTGAAGTTCATAAGAAATCACAGAATGAAAATGTAAACCCTCAGGTGTGTCAAAGATCCTCTAAGCAATGCTGTAATGTCAGATTCCATTTTCAAACTAAGTCTGTTTTTTTAATCCCTTACAATTTAAACCTACTAGAGCAATGTCATTTCATAGAAGTAAAATACATGAGAATTTTTCAGTTAGGCAATTTGATTTGTACAGCAGTAGTATTTACTTCCACTGAAATATATCGACCTTCTGCATTTTATCTTCTTTAATATTTTTGCTGATTCAGGGATCAGCTATTACACAGTTTATCAGTCATTATTAAGATTTTCAAAGCTGCTGAGGAGATTTAGTCACACTTAGTTCCCTCCCACTGAGAAGGTGAATATCTGAAGTCCCTTGAATAACATTGATACATTTTTTTTAATGTTTCATTTTATACATAATCGTCAAAAAAAAAACCACACAACTAGAGTCAGACTATCACATTCTCATCTGCAATGTCATGCCTAAATGTATGTATATTTGTACACAAACATTCCTCTTCTATACAATTGTATTTATTTTATTATATAAAGTATTACTTACTATCTTGTATAATACAGTTACACATTTCTCAATAGTTGGAGTATTCTTCAATGAAACCATTCAATGGTATGCAGAGAAAGCAAGCATAAATGAATGTTGTATGGCTGAAGGTTCAGCTTCTGAGTGTTGAAGCAAAACAAAGCAGGACTCTCTCATGCCAGAGTTTGCAAAATTGTCAGCAGTTTTACTGCTAGGTGTGTAGTTGTGAGGCCTCAGGTACTACTATATAACAATTGCACTTTCAAAACACTGATGTGTGAATTACTTTGAACAGATCATCATCATCATAACAAAATGGAGTTTGGCTATCATGTGGATAAGGGGTATCTGTAACAAAATCAATACGAACGCAGTGAGTTTCATTTTACATGATTTATTTTTGCAGTAATCAGCAATTGTTCAAACATTATGGTTTCCACAAGGGCCACTTACAGTAAGGACAACTAGCTATGCTGCCATGAACAAATAGTGAGTGTATTTGACTCTCCAACTCAAAAAGCAATTAGTCTAATGAATTAGTCTAAATGGGGAACGATGAAGTTAGACTAAATGAAGAGAATAAACAGAAGATTAATGTGACCTGTGATCTGCTACTGTAAAATAAAAGAATTACTGATGAAATATATATAATTTTGCATATAAATGACATATACTGTCTATATATACACAAAACTTTTATGTACAATTACACTGTTAAAATGTAATATAAATAGAGCTAAAATATTTTACTTATGCTTAAATATTTTCACAGTTTAAAAAAAAAATCTTATTCCTCACTAGTATAAAATCAAGACTTTTCACAAAGAAAATTTGCAGAGGATCCCATCCTAGATTAGGTTCAAATTTAGGATATGCATCAAAAATGTAGGTAAACAACGGCGTTCATTTCCCATTACCTTAACGATCAAAATAAGACATGTAATCTAAGCTACTTGACTAGACTTCTGTATTTTTCAGCAGAAAGTTAATGTGTTGGCAACAATTCTCTCTACCCTTCAGAACTGGAGAACTACCTCTTTCTCCTGATTAATAAAGGAACTCAAATTTCGCCATTTTACTTCCTACATACACTTTAATTCTTCAGGTTTCTTATTTACATTTTCCCTCATGAATTTCAGGGACATTCCTCAAATCTTAATTATTGCAAGCTTGATTTTGTAGGTCATTAAAAATACTGTCTCTAGACAAATTGCTTATGAACCTTGCAGATAAGACAGAGAGCTCAATGATACTTATTGTAAGTATGGACTGTCTTACTAGATCCTCAGTTTTATCCATTTCTTTAATTCTCATTTTCCATGTTTTCATTAATGACCCAAGAGTAAGCATGTTAGCCAGAATATTAAGTTATTTTGCATTAACTCTTTTGAAACATCTGGAAATATAATCATAGACTGCTGTTATATAGAAATTTTGAGAATTATATCTGCCCATTTCTAGAGAACACCCCTGCATCCCAGTTCAGTTTCAGTTTCCATGTATTACTGCTTATATAATATTTATAATATTTTCTGGATGCCAGAACCAGTATAGAAATAGAATCATAGAATAGTTTGAGTTGGAAGGGACCTTCAAAAGTCATCTAGTCCAACCCCCCTACAATGAACAGGGATGTCTAACTAGATCAGAACCCCTTTCAATGTGACCTTGAATGTTTCCAAGGGACGGGGTATCTGCCACCTCTCTGGGCAACCTGTGCCAGTCTTTCACCACCCTCATTGTGATCTATTTCTTCCTTATATCTACTCTAAACCTACCCTCTTTTAGTTTAAAATGGTTACCCCTTGTCCTATCGCAACAGGCCCTGCTTAAAAAGTCTGTCCCCATGTTAGAAGCCCCCTTTAAGTACTGGAAGGCTCCAATACGGTCTCCCCAGGAGCCTTCTCTTCTCCAGGCTGAACAACCCCAACTCTCTCAGCCTGTGCTCACAGCAGAGGTGTTCCAGCCCTCTGAGCATTTTTGTGGCCCTCCTCTGGATATGCTCCAACAGGTCCATGTCTTTCCTGTGCTGAGGGCTCCACAGCTGGGCACAGGACTCCAGGTGGGGTCTCACCAGAGCAGAGTAGAGGGGCAGAACCACCTCCCCCGACCTGCTGGCCACGCTGCTTTGGGTGCAGCCCAGGATACGGTTGGCCTTCTGGGCTGCGAGCGCACATTGCCGGCTCATGTCCAGCTTTTCATCCACCAGTACCCCCAAGTCCTTCTCGGCAGGGCTGCTCTCAGTCCTCTCATCCCCCAGTCTGTACTGATACCAGGGGTTTCCTCAACCCAGGTGCAGGACCCTGCACTTGACCTTATTGAACCTCATTAGTTCAACATAAAACACCACCTTCTGGGTTTTTTTTAACAGTGTTTCAAACTTTTTTTTTTCTTTTGCCCAAGTTACTTAAAGAGAGCGCCATGGGATGAAATTAACATGGGTGCACAAAGCTGTGTTTCAAGAAAACAATAAAAGTGAACCTACAATAATAATCTAACAACAAATTTCCAATCAATAAACCACTTCTCTTCCAAGTAAGCATTAGCATTAAACTGGCAGATGTTGGGATCACCCTGCGAAGGCTTGACCTTGAGGAGAAGGAACTGTGGCTTTAAGGATGGTAAACAACCAAGGAGGAAGCGGAGAAGCACATAAAAGGGGACGTACTGAAGCAGAAGGAGGAAGGAGAATGGTTAGAGAAGAGCACGTGGAGACCTGCAGGCAGCCAATCCTGACTGTGTGACAAACGCATGGACTGTGTGTGATAACCAATCAGGATGCATTTTGTGGCGTGTGAGAGAGCTGTAACTGAATAAAAAGCAGACACTTGTAGCAATAAAGGTCTTTGGCTTGAATCCCTGCCAGAATCTCCCCAGGCAGAGCCTCTATAGTTTTTATTATTATAACGATAATACTTTTAACTAAGGTTTATTAGTTGTTCTCAGTTGACCATTTCTTTATCCATGTCATTGGAGACAACATTTTAGTGTGACGAGAATATCTCATATACAACTCATTTCAAAATGTTCATTTTTTTAGTGGAACAGATTCACTGGTATAATTCGCACATTAAAAAAAATAAAAGTTATCTGTTAAAGTCATTGGATTTTAGGTCAAAGGTTTTTAATTTCTCAGCAACTCATTACGATTGGTTAAAAAGAATCACACATAACAGTAATTATGGGAAACTGATTTGTTTCAGTCTTCATTTGTCACAGGCATTATGAAGTTTTCCACACAGAAAGTAAGGCCAACTTTTACCCTGAAAATTTATCGAAAACTTGGTAGGTACAAGTAGTAATCCATGTGAAAAAAATTGTTTAAGCACCTGTTCATAGTGAGCATATACAAACATAATGTAGGAAACCCCCATTCTAGAGTAATACATACTTCATCTATACCATAAAGTGGTGAGGGGAAGATGTGAATGCAAACAAAACAGGTTTGATTGAATTTAACAACATGCAGAACTAAAGTACACGAATGCAAAATAATCAGATTCACAGGTCGGGGGAAAGTACTGATGGTACAGAGTAATCTAGAAGAGAACAGAATAGTTGAGGTGGACCTACAATTATCCGCTAGTCCAACTGCCAGTCTGCTTCAGGGCTGACCAAAAGTCGAAGCATGTTACTAAGGGCATTGTCCAAATGACTCTTAAATATTGACGGGCTTGGGACACTGACCATCTCTCCAGGAGGCCTGTGCCAGTGTTTGACCACCCCCTCAGTAAAGAAATGCTTCTTAATGTCCAGCCTAAACTGGTGCACCTTTGAGCCATTCCCATGTGTCCTGTCACTGGATGCCAGGGAGAAGTCAGCACCTCCCTCTCCACTTGCCCTCCTCAGAAAGATTTAGAGGACGAGGTCACCCCTCAGCCTCCTTCTCTCCAAACTAGACCAACCCAGTGTGTGACAAACCCAGGATCTCTAGCTAACAAATTTCTTCTAATCCTACCTAAGTCTTCTGATACAATATATACTGTATATCATGTGACATTGAAATTGGGAATTTTCTGTCTGTGGTTGGTTGGATATCAACAGGGTTTTGTGGGGATGTAGAGTTTTTCCTGGGGATTTGTTTGTTTTTCTGTTTGTTTTTAAAGCTGGCCATTAATAAAATTGTAGGGGAAATTTACTTGACCTGGAATAAATGTGAAAGGATAGCACTTCTGTGAACAAATCTTTTAGCCGACTCGAAAACAGGTCTTATTATTTGAGTTTGAACATGTGTTCAGTTATATAGAAAGTGGATGATAATGTGTCCTTGGTATCATTCAATAACATTATTACTGGACTGTAGAACATGAAGATAAAAAAATGCAAACAAAACCAAGAAATATGACAACCTTTTTTGTAACAGTGATCTGTTTTCCACTGTGGGCCAATTGTCCTTTCTTCCCCTCTCTGTCCTTCCCCAAAAGGCATACAATGAAAAAAAATCATGATACTATAATTTTATTCCAAGTATGCTTTTTCTTTTTTTTTTTTAACACTTCTATGTGATTAGCCTAAGGGGTGTTTTCACACATGCCATGAAAGGCAAATCCTACAACGACAATTGCAAAAATACTGTTAATTTTGAGGATTCCATTTTCTACATCATGAAAGACAAACCTCTTACCCAAACACCAGTCAAGCATCCATGATTTGAATTCATGTGGATCCTTACGCCATTCCGCAAAGCCCCACAAAATTAATTTGAAAAATCCAGTAATGCTGTTATGTTAAGTGATAGCAGTGCAGTTTTGTCGTATGATTTGCATCACCCAATCACAAGTAGTAGAAAGAAAACAAAAGGACATCGGAATTCTTAGGCTGTACACATGCTGAACCTGCATATTTTTTCATATAAATTAATGAATGCATATTTTATTACTCCATGCTACAGGAAATGTGATTACACATATGTAACTCTGCTTCTCAGTTTCTCTTACTTAGAAAGATAAATATTTATTTCCTCTACTGTTAAAAAAATACTATTTTTGTTAATCTGAGTATTTATCTACTTATTTATTTATTTATGAAGGATTCATAGTATGTCATTGCTTCCTTCTCTAGTTGGTTTTATAACTTGTTTACAAATTTGGATTTTGTGGAAGAAGAAAGGAAACACTTAGAAGAAAACGAAATAGCAATAGACATGTCTTCCATGGCTATCAAGTTGTCAAAAATTTGTAGAACTATGTAAATCTCAAAGTGTCCACTTTTTACTGCCAAAATCTTCAGAATACATTCTGAAGCAAGATTTTGGATTTGTTTGGTTGGGGTTTTTTTAATTTTAAGCATAACTATTCTCCTTTGTCTCAAGATTTGAGCTCATTTTCGAAAGAGATATGGCTGACAGAAAACAGGCTGTAATTCTCTGAATCCAGTATCACTTGAAATGAAGGAATAGGCACTTCATATAGCAATACCCTTGGTTTTCCTGTACTTCAGCCCAATAAATTTATAGCAGCATGACCACATGTGTTTTTCATAACTGAACCTGTTGTGAGTGAGGTACATACTTAAATACACTCATACTACTCCAGCAAAGGAGAATTGGCACTTTGAATTTTCAGAATGGAATTCAGAATATTTACCTTCTTGGAAATAAAGAAATCATTCCATTAAATAAAGAGAAGAAAGCCTGATCTTATGAATAATCATGTTATGAATCTTTGATAAATTTGAATAGTGGATGTACATGTTGCTAAAACTAAAGTTTCACGTTCATTATCCAGTACATTATGGCTCTACAGTCATTTGGCAACATGAAGAAGGAAGTCAGTATTGTTGGATCTGGGGGAACACATTGAACGATATTGTTTGTGGTTTAACCCCAGCCAGCAACTAAGCACCATGTAACTGCTCGCTCACTCTCCCCATGGTGGGATGGGGGAGAGAAACAGAAGGGTAAAAGTGAGATAAAGATGTGTTGAGATAAAGACAATTTAAACAGGAAAAGCAAAAGCTGAGCACACGAGCAAGGCAAGGCAAGGAATCCATTCACCACTCCCCATGGGCAGGCACGTGTTCAGCCACCTCCAGGGAAGCAGGGCTCCATCACACATTAACGGGTACTTGGGACGACAAAACGCCATCACTCCGAATGTCCCCCCTTCCTTCTTCTTCGTCCCAGCTTAATATACTGAGCATGCTGTCATATGGTATGGAATATCCCTTTGGCCAGCCTGGGCCAGCTGTCCTGGCCGTGCCCACTCCCAGCTCCCCGTGCACCCCCAGCCTGCTCGCTGGCAGCCCAGCACGAGAAGCTGGACAGTCCTTGACTGCTTAGCCACAACTCAAAACATCAGTATGTTATGAACATTATTTTCATCCCAAATCCAAAACACAGCACTGTACCAGCTCTCAGGAGGAAAATTAACTCTATCCCAGCTGAAAGCAAGACACGTATAGAAAACACAACGCCAGAAACCAAACAACTCTTACATCTGGGAGAATAGTAACAGGTAACAGTAGTAACAGTAACAGGTTCAAGTGTTCAAAAAACGTGTGGATGTGGCGCTTCAGGACATGGTTTAGGGGACATGGTGGCACTGGATCAATGGTTGGACTTGATGATCTTGAAGGTCCTTTCCAACCTAGTGATTCTGTGATTTGTCCAGGTTAATTCCTAGCAAACTGGTTTACTTTTAAGTTTCCATGCAATAGCTTAATTCCCTGCCTCAAGCAGATGTGGAAGCCTTCAGAGAATCACATAAATGAGTGGCTAAAGCAAGGAATAAATATCAAAGATAGGTAAATTTTACAAAGCAATGAAAACTTTGCAGGGGTAAATCATGTAGTCTAATGATCTATAACTCATTTTATCATTTGTATTAAGGTTGGAGGAGGCTTGTTCAATTATTAGAAACAGAAAGTTACAGTGCATCAGCCAACTAGTAAAAATAATGTGGGTGAGAGCCCTTGCAACCACTTGATGTATTCAGGATTCCTCATAGCTGAAAATATAATTTTCATCATAGAATTCAAAAAAAGATAAAACAATGAAGCTCAAAAGAGAAACTACCAGACAACTGTCACAAAAATGAAAACCCTCATGGTATTTATAGAATATTAAAATATTATTATATTATTAGTATTAAACTTTGGAATCTAATTTTTGAATACTCGCCATGGAGAAGACATGCTGCCAATACTCTAGAAGTACAAGCCTGTAGGAAATGACACAAGCTCCTGGACTGCATAATCATATAACTGTATAACCTGAGGGAATCTCTATAAAGGGGAAAAAACAAACAAACAAAAAAAACCCACAAAACACAGACACAGAATTAAATTAACACAATAAAAAAGCACTTTATATAAATAAGAATATTTATTTTTGGAGTTACTATGAATGCTGCTGTCTTGGGCTTAGATGGACACGCTTATAAGTTCTTTCAGGCTCAACAAGGATCATGACCCGTTCACAGCAACTGCTAGCCTGTTCTTATGTACTCATTTCAGCTGCTGTAGAGAATTTCTACATAGGAACAGACTAGGTGTAAACTTTCCACTCATTACATACCTCAAAGCCGGAAGCGGTTTCATGCTACTCTTCTCCTTTGTCTTTCTATTGAGTGGAAAGGTCAATTACAATAGTCACACTGCTAGATTATTTTTTGTTGGTCTGTCTGCACAAAATCTCTTTAAAATACTAGAGTACTGAAGTCATTTGCTCTCTCTTGCCATAACCTCAAATGACCAAAGTTCCTTTCTTAAAAGCTGCTATTATAGCCATACTCTGGCCTTGGAAATCATGAATAAAACACTAATCAAAAAACAAGATTCCTATATGTAGCATTTACTTTTACAATAATCTTGCTATAATATTGGAGCTGACAAAGTTGCCTGACTTAAGATTCCCAATCCTGTTTATGGTCTGCCTCCTGTAAACAGTTATAAAAAACTTAATATTATGAATGAAAGAATATTTGTAATGTAGACTTAACGTTGGCATTGCATTTCCATTAGGAATAATCTTCAAAAGATATCCCTAGCATACAAAAAGCACAAAACATGAAGACCTCTAAGTCAAATTGCTATCAAACTGCTGAAAGATAACTCCTAAAATTAATTCCCATCTAAACCCATGCTGACATTTTTTAAATCAAATTGCCACAATTTCACCTAAAAAAAATTAATGTATTATTCATTAACCTAGGTATCGACAAGCAATAATTTTAGAAAAAATCAGCAGCTTGAGTAGCACTTCTGTCAGTTATTTGAGCTATCAGTAATCCTTGTGGATAAAGGGAGGAAAAAAAATTGAAAGACATTCTGGCTACACCATGAAGCAATATGATCTAATATGGAAGTGCTTGGGTCCAACTGAAGAACAATTCCATTCATCCTGCTAATAGAAACAGACTAGACTGTCATCCATATCTGTGATAGGGCATGAAATAGATGAAAAAGCCTTAGAGAAGGTCATAGTCATGAACAGAGAATGAAGCAAAACCACTGTCTTCAGAGGGTTGAGGATTTCTATAATAATGAAAAACTGGCAGCTGGACTTGTGCTATGAGACACAAAAAGTTTCGTGTGGGTAGGAAATAAAAGTGGGGAATAAAGGCCTAAAGACAAAAGTACGCTGCATACTGATTTAACAGGAATTGATTACTTCCATTGTTACCTGTTACAAGGCTGTCCTCTACCTGCAAAACATACAGTATTTACCTAAGTGAGAATGTTTACCAGAAAAACCATTAATTCAGAAACTCTCTTGTAAAAACAGGGATCCAGTGTTCAGGTGTGTCTGCAAAGTATTTATACCTTTCTCACATGAAATAAGAGAAGCAGTAGAAACTGCTGCCTAGATAATTTCTTCCAACATTTTGAGGAAACTCCAACCATAATTTTGTGGTGGCTGAGTCCTCTTGAGAAAATGTGAGGTATTCCACTGGTAAGTAAGAAAAAATGGCAACAGGACAGAACCTAAACACACACAGGAAAAATTCCAGAGTGAGCTTTGGCTTATAGAGATTGATGGATGCTACACTGAGTGGAGAAAAAGAAAAGGATGTGGGTAAAACCAAAGTGGAATAATACAGAACTGGTCTATAGAAGAGAGACAATTGAATAGAACACACTGATTTTGTTGAAAGGAAGACAAAGAAGTTTTATCCACAATAAGTAAACAAGATGCAGGAAGAGAGGATAAGGAGAATATGGAAGTCCTGGATAAGGAAGAAAAAAGTTATGAAGATAAATAAATAGCGTGGTCTTTTCTCCTTTCATTTCTTGAGAACATTTTTATACTACCAGTTTATATCATCTGTTGCATATTTTTTTCCCCTCAAATAGAAAGCCCTTAAAGAATAATAATATTTAAACACTAAAATTATTCATTATTGAGGTGAAAATGAGGTAATTACAGTAGACTTAGGCTATATTTTTGTTGAGAGATAATAAAAAGAACCTAAAACAAACAGTCCTGATTCAGCAAAGATCGTAGGCAGGTATTTATTAAATTCCTTTGGAATCCAAGAAAAACCTTCCAAATTTATTTATTTATAAGCATAGTATAATGTATTTATTAGTATTAAAGTTACCATAAATAGTATTTATTAATAATGTAGTATAAATATGCATGCTAACACATGTGCCAGGAAGTTCAGAATGGAGTTTGAGTTCTTAAGTGATGTAGACACTTAAAAAAACCTCTGATGTATTTGTCATTTTCAGGTTTATAATGATGTCAGTAAAAATTAGACAAATGAGAGAAATCTTAGAAGCACAGCTATGAGGAAATGGAGTTTCATTTGGCCCTTACAACATGAACAGAAGTCCCAACTTCGCCTCTGTTTATAATGTATAACTAACCAATATTTAAATAACGACATTATAATGTCATGTTTCCAACCCACAATTGTATTTCAGCCTTTAGAACCTTAAATATCTGCTGGAGCTATGTTACAGAATTTGACCTTTATTTGATATCTGAAAAAATGTATGTGCAGGATAACAGAATAAGGGAAGGAAAAGAAAAGGTACCATAAGCATACTGCAAGCTCAGTCATTTGACAAAAATGACCATATTAAGCACTTGGAATAAATCACTTGAGAAGAAAATCCACACCTACACATGGGATTCCAAAATTCTGAATTTGCAACCAGGTCTAGAGTATTATACAGCAAGCACTCTTAAAAATGACTCCAGTGTCCGACAAAAGGCACAGAAGACTGATGGCAATTCTAAATTGCCAGTAGAATTTCTTATTCTAAATAACACATAGAATATGCTACCTTGCACAAGCTATCCTACCACTTAGGGAATGATAACTTGATTACTTTTTAATAGTGCCAGTTTTTATTCTTACCGTTTTGTTTCACTTTGAATGAGTCTGATCTGCGATAATAAAATATATTTCTCATAGAGGTTGAGCTGATGACAATTCTCTTTTAAATAGCCAAGTAGAACAGCCTATGAACTGACATAGCCCATCTACCAGGGGACTGGTTACTCAAATGCACGACCAAAGTAGTAATCAGGAGAACAAGTACCAGCTACTGTCAGGAAGCCACCAATCCTCAACAAGTCTCTATTAAACATGCCAGGTCAAAGTTTAGATCTGGTAAGAGAGTACTAATCAGAAAAAAGGGCATTCACTATTAACTTAGTTTTCAATAAGTAAAGGACTTACAGAGCTCAGTAACGTATGAAGGTTTATGAAAATTAGGATTGGGACATGGCAGACAGATTGAATTTCATGTACAGAACATGTGTCATTCTTACCAATGCATATTATCTCCAAATTTGGGAAGTGGGGGGCACGAGTATCATGCATAAATAGTGGTGATTTTTTTCTCCCCTCCAATATATAAATACGTAAATACTTGTGCCTCAAAAGAAACTGAATAGAAAGGATTAGGTGGACTAACAGTATAGGAAAAAATAAGGAAACATCTATGGCATATATCAAATCTAAAGCATGCAGCTACATCATGAATTCAGAAACAAACCCAAGCTCAAGATTATTTCACAAATTATCTGTCCAAGACAACCCTGAATGAGTTTGACACAGACTTGGGAAAAGCCTTCACAACTGTTTTAACACCATAGCTACCTCTGGCAACCCAGAACCTTACCCAGAACTGTTTCAAACTAACCTCCATGACATTTTAATTTGCTATACTGGGACATCTGTAATCATGGACTTCCTCCGTATTTACAAAAGTTGGGATGAATACGTTAAATGTGCAAAGCTACAATGCATAACTTCAGCATCTTAAATCCCTAGGTGGAAGCTTTAACTAGAAAATAATTTAGTTCATGATGTGAGTGTTTGTTCTTTTGTCTTAACCTTTACACGTTTCAGACTCTACTCCTTATTGAAAAGGGAAAAAAAAGTATTATCATAAAAAGATTTTTAAGGCAGAGTAGTCTAAATCTTTCCCTTAACAAAGAAAAAAAAAAGTAAGGCTTAAATCTTAAGTTACAATTAAATTGTAACTTGATTTTGTGAAATACATATCATGATTTATGTCAAATACCTGATGTTTTCATTACCAATTATAATGGTTCTTCATGTTTAGTGGTGCCAACCCCAACAAGTATTCCAGCTCTAAACCAGAAATTTCCTTACCCAAAGTTTATATTTAGTTTCTTATTTAAATTCTATAAGTTAGGGCATAAAAGAATAAATTAACTAGAAACATTTTAGCCAAAAATCTTCCATAAGTTTAATAAATCCAACATGTAATCTGCTCAGAGACAACAAACCCAAAAAATTAGTTTCTGAACTGTTAAATACCAACAGGAAAAACTTCTCATCTGAGAGAATTATTTCACAGCTTCATAGTGCATTAAGTACCAACAGAAATTAAAGTATGTTTGCCTTGATTCACAAGTACTTAAACAAAGCAAGCATAATAACTACTAGGTTGTAAGTTACTCCTATAACTATCTTATTTTACCTTCTTTATTACTGTATCAGCCATGTCTAGTGCCTTGCATCTTTAAGCAGAGAAAATGTTGTTCATCTCCCAATCCATTACTCGTCACACATTCCTTTCCAGCTTTGCTATGAATATGACGAATATCCTCTCAAACTAGTTCTTAAAAGTTGAAGTCAGTGTAATATAGCAAACGAAAAGGTTAAGGAAAATATTATATTAGATTTATTAAGCCTCTCTAGGGTATGTAACATTACAAAACCTGCTTTTAACATTTAATCTGTGATATGTGTTCCAGGATTTAAAAAAAAAAAATAGGAACTGTGAAACTGAAATCACCACATTTATAAAATCATTTGATACATATCTTGAAGCTGTTATCTTTAACGGATTTTAAAAAAATCTGATTTCTGAACATTTTGTCCGTGTAAGTCAACAAAAAATAGATTGTGGGATAAGATAAATTAAATATCCCCCTCCCTCCACCCCCCCCTTTTTTCTTTTTTTTTTTTTTTAGGAACATTAATAACAACTTAAGCCTTCGCATTGTTTCACTCTTCAGAAACATCAATTATTTCAGACTGAATCTACAGATGTGTTTAAAAATTAAATATCACAGATTGTTGGGCAGTGCTTACACAAAGTCCTTTTCTGTTTTTCACCCCCCACCACCAGCAAGGAGGCTGGGGGTGCACAAGAAGCTGCAAGGGGACACAGCTGGGACAGCTGACCTCAACTGACCAAAGGGTTATTCCATACCATATGATGTCATGCTCAACATATAAAGCTGGGGGAAGAAAGGGGAACTTTCAGAGTGATGGTGTTTGTCTTCCCATGTAAGCGTTATGCATGACAGAGCCCTGCTATCCCGGAGATGGCTGAGCACCTGTCTGCCTATGGGAAGCAGTGAACGAATTCCTTGCTTTGCTTTGCTTGTGTGTGTGGCTTTTGCTTTCCTTATTAAACTGTTTTTATCTTCACCCTACGAGTTTTCTCACTTTTACCCTTATGATTTTCTTCCCCCATCCCACCATGCGGGGGAGTAAGCAAGTGGCTGTATAGTGCTTAGTCGCCAGCCGGGTTTAAACCAGGACAAGCATAAAGGGCATTAGGCAGTCTCTAGCAATATAGCCTCTTCTATGTTGAACGTATATTGTTCTCCAAAGTGAAATTTCAGATTTTTACAGACGTTCACATATTTTCCAAACAATTTGGTAGGTAAACTTAGAATTTGTCCTGGTTTCAGCCAGGATAGAGTTAATTTTCTTCATAGAAGCTAATGTGAGGCTACGTTTTGGATTTGGGATGAGAAAATGTTGATAACAACTCAAAAAATCAGCATGTTAAGTAGACAAGGACAGTCCAGCTTCTCGTGCTGGCCTGCTAGCAAGGAGGCTGGGGGTGCACGGGAAGCTGGGAGGGGACACAGCCAGGACAGCTGACCCAGGCTGGCCAAAGAGATATTCCATACCTTATGACATCATGCTCAGTATATAAAGCTGGGACAAAGAAGAAGGAAGGGGTGGAGGGATGTTCGGAGTGATGGCATCTGTCTTCCCAAGCAACCATTATGCATGATGGATCCCTGTTTCCCTGGAGATGGCTGAACACCTGCCTGCCCATGGGGAGCAGTGAATTAATTTCTTGGTTTGATCTGCTTCTGTGCACAGCTTTTACTTTACCTATTAAACTGTCTTTATCACAGCCCACGAGTTTTCTCACTTTCCCGATTCTCTCCCTATCCCACCATGGTGGGGTGTGAGAGTGGCTGCCTGGTGCTTAGTTGCCAGCTGGGGTTAAACCACAACAGAATTAAAAATAGAAAATCAAAAATCCTAACTTTCACATGAAAAACTCGGGGGGAGGACGGGGAATCCTCCTTCATTTTTCACACTGTATTTGTGAATGATGCCAATACATTAAATACTTGACAAAATTAAAGGAAGGAAGAAAAGAGAGAGGAAAAGAAAGAAGGAAAATAAAAATCCAATGAAGCCCTAATGTTTAACAGCTATACACCAGTTCCAAGAATCCATTGATTCTATACAGAACCCATCACATGCTTCTCCACATCTGCTGGACTGATTTAAGAGTTAGCCAACAGCTCAATATTTCCTCCTACCAATGCAGATTTTCAGATTGTAAAAATTCTTAGCTTCCTAGAAATCATTAGTTTTGTCGTATTTAAAACTCACTGTAAATCGATCTATTAGTCTTCCTTATAACAATTGCAATAGGTGACCTAAAGAAGTCACATCACTCCAACTGTAATGGAAAATGGTCAATAGGTCACAAATTTTTTTTGAGTTTGTCCACAGTATTAATACATTGAACAAACTTGTACTAATTAATCAAACAAAACTCTTAAATTATATGAGCACAAGCTACATCTATTTCAAGTGCTAGCACTTCCTCAGTTTGAGTCTTAAGCCAATGAAGATAAAAGCAAGGAAGCAAACTCTGATAAGTCTTGCAAGACATGTTTTTTCTTTTTAAACCGTTTTTTAAAGTTTTAACTATTTCCAGAACTCACTCTTTACTCAAAATGTCTCACCTCTTCCATTGCATTAGCTTATTGTGGGCTCTAGGTACATGTGGGTGATTAGGAGACCAGCACTACTGGACCTCAGGGAAGACATCCACCCTCTCAGTTCCATTAAAAGTCAAACAAGAAATTATGAGGAGTCTGTGCCAATCCCTAGCTTTTCAAAACTGACATCTTCCAACTTCTTTAGAGTCATGAGCGTAAAATAGGGACTAACAATTACAAGTCAAAATTTTGCTACAGTACATTAAGCAGGGTAGTCAGACTACCAAGGAAGGCCTACAGCTACTAAGGTATGAGTGTCATGGTGTTGAGTCTCTGATCAGACTACAGGAATCAAACATTTTATGTGACTAACATATACAAGTATTGGAAAGTGCATATATGTAGCAAATTACCCTCCTTGTCCTGTAATGTTGTGAACATACCCAGGCTGTGTAGTAACATTGAAACAAATTTATGTTTTTCTTCTTGCAAAAGGGAGCAATGGCAATAGCTTCTAAAAACTCTAAGACAAATATCTTCTATAGTAAATAATTATATATGGTCTAAGAGATACAGTAGATTTATAAAGTACTTGGTACAAAAGTTGAATTTTGTACAAGCAAAAATATTTTGATAAGTGGAGTGTAAAATGTAAATTAATAGTGTTTGGAATGCATAGTCTCCTCTCTTGTTTAGTTTCAGAGTTACACTAAAAAAATCCCATAACCTTGAACACAGAACTTGAGTGTCAGAGGTAGCCTTCGTGTGTCTGTTATCCTTTCCTGACAATACAAATAAACACATAATATATGCATTTCTTTTTGTCTTGCCATGTTTCTGAAGAGTAAATGTACATTTAGGTAAAAATTAAATGCAGAAAAAAAATCCATTGGAAACACTGCTGAAAGAAATCAAACTGAAGAGGTTATGACACTTTGCCTAGAGAGGGTTCTGCCTTTGTATTCTAAATCCAGCTTTAAAACAGTCTAACTTTAGTCTTTCTAGAGTGATATTAACAGGGCTTACTGAAAATAATACCTTGAAGAAAAAAGCTGCATGATAATATTAGTGAGTAAGATTTCCTTAAATTATTTTGAATGATATTAAATACCATAAACATGATCAATCTTCGGTTTAGGTTCCTTACATCAAGGTCTATTTTCTTTATTTGAAGAAATGGTTTGTGGTCAGTAGTGTTTTAGGAAGAAACAGAAAACGTACTTTTTCTGAGACAAGAATTGTCCTGTTTTCTTCCCTGATAATTTATACATGAAGTAGCACATGTGCAGCAGCAATTGAGGTGAGTTAGATAAAGCATTTGGCATAACTTAGGCAAATGGTGTTATGGCTGATAGAGCTGAACCAGTTTGCTTCCTTTGAAGGAATGGGGGTATGCCTTGATTTATAGCAAGATATCTCTAGGCATTGCTCAAATCGCACATAAACAATATGCTGTTGCTCACATTCATGTTTTATTGTTAAACTATAGTGAAGCAATGAAATTCCCACATGGAAGATACTCCAGAAATGTAAATGAGTAAGTGTATCTGCATTCACATATTCATATAAATAATGAATAGAAATATATATTTCAAAGACAATACACTTTGCTGTTTATTAAAATATTTTCACTTCTCACCAATATGTATTCTACAAGGCCTTTGGTGATTTTATTTTTCTGTTGTTAGACCTTTTGCCATCAAAACAACAATTCGCCATAGCCTCCAAGTGCAGAGGCAGATTAATTGTACTAATCAGTGTTTCAAAATGGACGCAGGCTTAATTAGCAAGTATCTTTAAAGTTCTTGTTCCTATACAGATACAACCTCCGGGTATTTCAGTGGAAGTGCTAAATGCCTCACATGTTTGATAGCCAGCCAGTCCGTTTTCTATTGTACTGCAGCATAAAGAAATTCACACTGCCAGGAGGTACATCAGTGTAAGTCACTAATTTTTTTTCTTTTTTAGAACCTTTTTCCTAAATGTTATATTCATTTAGTATTTGTGTAGGATGTTGGTCTGCTGGATGAGGTCCATTTTATTTACAGAACCATAAAGTCTCAATTGTGGCAGCGCTGTCTTTCCTAACCCATTATTGTACCTCAGTCCAGGTGGCCTGAAGAATTAGTTTTATTTCCAAAATCTGTTCAGGTTTTTTCCTGATATTGCCGTCTCCGGTCCTGTACAATGTCCTTTATGCTGTTGAAAAGTTTGTACAGTGACATTGCCTAGAACTAAGGCTATTTTATTTTGAACTATGAACAATAAAGATTATGATTTCTGATAGGTATTGTTACTTATTATGTTGCACTTCAGCCTACCTGAAGCAACCTCAGTATGAGCCACGTATGGATTCTGCATATGCACACTGGTGAAAGGCCACCCGTTATCAAAAACTGACATTTTCCACAAAGTAGACAAGAGACATGAAGACATATGTGTCATGAATATGAACTTGAAATCAAGTTCACTGAAGATATCACTAGCTAGCATGGACAAAACATTCATACCATGGCATTTAACTTCTTACGAATATTGACATTTCTAACTGTGCCTACAATACAAGCACCACCCGAGGTCTGTCTACACGCATCAGGTAAATACATCAAAGGTCACAGAATGGAATTACACAGCAAGTGCTGGGAGAGCTGATACTTAAACTCAAGACTCCTAGTTTGCTTCATTAACATAATATTTTTTTCAAGCTTCTCTTTAGGAATAACAATTTTAATATCACCTTCCTCTGGTATTTTAGCCAGCAGAGATACTGACAAGTGTCTGTAAGACAGGTCAGCATTCCAGTAGTACACGGTTAATCTGTCATTAATTTCACCAAACTCAACCATATGGACTGAAATTTCTTATGCTAGTGTCAGCTTCAGACTGCAGGGTTTTAGAAAATGTAATTAAAAACAGTTTGGCAGTTTCTCAGAAAAGAAACAGAGTCTTTTTGCTTGTGTTAAGCAAGCCTGTCTGCTCATTTTAAATCATTAAAGCATTTCCATACTGGAGAGATGGACTTTAGAGTTTGAAACAATAGAAAAGACGACTGTGGTTTGCACTGAGTCCACCACTTCCACATTTCAGCAGAACAAGAGAGTATTTCTGAAGCATATCTCCCAATCACCCACGTACAGTGCCTTGTGTCACTCCGTGGAGAGGTCTAAGAGTGAACAAACTGGATTCCTTTCAGCCATAAACAAATCTGAATATGTGCTCCAGCAATACATCATGTATGCTCCAAATGCTAATGGACACTCAGTCCTCAATCCTGACTAGAGCTGGTTCCAAGGAAAACTCTTGAAATGTATATAGTATAGTTACTAGGTGCCGCTTCCCAACAAATGTGCCATCATTGCTCTCTGCCTCTCACAATCAAGTGTTTACTTCTATTGTTCACAGACATTTTTTTCTAGGTTATCAATATAAACCGGCTGAGAACAGGGTCTGAAGACAGCTGGAGCCAGTAAAAGACTATAGAGAAGAAAAGGGACAAGTAGCAACAAACAACATCATGGATTATTTTCCCCTTACAGCTCTAGCAAGCCAAAATACACCCTTTCACAATGAGAAGAGGGAGGTACACTCTTTCCTGTTCTCCATGACATGCCAATGATGCTCAGAAAGTGGGAGAGATTCTAACTTTGTTAAGGCCTACCACAGCAACAAAGGAGAAACCATTCTTTGCTTTGAAATCCTGCAGGAAGTTTTAAGTCTCTCCAAAGAAACTGCTCTTTTCTGAATATGGCAAAAATCAACCAAACACACAGTAACAAAAGACTTATTATTGCCCGAATTGTAAAGCTTTCCTTATCTGCTTTGTTTTTACTTAAACACAGATCATTTTAACCAAAATGTTGTTTGCTTAATGTCTGCTGCATAGGCACAACAGGCTAAGCCATGAGAACACACAAAAAGTAGAATTTAGTCATGGCTGTCCAACCAGCTCACTAACTGAACTGAGGATTTTGCAGAGTGAAGGGAATCTTGGAAGGAGAAGGTTACCACTGAAAAACTGTATCCAAAATTAATATGAATCAGAACAGAAAATTTTGGCTATGTAGGAAAACTGGCTCATAGAATTTTATAAGAATTTCAAGTAGCCACTTCTTTAAATAGATCTGGCCTGTCCATGGAAAAAACTTTGCTGGCTTCACAAAAGTCCTTCTGGACAATTGGGGTTTTTTTCCTTAGCCTGAAGAACTGTAAAAGAATCCCTTTCTCAGCTACTTAGAAATTTTAGTTCCTCCATTACACCTTCTTTTAAAGTGGGTTTAAAATATTGCCAGATATTTCATAGTACTTCTTTTTTGCACAGTTATAAAGAGCTTTACAATAGTAACGTTTCCCGGTACACAGACTGTACTGAAACCAGTTGAACCTGTTACCCAACAATCAACCTTACTAAAACATCTTTTTCTCTAGTTTTGCACCATACCAAAATCAGTGACATTGGCAATGTCAACAATTAATCTATTCGCATTTTTTCTTTTAACACTCAAAAGACAGTATATATTTACACATTTCTTCATTTGTGGTAGGTTTTCTTCTCCTCCTTTCTCTCATATCAGCTTGCTCCGTAAGAAAGGGAAAATAAATGAGTAAATAAAAACCCCTCAGTGGGGAAAAACACATCCATGCCAAGAATCAATCAGATTTTCACATCTGCCAGAAAAGTTCACAGGACTTTTAACACATTTGTTCGTTATGAACAGAAAACCATTTTTGCCACCTAAAAAAAAAAAAAGGAGGGGAAAAAAACCCCTATAAGCTGTTTTCTGACAGTCAGGCTTTGAAAACTATGAAGTGATAAAAACTCTGAGAAGTGAGGAGATTATTTAGCAACGAAAGTAAACAGATCAGTTTGAAGAAATTTTACATAAGATTCAAATCTAGAAAAAATGAACATATCGTTTATTACTTGAACAGGAAAAAGCAGAAAAAAACCCAGAATCTAATTTTTTATTCTCTCCATAAACCTCAAAACAATCACAGAAATAGTCACTGAAAAAAAAACCTACTTAAGTACTACAAATAAAACAGCTCTACCTCTGATTAGAGGGAAAAGATCATCTTCCTTTTCATCGTATGCATGTAGTAGTAAAGCATAGTCATCCAGATTAAAGATTAGATAATAGTTCTGAACACTTACCAGCTTAAAATCAAGAAATATTCAAGATCTTTACATTTCAAAGCCATCTACTTTTTATGTTACTGCATATCTCAAAGAACAGCTGCAACTTATCATCTCTGAATTTGTTACAAATTGAAGCATCACATGCTCTGTCTTAACCTGAATGAATTGCACACAGGTGTGAAAAATTAACCTCAGGACAAAGAGAACCTCATACTGCTAAGATAAAGAATGTCATGTCTCAGCTTCCTTCTTATCCCACTTTTTTTTTTCCCCTCTTCTTATTTTACCAAAGACTATCATGAACTATTTTTTACAGTTTAGACATCTGAGACTAGCGTTGTTTATATGAAGTTAAAGTTCATATTTGTATACACTTGTATACTTTGTATGCATCATACGTGATGTATATAATGTATATACACTTATATATATTTTATATTATACAAAAACACATATATACCAAGTATATAATATATAAAATCTGTTGGTTTGTGAAAAAAACAAAAACTCATAATACAGTTTTTGTAGCTCTTTTTGTCTAATATTACACGAGTCAAGGTTTATAGGGTCATGTGTTTTTTCTTAAAAGACCAATTAATACATTTAGTTTAAAAAAATATATTCCCTGTAGGATAAGGAGACAGAAAATTGTCATCCTTAGGATCCCTAAACAGTTTGTCAGAACTGGGATTGCTAAAATCAATCACGACATGATAGAATTCTCAGTTTTGAGGGAAGTAAGGAGAGGGGTCAGCAAAACTGCTATCATGGACTTCCGGAGGGCAGACTTTGGCCTGTTCAGGTCACTGGTTGAGAGAGTCCCTTGGGAGACAGTCCTGAAGGACAAAGGGGTCCAGGAAGGCTGGACAGTCTTCAAGAAGGAAATCTTAAAGGCACAGGAGTAGGCGGTCCCCATGTGCCATAAGAAGATCTGGTGGGGAAGGCAACCGGCCTGGCTGAACAGGGAGATTTTGCTGGGACTCAGGGAAAAGAGGAGAGTTTATCATCTCTGGAAGAAGGGGCAGGCAACTCACGAAGAGTACAAGGATCTCGTTAGGTCAAGCAGGGACAAAATTAGAAAGGCAAAAGCCCAGCTAGAGCTCAATCTGGCCACAGTCGTAAAGGATAATAAAAAATGTTTTTACAAATATATTAACAACAAAAAGAGAGGCAAGGAGAATCTCCATCCCCTACTGGATATGGCAGGGAACAGTGTCTCCAAGGACGAGGACAAGGCTGAGGTACTTAATGCCATCTTTGCCTCAGTCTTTAATAGCCAGACCAGGTATCCACAGGGTATTCAGCCCCCTGAGCTGGAAGATGGGGATGGAGAGCACAAGGTACTTCTCATAATCCAGGAGGAAGCAGTCAAGGACATGCTAAACCACCTGGACACCCACAAGTCTATGGGGCCTGATGGGATCCACCCAGGTGTACTGAGGGAGCTGGCAGAGGAGCTTGCCAAGCCACTCTCCATCATTTATCAGTAGTCCTGGTTAACAGGGGAGGTCCCAGAAGACTGGAGGCTTGCCAATGTGACGCCCATCTACAGGAAAGGCCGGAAGGAGGATCCTGGGAACTACAGGCCTGTCAGCCTGACCTCTGTACCAGGGAAGATTGTGGAGCGGTTGGTCTTGAGAGTGCTCACAGGGCATCTGCAGGACAACCAAGGGACCAGGCCCAGCCAGCATGGGTTCATGAAAGGCAGGTCCTGCTTGATCAACCTGATCTCCTTCTATGACCAGGTGACCAGCCTTGTGGATGAGGGAAAGACTCTGGACGTTGTCTACCTGGACTTTAGTAAAGCCTTTGACAGCGTCTCCCACAGCATTCTCCTGAAGAAAGTGGCGGCTCGTGGCTTAGACAGGTTTACTCTTTGCTGGGTGAGGAACTGGCTGGATGGCCGAGCCCAGAGTTGTGGTGAACGGCGTTAAATCCGGCTGGCGGCCAGTCACAAGCGGTGTTCCCCAGGGCTCAGTTCTGGGGCCGGTCTTGTTCAATATCTTTATTGATGATCTGGATGAGGGAATCAAGTGCTCCCACAGTAAGTTTGCAGATGACACCGAGTTGGGTGGGAGTGTTGATCTGCTGGAGGGTAGGAGGGCTCTGCAGAGGGATCTGGACAGGCTGGATCGATGGGCAGAGGCCAACTGTATGAGGTTTAATAAGGCCAAGTGCAGGGTCCTGCACTTTGGCCACAACAACTCCATGCAACGCTACAGGCTAGGGAGGAGTAGCTAGAGAGCAGCCTGGCGGAAAGGGACCTGGGGGTGCTGGTTGACAGCCGGCTGAACATAAGCCGGCAGTGTGCCCAGGTGGCCAAGGCGGCCAACAGCGTCCTGGCCTGTATCAGGAGTAGTGTGGCCAGCAGGAGTAGGGAAGTGATTGTGCCCCTGTACTCGGCACTGGTGAGGCCGCACCTTGAATCCTGTGTTCAGTTTTGGGCCCCTCACTACAAGAAGGATGCTGAGGTGCTGGAGCGTGTCCAGAGAAGGGCAACGAAGCTGATGAGGGGGCTGGAGCACAAGTCTTATGAGGAGCGGCTGAGGGAACTGGGGTTGTTTAGTCTGGAGAAGAGGAGGCTGAGAGGAGACCTTATCGCTCTCTACAACTACCTGAAAGGGGGTTGTGGCGAAGAGGGTGTTGGTCTCTTCTCCCAAGTAACTAGTGATAGGACAAGAGGAAATGGCCTCAAGTTGCTCCAGGGGAGGTTTAGATTGGATATTAGGAAAAATTTCTTCACTGAGAGAGTGGTCAGGCATTGGAACAGGCTGCCCAGGGAGGTGGTGGAGTCGCCATCTCTGGAAGTGTTCAAAAAATGTGTGGATGTGGCGCTTCAAGGACATGGTTTAGGGGACATGGTGGCGCTGGATTAATGGTTGGACTTGATGATCTTGAAGGTCCTTTCCAACCTAGTGATTCTGTGATTCTGTGAAATATGTCATGAATTTAATAAGGAGATTATGACTTTTAATATTGGATAGAATTGGATGTCTTAACACAGAAGAGGTTTTCAGTGTGTTATTTATCAAAGCAAGTTGAAGGAGGAGGAACTTAAAATAGAGTGGTTTCACATGAACTGGGCTTTAGTTACTTTTTTAATATCATTCTTAAAAGAGTAAAGAAACACAACCAACAAAAGCCATATGATAATTAAAAAGCTGTAGTTTTAAAAGACATTAGAAGTTTTAATGATCTACTTTGGTTGATTAAAACATTATGAACACAATAAAACTCCATCATCTCAGAACATCTTTCCATACACCCATATATGGAAAGTAAGAATTTCTGGTAGAATTTAGATCTCAGTTAAAAACTGAAGTCAAGAAAACATCTGTATAATTTTTATCTATGCTATGAGACAAGCAGATTCAGCCAGGTACCTCAACTTCATTTTTTAGTTCCTTAGAGACCTAAAGTTTTGTCGTCTTGACCAAACTAAACAATCAGGTCAGTTCATAGCCTGTTATAGGTCTCTCATTAGACTTCTATTTGGGATGTGTTTTAGAATTACTGGGTAAAATTAATAATCTGGTCTTGATAAAGCCACCGGAGCTGATCTTTTCCACTCAAACAACTGTCTTTATGACCAACATGAAGGGCCTTTCTTCTTTTGTGCTCTCTGTTCAACCCCTTGAATCCTGTGGTGTATGTTTTTAAGTTAAAGATTTAAAAGATAGGAAGGATGGAAACTATGTCCTCTCTTGAGCTCCCAAATACTTTATCACTTGGCTAGTGCTTTCTCTTCAGTAGAGAATGAACCATCTTTTCCACCTCTTAAAGCAAAAAATCCAGCTATATTTGTAAATTAAAGGATTTCAGTCTTTCACTACCCAGGGAACTGGGGGTATAAGCCTATAAAGGAAGAATCCTCGAAGAGGGAGAAATCTAAGTGACTACTCTCTGTTTTCAGTGTTTGCTATTGACTAGCTAGCTCTACTGTAAACATAATCTGAGAGTCACATTTTGGTGTCTAACTCTTCATCTAGTCTCCATAGGAGCCAAGCTACTCCCTTTGTATTTCATTGTAGGACTGGGTAAAAATATAACCGCCCAAATATTAATTTGTTTTGGTTTTTTTTTTTCCTAGGCTGAAATGGGTCTCTAGTTAGCACACCACAAGAAACTTGAAAACAATAAAGTTCATATAAAAATTTACTACTTCCTTTCTTCTGCCTTTATTTTTCCCTTTTAATAATGCTGCTAATATGCCTGCTCTATAATGTTCATTTTCCTTTTACTTTTGATTTCTTGGTCTGCCTGTACTGTACTTGTAGAACTAGCGTTATGACCTCAACTAGTCTTATGATTGAAAGACTTTCACAAAACCTAAGATGACTGTTTTTAACCACACACGAAGAAACCATCAATATTATTCACTCTTTGAGATGACTTGTCAGTTATCAATGGAATCCCAAACACAGAAGACTGTAAGGGAAATAATTTCTTCATTGGTTGATGGTAAGTTCCTGGAAGGTGTTACTCCTGCTGCTGACACTAACGGGGTGCAGAGGAAGGAATTGATAAATAGCTGCTGCTGTAGGCATTACAGTTTTAGGCACTACTACTTTCTCCTCCATATGTCATTTGTAGCTTATATTCCAACCCATCATTCTCAGAACAGCCGCTGTTTTTATCCTGGGTTTTGATCTACTTAACAACAATATATTGTCTAAGATTTTTGCCATCTTTACTATGTACCTATTGCATGTAATTCCAGTTGGCCTACTTCTCCTTCCATTTAGTAGTAAGTCAGATTTATTCTCTCCTTTGTAATATTTCTTTGAGAAACATAATGAACCGTGGCTCTTTCAAATCTTCTCAAATGTCTTTGACATTTCTCTTGCAACATTTGACCTTGAAGTAGTGAATACTTTTCATTTCTACTGACAAAAACAGACTTTTGCATGTTGCAAAGATGTGTGTAACAAGCTGACATTTGTTTTGTTTAATCCTTTCTTCTAATAGGCAACAAAAATGGGAAGACAGTTTTCTCACACAACCTAAACAGTTAAAGAAAAGCAACAGTGTGTCAAAGCTACAAAGAAAAAGACTAGAGAAGGCAGATGATGTCTAATCAAAGGCAAAGCCAACCACAACACAGGTCTCCAGTAAATATTTTCATCAGTAAAATAGAGTGAATCACACATTTAAATGGCTACTCACAATGGTCTTAGCAAACATATGTCAAACTTTTTGTAGACAGCATGGAAAGGACAGTTTTGTGGAGGTTACTGCTGTTTATGAAGATAGTCTGCTGCACTTGAGGGGCATCATGAGAAATGCTAGGAAAGTATTTGTTTGGAGGCTTAGCAGGGAAGCAATGGCAACTAGTATCATTTACCAGTTGGGGCCAAAAGTGATTTCTCAGAAGTAGAAAATAAGTTTATAGAAAGATACGAAAGAGTCTTAAAGAGTCTTGAAAGTAGAATCAAAACACAGCATCTGACGTGTTAAAGAGGGGGAGCTAGTGGAGAGATGTGAAGGTTCTCATAACTAATCTGGTCAAAATGACAAGACAGGAAAGCAATGCTTGCTGCAGGGGTCAGGATGAAGATGAGTGAGGCAAGAGAACCCTTTACAAGGTCAAAAGGAATACGATTACTAAATGCTAAGATCATTTACATTGGTTTACTGTACACTTCTGTTACTATGTACGCAGTAGCTGTTAGCTGAATTGAAAATTTTCTTTTATAAAAGTACATGTAAACTGAGAGTTTGAAGTCAACGGTGAAAAAAAGAATCCCTAGCTTCTGTGCTTGGCTTCATTCCACTTGCATAACAGACATAGCTCTCTGCCTGTCACTGCATACGCCTCCACACACTCATGCTTTAATACAAGTGCATAAAACTCTCGGAGTTGATGTACTGTAAAGTTATCTTTTGTTACTCACATATCTACCCACTCCTCAGATTTCTGTCTTCTTGCATGGCATGGACAAATAAGTCATTCTCTGAGCAATTAGGATCACGCAGTCTTCAGTTTTCATTGGTTGCTATTTTTCATTTATCCTCTAAAAGGGTATTAGCCTTTTTTCCACAAGGGTAGTTAAGTTTATGTTTATGCATGATTTTGTACATACCCACATATGCTGAGCTAAAAAAGTTAACTTGCTAGTTGTCATTTCCTAATTGAAGTATAGCAAGTATGGCTAGAATCATAACAGCAGAAAACAGAATATATCTTAAATAAATATATGTTTATAAAGAGAGAAAAAAAATAGACGCAGAGAGGCAGGAGGGCAATAGCTTTCCTATTCTATCAACTTACCCAAGACTGATGATTTTTTTTTCTGCAACAAAAATATTTGAAACTTCCAACACTTTTTCTTAAATTCTGAGGTGATGGAGAGGTCAGTTGTATACTCTACAATCACCAAGAAGTATACAATGTCTATTGGTGAGGTGGAAGACCTTTCTTCACTCCATTTCCTGACTCACTGGGAGCAAAGTCAATGCTTAACCTTCATAAAAATACTATAATTAAAGCTACAAAAAAAAAAAAAACCAAAACCAAAAAACAATCAAAACAATCTTTGACTTAAAGACTCCAACCCAAAATGGTGAATTAGGAGAGGGGAAAAAAAATATTCTCAGCAACCCTATGCATGCTATGTAATCCACCTGAAATGTATGAAATTGAGGTTCGGTTCCAGTTTCAAATCAGAATGCAGAATTCGTCTTTTTTTTTTTTACCAAATTTTATAACAGTGTACCTAGTTATTCTTCAGCATTAGTCCAGATCAATCAATAGTTACTTAGAAAGTTGTACAAGTCAGAGGAAAAGAATTCAGGTAGTTCTGTTCTAGATGGGCAGTATAATGTCCACCTGAACTTCCAAAGACTAAGTCACTATCCCAAGCACTTGCTCATCTGTCTCTGCTTCTCCTCTGTTCTAAGCAGAAATTCCATCTTGAATGTGAGAAACCCTCACAACTCACATTTCATTAGTACCAATATTTTTCCACAAAAGAAGCTTTGCATTCATTAAATGGCCTTTTCCTATAAAAAGGAAATTTTGCTTACATAAAATTCAAAGTACTCTTTCTTCAATACTTTTGATACATATTAGCAAATTACGTTTCATATATTAGGGGATATATGGAAGGTAATGTGTGCACCATGAAACGAAATATAACTGTTTTGTCACACTACAATGTCTGTTACTGGCACCTTTCTACACTGTATTAAAAAAAAACCTTTATACCAAAATCCTTGGTAGAAATATTTTAGTGAATCAAGTCTTGCATATTTATCCACATGGATAACATTTAGATCTTAGATTTAGGGGTTAGGTTTGTGAAAATACTTAGAAGGATTAATATATAGAACTGCTATCTCCATATCAGTTATCAAGATCACTGACTAACGCCTGCCTGTATCTGAAGAGACATTATATTCAGTAATCTTTATGGTTTTAATTTTATAATTGTCCAAGAACTAAAACTATGTGCTTTTGGGTCTGTAGTGCTCTGGAGTGTAGAGCTCCAGCAGGATGGTGCTTTCCGGCTCTCCTCACTCACAATGCTTAAGCCAGCAGTTGTTCTCAGAGCCTGCCCCAAAACTCAGTCCCTACTTCAAGAACAACCCTTGTCTTCCCACCCCCATCCCAGTGCTCCTTACCCAGTCTTTCTTTCTCTCTGTCATGTTATCTCTGAATCTTTAAATTATTTTCTGGGAAGTTAAGCAGTTTCAAGGAAGGGCTGTGAAAGCATAATCCCACATGTAAGACTTGTCAGTAACCTGGTGATTAACACAGTATATGGTAAGAGATTTAAGTGGGCAGACATTCAGGAGAAGAATGGAAAAGCATCCAGGCATCCCACTGGTATTAAGGATGAACGGAAAGGGTCAGAAACAAGTATCACGTACTCTTCTAGCCATGTTTTTCAACAAACATGACAGCTGCCATGCTGTTTTGTGAATGTGGTGCCCTTGTTGTGGTACGTTTTACATGCTCTCAGTACACCTACAGGATTCAATCCCTCAGGGGAATGTCATGCAGGAAATGCAGTATTGTTGATTCTCAGGATGCTTGAGTGTGAGACAGCAGTCTGTCTCAGCTGGGCATTTGATTCCCTAGGCTCATCTATTTCTGAGATGCTATCTTTACATCTCATGCAAAGAGAAAAGAGTAGGAGCTTGCACCGCCTTACAGGTTAAAGGCCAAACACTTCCACTTCTGACTATATCAATCCCAATACACAAAAGTGTCTTGATAAGTTAAATCCAGAAACTAAGAATGTGGGTTCAATACAGCTAAGGACTATGTGACAGAAGGTACAGATTGTACAGACAGTTTGCTTGTAAGACAAAAAGAACTGTGGCACTGCTCTGTGCTGATCCCTCCAGGGCAACATGGAAGAGGTTGAGGATGGCAGAAGCAAGTCAGGGGATTGTAATCTTCTCCGGGAGTGCACAGGAAGGTATGGCTGCATCCTCAGGGAGGTGGAGGAGGAATGGGGAAGGTTATAAAGGAGACTTATGCCTTTCTTGTCTCCATTTATTCCGCTTTGCTTCCTGTTTCATGGTAACGTAGCCATGCAGTGGCACCTTTGTATCATGGCTCTCATGCAATAACGTTTCCTGAACGAGAAACATATCTCCAGGTCCTTTTTGAAACTCCAGGGATTTCAGTAGTCTGTGTTTAAATGATACAACACACAGAAAATTACTTGCAGTCTCTTCTTCACCCAACATATACGTGCCCTGTAAATAGAAACCACAGACTGATTGTGTGTTTTGGGAAATCAGAATAAAAAGTTCTTCCTCTGGACTCATTACTTTTATTTCACCTTCTCTTTTAAAATATAAATCTTCCAGCAAAAATTGACTTTCATATCAGATACTGAGACACTTGTCAGAGCTTAACAAGCCACATAAAGGGTAGGAATTGGGGTTTGACTATTGGACTAAAAAACTGTAGATGTTGGAGGAGAGAGCATTTCATAGGCAAAACTGTTTTTGTTCTGAGGGCTAGCTACACCAAGAATTCTTCATTAGGACACACTATGACACTTTAGAAATCTCATTCTATAGTCAAGCATCAAACAAAAAAATGTTAAAAACTATCCCCTTGACAGTGGCCAATTCATCACAGAGTTTTCTAAACAGTAAAACCAAGACATCTTCTCCTGGCTTGGTCATTGTCATAGTTATCTATATATTGCATCTCTCATTGAAGAACATGAATAGAAATCATTCTCTAGCTGTATCATATTCTACTTCCTTGTTGGTCCCCTGGAGAATCAGGCTGGTGATTAGCAGCTCCCAGATTATCAACATATATCTTTCCCCCATTTTGCTCATATAAAGTATTGAGGAGTTCACATTTCTCAGTTGGCAAAACAAAGCAGAACTGCCGCTAAACAACGGAGCATTCCTAGAAAAGCGTAATCAATTCTCTTATGTCTCAGCACAAAATATAAGAAGGATTTGTATGAAATATTACTGCATAAGCTAATGTAAAATATGTGATGCAAGAGAAACGGGAAAATCACAGAATCACCGAATCATTAAGGTTGGAAAAAACCTTCAAGATCACCAAGTCTGACCATCAACCCAACACCACCATGCCCCCTGAAACATATACTGAAGTGCCACATCTACACGTTTTTTGAACACTTCCAGTGATGGTGACTCTACCACCTCCCTGGGCAGCCTCTTCCAATGTTTGATTACACTCTCAGTAAAGAAATTTTTCCTAATATCTAGTCTAAACCTCCCCTGCTGCAACCTGAGGCCATTTCCTCTCATCCTATCACGAGTTACTTGGAGAAGAGACCAACATCCACGTTGCCACAACCCCGTTTCAGGTAGTTGTAGAGAGTGATGAGGTCTCCCCTCAGCCTCCTCTTCTCCAGACTAAACAACACCAGTTCCCTCAGCCACTCCTCACAAGGCTTGTGCTCCAGACCCCTCATCAGCTTTGCTGCCCTTCTTTGGACACCTCAGGCACTGTTCAACCGCCTCAACATCCTTCGTGTAGTGAGGGGCCCAAAACTGAACACAGGATTCAAGGTGCAGCTTCACCAGTGCCGAGTACAGGGGCACAATCACTTCCCTGCTCCTGCTGGCCACACTACTCCTGATACAGGCCAGGACGCTGTTGGCTGCCTTGGCCACCTGGGCACACTGCCAGCTCATGTTCAGCCAGCTGTCAGCCAGCATCCCCAGGTCCTTTTCTGCTGGGGAGCTTTCCAGCCACTCTTCCCCAAGCCTGTAGCGTTGCATGGGGTTGTTGTGACCCAAGTGCAGGACTCGGCACTTGGCCTTGTTAAACCTCATACAATTGACCTTGGCCCATCAATCCAGCCTGTTCAGATCCCTCTGTAGAACCCTCCTACCCTCCAGCAGATCAACACTCCCACCCAACTTGTTGTTATCTGCAAACTTACTGAGGGAGCACTCGATCCCCTCATCCAGATCATCACTAAAGATATTGAATGAGACCAGCCCCAAAACTGAGCTCTGGGGAACACCGCTTGTGACCAGCTGCCAACTGGATTTAACTCCATTCACCAAAACTCTCTGAGCTCAGCCGTCGAACCAGTTCTTTACCCAGTGAAGAATGTACCTGTCTAAGCCACGAGCCACCAGTTTCTCCAGGAGAATGCTGTGGGAGATGGTGTCAAAGGCTTTACTAAAGTCCAGGTAGACAACTTCCACAGCCTTTCCCGCATCCACTAGGTGGGTCACCTGGTCATAGAAGGAGATCAGGTTGATCAAGCAGGACCTGCCTTTCATGAACCTGTGCTGGTTGGACCTGATCCCTTGGGTGTCCTGCACATGCCCTGTGAGCGTCCTCAAGATGAACCTCTCCACAATCTTCCCCAGTACCAAGGTCAGGCTGACAGGCCTGTAGTTCCCAGGATCCTCCTTCCAGCCTTTCTTGTAGATGGGCGTCACATTGGCAAGCCTCCGGTCATCTGGGACCTCACTCATCAGGACTACTGATAAATGATGGAGAGTGGCTTCGCAAGCTCCTCTGCCAGCTCCCTCAATACTCTTGGGTGGATCCCATCAGGCCCCATAGACTTGTGGGTATCCTGGTGGCTTAGCAGGTCCTTAACTGCTTTGTCCTGGATTATGGGGAGTTTATTCTGCTCTCCATCCCTGTCTTCCAGCTCAGGGGGATGAATACCCTGCAGATACCTGGACTGGCTATTAAAGACTGAGGCAAAGAAGGCATTAAGTACCTCAGCCTTATCCCCATCCCTGATGACAATGTTCCCTCCCACATCCAATCAGGGATGGAGATTCTCCTTGCCTCTCTTTTTGTTGTTAATATATTTGTAAAAACACTTTTTGTTATCCTTTACGACTGTGGCCAGACTGATTTCTAGCTGCGCTTTTGCCTTTCTAATTTTGTCTCTGCATGACCTAATGAGATCCTTGTACTCTTTGTGAGTTGCCTTCCCCTTCTTCCAGAGGTGATAAACTCTCCTCTTTTCCCTGAGTCTCCTCGGGGAAAATTTCCCTGTTCAGCCAAGCTGGTCGCCTTCCCCGCCAGCTTGTCTTACGGCACATAGGGACCAACATGCGCCTTTAAGATTTCCTTCCAGCCTTCCTGGACCCTTTTGCCCTTCAGGACTGTCTCCCAAGGGACTCTCTCAGTGACCTGAACAGGCCAAAGTCTGCACTCCAGAAGTCCATGGTAATGGTTTTGCTGACCCCACTCCTTACTTCACCAAGAATCAAGAATTCTTTCATTTTGTGGTCACTAAGCCCAAGATGGCCTCCAACCATCACATCTCCCACCAGTCCTTCTCTGTTTGTAAACAGCAGGTTCAGCAAGGCACCTCCCCTGGTGGGCTCACTTACCAGCTGTGTCAGGAAGTTATCATCCTCCACACACTCCAGGAACCTCCTAGACCATTTCCTCTCTTCTGTGTTATACTTCCAGTAGACATCTGGTAAATTGAAGTCCCCTGCAAGAACAAGGGCTAGCTATTGTGAGACTTCTGCCAGCCACTTGTAGAATGCTTCATCTGTCTTTTTATCCTGGTTGGGTGGTCTATGACAGACTCCCAGCAGGATATCTGCCTTGTTTGCTTCTCCCCTCATCCCTACCCATAAGCATTAGACTTGGTCATTACAATTGTAGATTTCTATACAATCAAAACACTCCCTAGCTTACAGAGCCACCCCACCACCTTTCCTTCCATACCTATCCCTTCAGAAGAGCTTATAGCCATCCATTGCAACACTCCAGCCATGAGAAGCATCCCACCATGTTTCTGTGATGGCAACTACATCATAGCTGTCCCGCTGCACAATGGCTTCCAGCTCCTCCTGTTTGGTGCCCATGCTGCGTGCATTGGTGTAGATGCACTTGAGCTGGGCTGTCGATTTCACCCACAACACATGCATGCCACCCCTAGGCTCATCTCTAGTGAGCCTGGTTTTATCCCCTTCCCCCTTCAAATCTAGCTTAAAGTCCTCTCAATGAGACCTGCCAGCTCGTAAGCTAGATTTCTTTTCCCCCTTTGAGCTAGTTGAACTCCATCTGCTGCCAGCAGGCCTGGTGCCTTGTAAACAGCCCCGTGGTGAAAAAATCCAAAATTCTGCCAATGGCACCAGCCCCTGAGCCATGTGTTAACCAGGTGTGTTTTCCTATTCCTTTCAGCGTCCCTCCCTGCCACTGAAGGGATTGAAGAAAACACTACCTGTGCTCCTGCTCCATCGACCAGTCGCCTCAGTGCTCTCAAGTCCCTTTTAATCACTTTTAGACTTCTTAGCGCAACCTGTATGACCAACAGTGAGTAGTAATCAGTGGGCCGAACCAGACCAGGGAGTTTCCTGGTGACATCTCTCACCTGAGCCCCAGGGAGGCAGCAGACTTGCCTGTGGGTTGGGTCTGGTCAGCATACTGGGCCCTCTGTACCCCTCAGAAGGGAGTCACCTACAACAATCACCCTCCTTTTTCTCTTAACAGAGGAAGCCTCGATGCGTGGGGCTGCCTGTCTCACCCTAGGCAACCCCCTGGATGGATTTTCATCAAGGTCCTCGTGTTCCTGACTCTCAAGTTCCAGCACCCCATACCTGTTGGGTAAGGGCAGCTGGGATGGGGAGGCCGGGAGGGGATTTGCCCGCTGCTACAAGCAGGGACCTGTTTCCATTCCCCCTCAACTCTTAGGTCCCCTCCTTCTGTCTGGCAGCACGAGGGCAGGGGATCCCCTGCTGCTTGTGGAGCCTCCACCGGCTGCCTCTGCCTCAGGGACGGCCAGGGGTGGCTCCACCGATCTATCATCTCCTTCTCACACCCCCTGATGCTCCTCAGTCTCTCCACTGCTTCTGCCAGCCCTGTCCCAGGCTGAGCAGGTCGCTCACCCAGTCACACGGCACATGGGTGGTGTCTCCGCTGGTCGCTGGCAAAAGTGACAGGCTCAGGCGCTGCCTGCAGCCAGACACCGGGACAGCCACCTGCTTGAGTGGGAGCTCGGTCTGGGTCGCCACATTCCTTCTGGCCACGGCTTTCAGCTGAGCAGAGGCTGGGCCTCTTCTGGGCAGGCAATGGCCACTCATTGAGAGACTCTCTAGTGCCGGGGGGGACGCTGCACTCCGCCCGCACGCCTTCCCTGTGCGAGCTGTCACGCAAACTGACATGCCAACTGCCGCACCAACTGCCACATGAACTGCCGCACCAACTGCCGCACCAACTGCTGCACCACGTGCTGCTTGCCCGCGCTCTGGGTCGCTCACGCTCCCTGGGGCTGCTGTCGTATGTGAGGGGCTTTGGCTGCCGCCACTCTTGTCGTCCCCCCACCGCGCTGCGTCAGAGCTGCCGCTCGCCGGGAGCTCGCGGTGCTGGCTCAGGGTGTGGGAGGCGGCTGGGGCCCCTTCTGTCTCCCTGCACTGCCACCTTTGTGGTTTTGCCGCTTTAGGAAGGGTCCCCCGGCACGATCCTCCGCTCCGGAGCCATTCGCCTAGGTGGCTTTGCCAAAAAAATTGTTGACGGGGGCATTGTGTACTGGCTAGATGAGTTCTTTGAGGAACAGGTACTACAAACAGGCAAAATAATCACAGTTTTAAGTGTTTCAGTGACTATACATTTTTGGTTTTTCATTTGAGTTAGAATATTTTAAATGTAGCAAATAAAACCCTGAGATTCTCTACTCACTATCCACAAACAGTATTTCACACAAGAATGGGAATGCCTACTGCTAAAGCTGAGCTGCATGATGATACTTGAAATGCTTGGGGTTGTTTCTGTAAACTTAAGCCACACAGGCCAAATAAGTAAGAAATAAGAAGTCATTATTTTTCTGTAAATTGTGCATTTCTAGTATATCAGTTCAACAACTTGCTTCATTATGCGTGAAGTGAAATATCTCTTCATGCATTTTGGTATCATCGTATTTTATTTTATTGTTGGCAGATTTGCACTGTACCACAATAAAATCAATAAATGCAACAATAAAATCATGCATCACAATCTGTGTGTTCAAAACAATTTTATAGTACATTTAATGCCTAGATCCCACTTTGAGGAATTTGTCTGAAATTTCTGACCATTATATAGGTGTATTATTACACATTATTATCATAAAGGTATATCTTATACATTAATTACATACTATATATTATATACTATATTATACATTAGTTTTAGATTATTTATAATGGATATATGCTTCTGTCTTTTTTATATATATATAAAGACAGAAACATTTTTTCTTTTGTCTTCTAGACTTCAAGATTCAAGAAATTACTCTGTTGATGACTGAAGTTTTGTCTGTCTGCTCAGCAGATAGACCTTATCCATTGAGAAAAATGTATACCACCACTTACATGAACCATTTAAAAATGCCATTTGACAAGGTATTTTAACTTGGTAATTAAAACCGCTTTAGCAACTGGAGGAAGAGATGGCTACAAAATATGTACATTAACAAGGAAAAGTACTTATTTTCCACATTTTGTCCATTAAATTTTGTCTTAAAATGCTAAAAGAAAATAGCTTAGCAGCCTCAGCTTAGCGTACCCCTTAGAAAAATCTTAACTGAAATGCATCTTCATTGGAATATAATTTCTTGCCAATGTCAGATCTCATACAAAACAGATCTGTATAGACAAACAAATTCAGAAAATGGAGTTCGCTTTAGTTTGGGACACTGTGAACTCAGCTACTTTTCTTTTCCAGATCCTGGAAGTGACCTTGCCATTCATACCCATTTTTCAATTCAGTGGCATTAACGTTTGCTCTTTCTATGATCCAAAATGGAAAATCTGTTCATTATTTTCAAAATTGCTTTGTTAAATCCCTACTGTATTTTGTGTGTCCTGAGACAAAATAAGTTGATTTTCAGTTAAAAAATAGCCATATGTTATGCCCTGACTATGTTTAGATAACACAGAAATGTACAACTCAGCTGAAGCAATGCTCCTGCTGTAAGGTGCTCTCTCCTACGCGGCATTTGCTCTGGTGTCCAGGGAACTGGTATGTCTCCAAATGGAGAAAGAGGAGTCGTGTACTGTCATATCCCCTTTTAACTTGGCTTCAAACTTTTTATGCCTGATATGCTACAGAAGAAGCAGCCACCATTTGAATGTAAGCAGTGCTGACATAATAGCTAGAATGGTACATTTCAGTCTTATGGAGAAACTACATAGCACATGTTTAACTTATACCTAATTAAACAGAAATTCAATTCCTGGGGTGAGAAAATTATGTAAATTTACTGGGCAGGACAAATAATATAAGGATTATAACCGCTTCAGTAACATGATCTAGTACAGCAGACACATTACCAATCCACATTACGTACACATGACTGAGCAAGTAAAACAGTTACAATGAAATGTAATCTTAATATCCTTATATTTATGATCAATATATCAATTATCATTATCTAAAATATTATTTTATCTTATTATACACTCCAAAGTTTATCCAGAAACTATTTTAATAACTCTCATGAATAAGCCTTAGTCAGCATTTTAACATCAAGATATTACAAATATTTTTTGTATTTTTACAAAGTGTTAAGAAGTGATTGCTATCAATTTTGTGTCTGAGATGGCTGCTGAGGGAAAAATACAGTCTTGTCTTTTGGGGGGGTATTTCATTAACTGGAATCATCAGGGTAATTACAGTAACTTTTGGGACATACTTTTCTTCATACTGGGAGATTTCCATCATTTTAAAGGGAAATGAACTCCCCTTGGGCATTAAACTGTATTTACTTTGATGTAAATGTGTTTGCAAAGGAAATTAAAGACACTTTACAGCCTCTATTGCACTGAAACATATAACATTTTGTATGCCATGTTTTGAAATACACATATAAGTACTGATTACATTAATTTTGATGAACATTTGACAAGCAATCTTTAAATGAAAGTGGTAAATGGTATAAATAATAGTATGTAATCCTAAAAGCATTTTGTGATAAAGGAGGAAGACCACTGAGATTATCTTTTGCAAAACTGTAAAAAAAGCCCACATTTTTTCCATTATATTTATTCAGTAGTTCTATTTCAAGTAAGAGGACTTGTGAAAATTCAAGCAGGTTTTACTGTGGATAATTCAGAGAAAAATAGTATTTGGGGAATATGTTACCAAAAAACATAAACACTATTGTAAAAGCAGTGTCTTTTCCCCCATATTTCAAGAAAAAAAAAAAATTTAAAATAACCATATGAATCATTCTATTACAGAAAATATCTTATTTTAAAGGCACAGTAAAGTATCAATTTATCTAACATTAAGGAATTCTTTTATCTTTGGAAGATATTTTGGTTATTGCAAATTCATGTTTTCCCTTAATGGTAAAAAAATTACAAATACTTAAATATTCAAAGACAGCCTAAACCTCTCAAGTCTGACACTTAGAAACATTTTGTATGTAAATTCAGATAAGTAGTAATAACATGTTAATATCAGTACTATGCAAGCAATAGAATATTTTATATTCCAATATGTAGGACAGCGGCCACATGACAACTTGTTATGAGTTTAAAGAAGCCATTTGAGTATAAAGAATTTGTCTTAATTGTGAATTTATTTAGGTATTTAGAAATGTGTAAATAGTTCAAAGCAAAAAGAACAAAGACAACGATCTAGAAATTGTTAAGTAAGAAAAAAAAAAGGACTTCCTGTGTGACTGTGTACAGTTTATGGCTTGTTTGATAAATTATGTTTAAAAAGAGTGTTTTCAGACCAGGAAAACTTCCTAAATTTATAAAACTTCTCTTGAATTCCAACAAAAATTAAAAAGCTGCATCAGTAAATGTGCTTAACAAGGTAATAAGCTGTAAATATTAAAGATGTTGCTACAGTTCCATCCCCAAAAAGAAAAGGAATACTAATGGTTTGCCTATTCACAAGCTACGTGTGCTTGTGATACCGTATCACAGAAGCCAATGAAAGCATTACAGATGCTCATACTTGAGCCTAAGATTATAGAATGGAAAAAAAAACCCAAAATCCTCTACAAAACTGATAAATCAGAATACTCTACAGTACTGTCTCCCAGCACGACCGCACCATTCCTTTCAGCTCCCTGACTGCAGGCTCACATCTAAGCGGCAGCAAGACACCAGCAATGTTTCGCTCCGCATTGCTCTGCCCTAGTCTTCTCTTCAAAGGTGTGAATGAGCCAGAGGGCTGGGATAACCTCGAGCCTTTACTATTCAGGAGCACTGATTGTTTAGAACATGATACAAACAAGCAAAGATGTTTTGGATATTAGAACAGCTCACAACATTTGCAGTGCTGCTGAGGAGGTGCAAAAAGGGTGTTGAGCTACTTTCATCCCAGACAACAAATTCTCTAGATCATACCCCACACTTCCACTTTATTGCATTTTCCTTTTTTTTTTTTTTTTTTATAGTTTGCTCCTTTCAAAACCAATCTGAGGCAATTTCTTGGTGGCCCTCTGGAAGTATGTATTAAACAAGTGTTTATGTTTTCTTTTTTTGTTGTTGTTATTGTATTGTCTGCTTTGTTGAGTTTAGTGAGGAGAGGACAGCATTGGTGGTTTTCTGGACTAGAACACTGCCGTTTTATGCAAAAACACCTGGTCTACAGCATCCACTGGTGAAACAAAAATGATTAAAGCACAGCTAAAGAAATGGGATTTTATTTATTCTTATAATAAATTTAACAGAAAACTGAAATTCTGTTATGATTAGAAATTTAAGTACATAATTGTGTCTTAAAATACAGTGTCAAATTACAAATCTTTAAGTTACTTTATGCTGGCAAGGAGACATAAATTAAACTTGGTAGATAGAGAAAAATGGTTGAACTTAATTACATTTTAGAGCTATTTTCTATTCAATAATTGCTTGTTGGAAGTATACACCTTTAATGACTTCTTTTAATTATCTGGTCTAAATACTTTATTTGGTTACTGTGGACTTGATAAGATCGCTCACTAGCCTGCCTATACATTTTCTAGGCTATTCATTATAAACTGAAGAAAATTCTCCAACCATTAAACAAAGCCCTTTTGCCCATGAATAATTTGCACTAAATTGTCTAAGGCATCAGAAGACAACATACATTGATTTCAGAGAATAATATTCTTTAAGTTTAATTTACTTACAACGGAGATATTTGATGCAATGTATTATTGCCTTTAAAGATGATATGGCTATGTTGATAAAGAAACATGCATTTAGGTGAAGAAACCAGCATTTATTCCTTGTGTTCCCTATTGCTCTATTTTTTTCTTCTTTTATTGGAAGTCATTACAGCTATTTTGCTTGTCTTCAATTAGATTGTTCCCTAAGACAGGGAACATTAATCTAGTGTGAATAAAATACTGAGAGTCATCCTTTGTGTGACTAAGGACACTGCTATTAAGATTTGCCCTGCCTATTTCCTGATTCCTTAGGACTGTGCATGTTAGTAATGTCAGAGCAAATCCTTTAAAAAAAACCTGCCTGTAATGGTTTTGACAATATATCTATTACCTCTTTGCAACTTACTTTTCAGTGTTCTTATTTCTTTCTGCAGCAGCACAAAACATGAATACTCCAATATTTTGTTCAGATTTCAAAGAAGAATCCTTCAAACAGGTTCAGTGAATTTTGTATAACTTACAGGAGGTAGTATCGCTGTTGGAAAAGACCAATATGTTAGCAGCTGCTGTAGACAGCGTATGAGGAAGAGTTTTATGAACACTTTCTAGATAACAGAAGAGTCAAATCTCCATCCTGAGAAGCCAGATTACATTGTGCTCTATTGCCACAGCAGGATCCTATAGGAGGCAGTTTTTCACAGCGATGCTTATTTTTTTAAATAAAAGCTTATCACTGTACCTTTGTTAACCTTTTCCTGCTGAGGATATGTAAAATCTCTTGTGCTGAACAAATTGGGTATTGTGGTGGTTAATTGAATTAATATTTCTGAGTACAGTTTGCTTTCAATACCCCAGTAAAGTGCATAGCTGGAATATTATTTTTACTTAGTTTATTAATTATGTACCAATATAGTTAATGTTGAACAAGGGTCTAGGATTTGGTCCCCTGAAAAGAATGAGGTCCCCAGCTCCTTCATTAGTGTAAAATAGCAAGGTTTGCTAATACAAACGTGGTAAAATTATCTTTGTAAATTTGTGTTAACCTTTTTCTCCTATCTGTTCCAATTTCAAAATTTCTTCATCTTAAATTTATACAAAGGTCAGACTGTACTCACTATACTGCAAAGTATATATAACAAAAAACCTGAGATAGGAAATATCAGAATTTTCCCAGCAAAATATACTGATAGTTTTTGTGCCACATAATCACCTAAAGAACTCCCCTGCAGAATACATAAGCGATGTCAGAAAATTAGTGTTTAACTCGTATTAAGATTCTCTTCTTGAGAATCCCATCTTCAGAAGTTATGTCTATATCTCATCTTAGAAGAAAAAACAATAAACATGACATTAATGGAAAAAATGAGAGGGCAATACCTTAAAGTCATGAGCTTACATATTTACCGTGACCAATCAAATGGGATCTTGTGCTGGTTTTGGCTGGGATAGAGTTAATTTTCCTCATAGCAGCTAGTACGGGGCTATGTTTTGGATTTGTGCTGGAAACAGTGTTGATAAAACAGAGATATTTTTGTTACTGCTGAGCAGTGCTTACACGGAGTCAAGGCCCTTTCTGCTTCTCACCCTACCACACCAGCACATAGACTGGGGGCAGGCACAAGAAGTTGGGAGGGGACACAGCTGGGACAGCAGACCCAGGTTGGCCAAAGGGATATTCCATACCATATGATATCATGCTCAGCACGCAAAGCTGGGGAAAGAAGGGGGGACATTTGGAGTGATGATGCTTTGTCTTCCCGAATAACCGTTACGTGTGATGGAGCCCTGCTGTCCGGGATATGGCTGAACACCAGCCTGCCGATGGGGAGTGGTGAATGAATTCCTTGTTTTGCTTTGCTTGTGTGTGTGGCTTTTGCTTTACTTATTAAGCTGTCTTTATCTCACCCCATGAGTTTTCTCACTTTTACTCTTCTGATTCCCTCCCCCATCCCACCATGGGGAGAGTGAGCGAGCGGCTGCATGGGTCTTAGTTCCCGGCTGGGGTTAAACCATAGCAGATCTTTGTAGTGCTACCTATAGAAACAAACTGCAAAAAAGGTCTGGCCAAAAAACAGGTAAAAATAACAAAACATCCTCTTATATAAAGTTAAAAAAAAATCTTGCCTGAGCCAAATATCAGGAGAGATGCTCCAAAACAATCAAGCCAAGATCTAACTAACCCAGACACAATGCTCTGCTAACTACTGCTACCTATATGTACTTGTCACAGCGGTATCGCAAGTTTCTTAACAGAATTGTTCCAGGGCACCAGCTCAACCTGATTATTGACAAACCTTGATTTTTCATTCTTTGAAATTAATAAAAATTAATGACAAACTACCCGTGGTAGTTTTAGAAAGACAAGGAGTGGGCATTTTGCTGTTACTTGATGCAGGATCATAATTTGTCCTTGCTTCAAAGAAGTGGAATTCATAGAGCAGCTACTCAAGACGCTTGATGTTTTGTGGGGTGAGTGTTCCAAGAACGGCTCATACCCGCTGCTCCTCTGGGGAGAGCTCCCTGTTTTCTGTTTCTCTTCTGTCTTCGGATAGGTACAACCCAGTTCCCAATGCCTGTATGTCTGTTTTGCCATTATGTAGAAAAATACCAGGAAGTATTTATACTGTTACTATAAATCTATTAAAAAACAAGTTTAATCTCCTGTCTTTAAAAGGTCACTAAATCTAGTGTTTATTACATGCAATCTCTCCCGTGCAAAATCAAACAATTTCGAATCCCCTGGTATTAATTGGAGCTTGTGTTTATTGCAAATAATTGTGCATAATTATAGTATTTACAGATCACTGATAAACAAAAGAAAAAAATTAGAAGACGGACAATTTTCAGATCGAGAATATCCCTCATGGTCGTTCCCTTAATGTATATGGCATGGTAGGCAAGTTCTTAAAAAGTATGTATCAGAATTAGTTTTTCACATTTTTTAAACTGTCTCCATGCTTGAAATGCCATATCCCAAATATTTTGCCTGAATTATAAAAAAAATAAAAGAGAACAGAGCACAGACATTCATTATAACTACAGTGTGACAAGTTAAAAACGTGCGACAACTGGTGGTGACAATCAACACCTTAAAATTTGAGCCTACTGTATTTTAACTTGGCACAAACATGAAAAATACACTAAGTGTGAAAACGAAAATGAATTTCAAGACCATATTTGATTCTTTTAACATTAAAATGAAGTTTATCATTGCTTGAAGTACTGGCTACAATTATTTTTTAAAAAAGCAAATAAAATTTGTAAGTGAGCAGGGGATGGCAAAACATTTTCACAAAGCACTGACCTTGTAGGTTCAAGGGCAAAACAAATTTTTACTGAAAACGGCTAACAGTAAATACACTTAAGGTAAATAAAAAAATAACATCTAAGGTAAATACTTAAAATCAGCTTAGTTTTATGGTAAAGATCAAAAACTAAAAGAACTTGGAAAAAGGTACAGAGGGAAATAAATCATCTTTTGGAAACATTTTGGAGGAAAAGAAAATAGAGTAAATAATGGACAAAATTAGCAATACTTTTAACGTAACAAATGTTGAACTGCTTGTTTTTAATTTCATGTTGAAATGATAATACAATCTAGAAAAAAATAACATCTTTTTGCAGTCACTCATTTTTTATGCCAAGTCTTGTCTTAATCTTCCCTTTGAAGTAATCTGGTCACCCTCTACTTAGAAAGAAGTGTTACAAGATTTCTAATAATCTATCCCTAGCCATCTTTATTTTGAAATAGAGAAACTGGAAATGAATACAACATCGTGTCTACATGTCATGAGTGCATGATAGAATTATAACATTAGTTGTTATTTTCTATGCTAATTTTTAAAACATTCTAATGTTCTTGTGTATTTATTTTGATTTAGGATATATCATCATATACATCAAGGAGAGCTTTTTACTGAACTGAACACAGCGATTCCCTTATCTGTTTGTTGTGGGTTTTTTTCCCCTCAGTGGCCCTAAGCTATTTTTGTAATACAAAAACTTGTACGAGTAGACCAAATTATTCATGCTGTTGGGTATTTTCATGCATTTATCAAAAGCAAATTGTCTATTTTTTAAGTTAACATTCCAGTTACGTCTGTCAGCAATTCTTCTAACACTGCTCAAAAGTTATTCTAGTTTCACTTATGTAAAATTTTATCACATTTTCTATTCATTATATTCCAGATCTTGTAAAATATATTGAATGACATCAAATTTTAAATATATAATTTTAAATCATTCTTGTGTCATACCAAAAACAAAACAAAACATTTTTTTGTTATTTCACTTCGTGTATTACAGTAGTCAGTTAGCTCTTAGACATACATTGCCGCTTATTTAAAATATACAGGCCAAATCTCACACCTACATAATTTGATGCCTATTGATGTCAAAGTGACATATTCACAATACAGAATATTTAAAACAGACTTTGAAGGATAAGAAGCTAAGTTTCCATAACAGCCTTTTGTGAAGAATTTTGCCAGAGTGTTTTTCATTCATATGAATTACTACTAATACCTTTGAATATACCAATTAACTTTTCTGTTATAATCACAATATTGTAGCTTGTTTGGGGTACTTTTTCACTTTTAGATAGGAATATTGATTAATTCCTATAAAATTATTCTAGATCAATTTCAACTGATTTTCTTTTACTAGTAAATAATTCTATGCCCCATTTAGGGATAAATAGTCTGAAATTACCCAAGCGCTAAGCATGGCAATTAATTGGAAATATTCATTATCTAGCCATTTTCTTTTGATCTGAGTAATTTCATTCTGATATAAAGTTTTGAAAAGTCTGGTTGGAAGGGTGGCCTTTTTGCATGGACAGGACTTAGCTGTGTGAGCTCTGCAGTGTGTGGTAGTGGTAAGATACACATCTGGGTGTAAAGAAGGAGTTTTCATAGCATTGAATTGAATAAGAGCTTCACAGTCTGCATTTACATTTACAGAAGAGCAAGCATTTTGCTTGCTTTTATCATTTTGTTTAGGTTTTTCACCTGTTCCAAACACACCTTATTCACTTTGATACAGTCAGATAGACAATTACTGATGAAGACCAAGGACACAGTTTGCTGTCCAATTTAGCAGCCAGCTGCCACTGAAAGGAAATGTTTCATCCAAAAATCTACAGAAAGATGTTTTGAAAAAAAAGCCATGTATTATTTTGTCCTATATTTACTATCTTGACAGCAGGCTCTGAAGCCTGATGCTGTCAGGGGAAAGGGAGGGGTACAATTGTGTGGCCAGAGGTGAGTGGTGAAGAGCAGCATCGCTCCTTCTGGCAGCTGTTAGCCACTAGCTTAGCTGTGACATCAAACAGCACCATAAATTAATTTCAATAATGAATCATTTTACCTTTCAGATTGATTTTCTATCACTTCCATCTGGAGAACCTTTTATTTTATGCAAAACAGGTGTTAAACACTACCAAATTTAATCATACTTGTACTGTTACACTCACTATGAAATAAAATAAGCACCTATACAGGATGCAAGGAAGTGGAGATTTAAATACAGTCATAAATGTGTGTGAACAGAACATATCTTGCATTCATGTCTGCAGCTCCTCTTTACAAAACATCAAACTCTTTCAGATGTGCCAAAGTTAAATTATTTTTTTCACTCATATGAAAAGTTCATTTAAGATAAAGCCCTTTTTAAACAATGCAAGCAGTTCTTAAGTATTTACTGCAACATACTATCACATTCAGGAGTCCCAACTTTTTCTGCTATTATCTGACTCTTGATATTGACTATTGCTTCAGCATTGCCTTGCTGCAATTATTATGTATGACAGTTGCGTAAGGATTGTTTAGACTGAAGGCATTGAACTAGACATGTCCATTGTTTTGATATGTTACCCTGGAAGAAAAAGAGACAGATATTGCTTTCTTACTGAAATTACAAACTATGGAACTAAATATTTCATTAACATTGCGACCTCATTTGTTGTATTTGATTGCAGACTCTTTTGCCTCATATTTCCTCCAACAGTTTTATTCCATATCAGAGAAATGCAATAAAAATGAGAAAAAAAAAAAGAGCTGAGAAATTAAATGATAGCAAGGAATAACTAAATGTTTGTGTTAAACTACTAAAGGCTTAGAAAAATTATTTGAAGTTCTTTTTTCTGTTGACATTTTCTGATTAAATGGTTGTTTCATTTCCTCTGAAACTGAGGGGTTTTTTTCATTCACTGAGCTGACAACTGACTCCTGCAGCTCCCACTTGTGCAGCTTATATAACAAGTTGAATCCCACATTTACATTCAAAGAACTTTCAGTTCATCTTTCTCTGATGATATCAAAATTCAGTTAAAATACATTGTTGAGCTTATGACTCTCTAGTGTATTTTTCCAAAGAATTTCTTTGAATATAGTTTTTATCTTCTTGTTTGTTTTATTTTCTTTATTTGGATATCTTTGTAAACTATGATAGCACAAACATGCAGTACAATAGAAAATTGAAAGGAAATAGTGCAGAATATATTGAAGAATGTTTTTTTATAATTTACATCAGAAGTCTGCATCTAAGTGTTATATTCCATTCCAAACAAAATATTGTATAGGTAATGTGGCTGAATGACACTGTTAAAAAAAAAAATAAAAGAAAGAAAAAAAACCCCTACAGATATTATGCAGTGCATATTGGGAAATGTAATTTAAAAAAAAAAACAGCACATGCTTTCACTTACCTGTAATTTGCAAATTAAATAAAATGTGGAATTTGTGAAATAGAAAAACTGTATACATTGTTCTCTCAGCTCTGATTGTAATTTGACATAAAAAATAGATTAAAAATGGATCGGTCTGTAATAAAAAGTCATCATTCCATACTGTGCTCACTCAGGGTCTCTTCTTCTGCAATGTAAGTCTTCTTTGTCAGTTCCATACAAATACATTGTGTCATAGGATGTAGTTGCCATCATAAAGATTACAGATTCGGTGACAGAGAGGAACCTATGCACTTAGAAACAAAAAACATGGAAATGCCAGGAAGTATACACATTAATTAGTATCTCTAATTAGACATAAAGACAGAAAATTGCTGCATACAAACACAAAGTTCAAGCCACAGGAGATGTTTGATACTGATATCTGAGGACTATTAGCAAATTCTGTAATAGGCGCCTTCTGCCACCACTTTACAAAAGAGGACCTGCTCTTGCTGTGACGGGCCCATTTGCACAGGCATAACCACCAATTCTATGTAGTCAGTCCAATCCCATTTAAATCAAACAGATGACATTTAGATCTGCAAGACATAGCTCTAGAGTCTACCAAATTTACTTTAAGGACACATTTAGCCCTTGTTTTCGGAAAGTCCCCAACCAACATGATGTTATTTTCAGTATATTTTCAAACACTGATACAAAGTTTGTGTCAGTTTTGATTTTCATGTTCCATGTAGCCTATAATAAAGGATGTTTCTCAAAAGAGACTTGCCTCTCTAGTAGTTGAGCTGTTATCTGTCATAACAAGGCTGAAATACAAGTCTGGGAAAGCTGGATATGACACACTTTTCTCCTCCAGCATTACACAAAAAACACTGAAGGTTCATACATACTCATCTGTGTCTGATTCCAGACCAGACGCCCTGATTCTTCTTGGGTATATTGCTATAGCTTTTCCCACATGCAATTGCTCAGAAGTTCATTACATGAAGTGGATGGAAGCAGTAGTGGTGAGTAGATCAAATTTTAGTATAACCACTGAAATGCAAAATGCATTTCCACTTTCGTAACATTGTCTAAAGACATAGACACATCTGAGAATAGGATTAAACTCCAAAAAAGAACTGGAGAAGAGATGAAGTTAATCCTCAGTTATCTTCTTTTAATAACTGTTAGGGGAAATTATTTTCCAGAATATCTGTATGAGAAATGTGTGAAAGAACACTATAAATTTCTAAAATCTTACACATTATAGCATTCTATGGCAGATACATTGTACCTAGCAGCAATTATTTTGAACTGTGAATTAGTTTGTACGATAAACTTAGTCAAGAAAGTGTATTATTTTTACAGATCTTAAAATAAAAAAGCAGACCATATTTACAGTGTGAGATGCTACATTTTGCAAACCAGATACTTTGAAAATTGGTTAGATTTTAAAAGGAATAACTAGTTCAACACAATATTATAACTTAAAAAAGTACAACAAATTGTTGGTAAAAAAATGCTCATGAAATCTTTTAATGCATAAACGATTGAATGGTGAGTTCAATTAATCCAGCAATTTTATCTTCATAAATAATGGTGGTTGAAGGTGACAATGAAGGATTATGTCTGGTTGCACCTGCCCAAATTTCAAAATGGACATTGAAACATGGGATGCATGTCACACAAATGACAAGTGAAAAAAATGCCTTGCATATATTAGAAAGTTGTCTCATACATTTATGTGATGACAATATTGAAAGACTGGTGATTGGTTATAAATACATCCTGAAGGAAAATTATAAATAACAATGAGCTTTTTACTCTAGTGAAGATTTGTGGCAAGAAGGTGTGGTTGGATATTAGAGTTAGGCACATTTAAATGAGGATTTAGGCACATATAATTGATGGTGAAATAGTTATGCATTGGAATAAGCTACTATGCAAAATTATGGAATTTCCCTGTCATGATGATTTCCAATCAAGTCTAAAAGCCCTTCTGGAAAACCTGGTTTTGCTGTGTACAAGTTATTGAACCTAATATTGGGGTAATTACATAAAAACAGATGGCTTTATTATGCAGAATGTCACATTAAATCGTCTAATAAATCTATATAGCCTTCATCTTTATGAATTCAAAACAAAAAGAACAAAAGGACCAAACAATGCTGTATCAGGGAATACTGCCATGGACACTGAGAAAGCAGTGTTATCCAGTTACATTGTTGTTAAAATTTTTTCTTTGGCTAATTGCTTTCCCTATCAGAGTAAGATAAGCTGAAGTCCAGCTGCAAAGAAACAGCAGCCTTGAAAACAAGGAACATGGAGGCAGTATTTGAATTTCTCATGTGGGTTTTTGTTGGTTTTTTTTTCTTTTATAGTCAAATTTCCTAATGGAATAAGGATTTCTAAAGAAAACGAATACACCAAGTCACTGAAGGAAGTGAGACAACTTAAAAGAAGGTCAGGATAGGCCCAGGCTGAGGCTAGAAAGCAGATGTAGGCAAGTCTTGTACACTCAAGAGTTATAAAAGGTGGTGAAAGCATTGGTTTAAGATACTCTGAGCTTCCTGTTTTTTCACTGAAGGACAGGAAACAATTAGATACATGCACTTTTACATGGTTACATTACATGCTTATGTTCCTTATAAGCAGTTTAACACCTACTGCCCTTACATTTATTCTTTGCTTAAGTAACACTGGGTACGTACTTTTCGTATCTGCTTTGATAACCCTTCTTCAGTTGTGAACACTGCAAAATAGTTAATGCCCTCACATATGATAGCCATAGTTATCATCAGTGGCAATTAATAAAAACAGCAAGATACACTGGAACAAGGAAAAAGATTTGAGGAAAGGCAGAAAACATGACTGTGATGGAGAGGGCTTTTACATTAGGCCAAGACAGAGAGAAGTATGATTTCATAAATACATAGATATCAGAACAAAAAAAAAGATAATAAGGAATAAAGTAAATAAATGTTTAAAATGTCATGTAAGGTAGTACACTGTATACATTGTGTATATTATTTCTAATAGGAAATTAGGAAATAAAATAAAGAAGAAAAATATTAAGTTCCATCTGAAATTACTTCAAGAAGAAAAGCAAGAGAAAAAAAACACTTCACAGATGTTTTAATTAGTCTATAAAGTAATTTACTTAATTGCTTTCAATATAGTTAGTAAAAGACAATATCTCACTATGAATTCTGGTAAAATTGTGTCACATTTTGGATTTTTTTTATATTATGTCCTGTATTGTTCAGCTTAAAACAAAAAGTGCAACTGTTGAGTTACATTTCCTAGTTCAAATTTATCTTCATTTGATTTGGGCAAGATGGGTGTACAAACTAATGTGAGAAAAAGATTAAAACTAGAACTACTATCTCCCTAGCTCTGTATTACACCTGAAATTATATTCTTTAGTAACTTGCTCAAACAGGTCTAATCCAGCTCTATGTGATTTTTTTCAGGCAGGATATATATTTTTCACAGAGTAAAATAACTGATGTTCTCATGAAAACTTCTGCCTTCTAAATCAATATTTCTCTTTCTGCATTCTAACACTTTTTAAAGACTCAGAGATTGCTCATATTACTTCTTTTAATAATGGGGTTATAACAGCTAACTGAAAAAGTATACTTCTTTGTAAATTCTATTGAAAATATGACTCTTACGATCTCCTCTGACAGCATGTACCATAAGTCTGCTAAAACCCTGTATGATTTACATTGAGTTTCTAGTATTAAACTTGCCATTGGCTTAATTTCTAATCCTATATCTTTTGCCAGTCACCACAATTTAAGTTGATCAGTTAGATCATCTTTTTTATGGGAGCAGGATAGGAGGGTTAATGATACATGGAGTTTTATTCTTTCAGGTATTAGGCTAGGTACCGAGCCTGAATTCCGAAAGCTCATAAGCGTATGCTTGAATCCACTCCTATGCAGAACATTAAGCAAATGTTTTAAGAGTTGGTCAGAATGGGGATGCTTTCATGTATCAGTGCCTAGGCCATTTATTGTACAAGGAAGGGTGTTATATACAAGGGAAAATCTTAGACATGTCATATTGACTCAAAAATACAGTATGTCTGGAAAGAAGCCGCTCAGTGCTCTGCAACCAACAACCTAAAGAAGATGAAGAATGGACAAAAAGCTGGACATGAGCTGGCAATGTGCGCTTGCAGCCCAGAAGGCCAACCCTATCCTCAGCCACATCAAAAGAATGTGTCTAGGATGTTGAGGGAGGTGATTCTGCCCCTCTACTCTGCTCTGGTGAGACCCCAACCTGCGGTACTGTGTCCAGCTCTGGAGCCCTCAGCACAGGAAAGACATGGACCTGTTGGAGTGGGTCCAGAGCAGGGCCACAAAAATCATCAGAGAGATGGAACACCTCTCCTATGAAGAAAGGTTCCGGGAAGACCTTATTTCAGTCTTTCAGTAATTAAAGGGGACTTATAAAAAAGATGGGGACAGACTTTTTAGCAGGGCCTGTTGTGATAGGACAAGGGGTGATGGTTTTAAACTAAAAGAGGGCAGATTTAAGTAGGTATAAGGAAGAATTGTTTCATAATGAGAGTGGTGAAAGACTGGCACAGGTTGCTAAGAGAGGTGGATGTTTACAGGGATGCCTGTAAACATTCAAGGTCAGGCTGGGCAGGTCTCTGGGCAACCTGATCTAGTTGAAGATGTCCCTGTTCATTGCATGGGGTTGGACTAGATGACCTAAAAAAGACCCTTCCAACCCAAAGATTCTATGAATCCCTGATCACGTATTTTTTACTGTTGCTATCAGAAATGTCCTATGCTACAAAATTTTTATCTGAATGTGAATAAGCAGATAAACAGGGGTTTTTTAGTTGAATCATATACCTTGAGTTATAATTGAACCCTTCTAGTTCAAGGACTTAGAGAAATACATCATCATGGCCCTTCTCTCTTAACCTTTCTGTTCTGCCAAAAGTCAAAGTGAATTTCAGCAAGACTAATTAAGGTTAAAGTCAGAAACTCTGCTAATGCCCAGGACACAATTTACAACTCTGCTTATACTACATTTTTCAAATTAAAATACTAGTTCTCTGTGCTCATAGTTCCTGGGAGTGGACCTTCAGAACACCCACTAGGGCAACACTGAAGGAAAGGAGTCAGTTTTCAGAAGCTATTTACTGTGGACATCTTACAAGTAGACAGTAATACAGTTATGAAACAATAGATACAGTAGCTTATTTTGCAATGAGCAGAAAAACACTTGTCACTTTTTCTTCCACTATGTATTAGAGATTACTAAAACAGGCTGAATTTCAACTTTACTATGTCATTCTATTAGGCACTGTGCTTTAATAGTATAGTACATATAGCAAGAAGATATATACAGTTTTAGAAATATATCTTATCTTAAAATTAATATTGCTTTAAGTAGGCTAAATAATTTATAATGTGTAATCCAGTAAAGGTACTTGCAAAGTGTATTTTTAAATAATTATCAAGATCTAGATTCACTGGTACTCGGAGCCTTTTCAGAGTTTTGGGGAAAGGTATACAACCCGTGGAGTTCATCTACATCACATTTATTAATCCCTAATCCTTACAATTTTGTTAATACTATCCAGAGACACTTGTTTTTCACTTCTTAATTAATTGGTATTCCCTTACATCTTTATGTTAGTTATCCTACAATACGTTTTCTCCATTTTAGATGCCAAATATCTGTCTGATGTTCTATAACCTCTGGAAACATGGTGATTCAAAATTACACACAAGTTCTAGTAGCACCTTTGTTCTTTTGATCGGCTGCAAGGGAGGATTTGTGCTTTGCTCTTCCTACAACTTGCAGTAGTTATGCGGCAGAAAAATCTCTCATATGATTGTATAAGCACTCAATTCAGAAGCAATCTGACATGCATGCTCAAATTCACCCTGTTCAGGACAGCGTTCATTTGCATACTATCTGATTTCTGTGCTTTTTTGACTTGATAGATGCTTCAGTGCTCTCCTGGGCAAAGATACCTGGCTGATCTGGCATAATATGGGTCGAATACATTGTCCATATTCAAAGTTCATGATGTATTTATCTGTCATTGTTAATTTCCTGAGGGCCAGAGTCAGAACCAGGCCCTTTATGTGGTGCTATTCTTAAAAATCATGCTGTGCTACTTAAGAAAATGAAGAATAATATTAATTTTGATAGTGTACAAGAATTGAAAGACTGATTCCAGTTTTCAGTGCCTAAACTCGTTGAATGCATGGGTGTAAATTTGTACAGCAGTATATTAGAAATGTCTGTGTACGAATCCTGTTATTACTTAACACCCACATATCCTGTAAACTAATAATGGGATTTGTGTTGAGTCTTCTGTACACTGTTCAGAAAATTTACCCTACATCCTCCACTTTACCCTTTAAAAATTTAATCAAGCATCTGTCATTTCATATTCTTCTCAAAACTCTTTATTTTGCTGCAAAGAGTCCAGACTATGTCATGATTATTAGGAGGAACAGGTTGCATCCCAGATTAGTTTGTCTCACTGTGAATAATCTATCAGTTAACGTCTGAAAATAAAATAAATACATCATGTGTGCACATATATGTTTAAGGAGGCAGGTGAAAAGAAGGAGAGAAAGGAAAGAGATTAAAAACATTTTTTTCTGTGATTCCATATGATGTTTTTTCCATGTGTATGTATGAGCAACATCAGAACCTGGATTAAAATGTTTTTACTAGGGAGCCAGTCTGGAAATGCATGATCATATGACTAAGCATTATTCAGATGAGTCATCTAAGAGGTGACTTTCTTGGATAATATAGGGGCTCTTCATGCCTCCCTTCCAAAATACTCTGTGCCTTTTTATGTGATAAGCGTGTCTGGGTTAATATGGCAGCACAGCCTCCCATTCCTGTTATGCTGGATGTAGCTGTGATGGGTCTAGCCACGAATCCTCCTCCATGTACATTTCCAGCGTCCTCAAAACAGAAGCCACATAAGAAAGGGCTTCCACTTTTCAACACACTATGCAGAGAATGCAGGAAAATTATCTAATGAAAACCATGATGATAATTTAGAAGTCAATGAGACTTAAGTAGAAGCAGCTGTATACTATGGTGTGTGACATGATCCAGAGAGATGAACAAACACCTGCTACCCACCTCGCAGCATATTGTTAGACTTAATTAGTCAATGTTGAAAAGCACTTTAAAATCCACTGAAAAAAGGGCAAGTATTATTAATTTTATTATAATTATAATAATTATCTCTATTATTGTTATGTGAGATACACTGTGTGAGAAGGCACAAGATTGCAACAATGAGTGCTGTTGCTAGAAGATACAAAATATTAATTCATTTTTTAAATTCTCTAAATTATAGCCATGTCTACTCTGTCAATTTGGCTAATGTCTCATTTTCGTCTTTGGTCCTACTTCTCTCCTATTCCACACTGCATGTATGCTAGCTTGCTCCTGGGCTGTCCTTTGAAGAGAGCCTTTAATTCCTTCTGAAGAGAAACCTTACCAACATCGAGGTTACCTCGTATTTTGTTCCATGCAGACAATGTGTATACGACCATTACAGGAAACGAAGTCTATACTTCGGACAGTCCTTCAAAAGCAGCACTACAATTCAGTTCGATCACAGACACACATACCACTCCCTGGGCGACATACCTTGCATTCTTTGTACTGTGCTACGAAACCACCATCCCATTGTAACTAGCAGTGGTTATTTCAGGCCATTTGGTTCACTAAAACAAGGAGCAAAAAATATCGTCCCATCACAGAGGGGATCCCTGAATCCAGAAGAGACCTGGACACTGGAGTCTGTTTTAGTGGGGAAAGCAGAGGCTCCAGGAGCCTTAACTTCGGCAGGATCAAACCTCTGCTTCACAGGCAGTGGCCGGACTGGCTGATGCTGCAGGGTAGGATCACATTGCCAACCATGTCAGCTCAAACATCAAATCTCCCTGAAGACTAGCTTGTTAATGGTGATTGCCAGCTTGAGGTCTAGTGCAGCTTGGCACACACGACCAGAGCAGGACCTCTGGGACCATCACAAGAAAGAAGTTGTGGCAAATGCTCAGTTTTCCCTATGTCTGGCTGAGAACAGAGAACAAGGAGGAAAGGGAGCAGGTGATACCGATTGTGTCTGGGGGCAAACAAAGGATGACAGAGAACAGGCTAAAACAAGCAGGGCACAGGCTACACAGGGGAGCAACACCTTCTGTAGCTGGCAGTCTCCCACCACCAGCTCACCTGACTGCATATGCAGAGAACAGGTCTGTATGACAAAAAAACCCTACATCACAGCTCAGGTTTTTGCTGGCCAAGAACATAAAGTGAGACTGATAAACCACAGCTATACACATTTGTGACCATCAAGACCAGACAAACATCTACAAATGGTGCACAGACATAAGCTGCCAGGCATCCCCTCTGCATGGGTCAGGAACAAGTACTACTTTCTCAGTGGCATTCTGCTCCTCAGGTGGAAAAAACAAGCATGCACTTTCACTGAATTTTGAACGAGGACTGCAGCTGTCAAAGACAGTGCTTACTGGTTTTCCAGAGCACCATTCTAGTAAAGAAGCAATCACAACCCTGTCACCTGCCTCACACGTCCTTCATTCTCCTTTTCTAACATCTCCTTTAACATTTTAATAGTACTTGATAATGACGTCAAATAATCAAACTTTTCCACTTGGTTAGCAGATCATAATTCCTGGTATGCCATGACTCATGCATATAATTTCCTAGAAATCATAAATGATAGTATTCCAAAAAAGACTCCATTCATTTTCTTAAAATGCCACAAAAATACCTCTTCTCTGTGTTTGTTACTGGGCTAGTTAATGAACAGCAATATATATGCACTATATATATACACATATGTACACACACATTGTGGGAGGATCTACCACAGATATATCACAGGAAATGTTATGTACCCACTGTACCTAAAAAAAGTGATTGTTAAAGCCTATGTATTTTCTCCCCCAACTTGAGTAAATAAGAATAGTAGATGCATCTAGGGAGTTCTCCAAACTACTATTTTTTTAAATGTTTTTCACTGGCTTTCATTATATATGAAGTATTCTCAAATCTCAGATCATATGAACCATTGCAGTTCAGCTATTATTTAAAATGAAGTTAAAACAAGTATTTCAAGATTTTTTTAAACAAGTAACTAGGCTTACTAGCCTGACTAGTCCTTACTAACTAAGGCTAACCCTTACCAGCGGGCTTTACACACACAATCTCATTCTCCCAAGGTACTATGGTCACCAAAATATCAATGTTCCAGAGTCTTACAGTAGGATTTCCACCTATTTGATAAGGTCTTGATTTTTGGCTGTCTAAATTATGAAAATTTACTTAGAAGTCAATGGCATAATATTTAGGAGTGAAATACACAGATTCAAAATTCACCGTTATAATAATCTGGGAAAGTACACAGAAGTACGTTACCATCATTATACAGTCATTCGTGGTCTTAGCTTTGCTAATAGCGACACAAAGCATACTGGGGATGTGTTTCAAATATAAGCTTTCAGTTGGACAACTCAGGAGATGAAAAGCAGTAGGAATTCATTTTACCACTCAGAGCCAGTCTAGCCACTATTTTAAAACTGAAAATAGAAAATGTCATTTAGCATCTGTAGAGTTGAAATAAGGAGATACACCTCCTCTAATAAAATATCTAGGAAGTGTGAAGTATCTTGTCCTAATGTGGTGATAAGTGGATCTTTTCCATATTAAGTTGGGACATCTAGACAGAGCTACCAAGAAAGGACAACCTTGGCTGAACTTGGTCAGATTAAAGGTCCATTTAGCCTAGGGTACTGTCTCTGGAAATCACCGATAATGATGATTTGACTAATAAAGATTATGTGAATACAGAATAAAAACAAGATCCTAGATTGGCACCCTTTCACCACAACGACCTGAGGCACAGGGATTTTTTTGAGCTAAAAGAGCATCTTCACCACTTGCTTGGATTTTTAAAAAGTATTTTATACCATTACTTAATTTCAGCATTTTTGAAGTGCACTTTGACTTACATAACATTCTGGGGCAGAGAGTTCTGTAATTTCATCTTACATTATGCAAAACTGTATTTTGATTATGTTTTAATAAAATAAGACAAATAGGAAGGAATTGACTTTTCTCAAGACTTGGATTCAGGTAAGAATGTCTATCCCAGAGTGGAGTATATAAAGGAATAGTTCAAAATTAAGTACCAGAACATGTCCAGACCATTCAGTTACAAATATATATAAACATACTACTTCTGGTTTCCCTTTGGGTTGTGATTCTGGTATCACCTTTTCAGCAAAATTAGACCTGTCTATACTACATTGATTACTGTGATAAAAGTTTTTGAAATGTAAAGTTGATTTTTTGGCCTTACAACAATTAAGATTCTTTAATATTTCCTTTTCTTTTTATGTACCCATGTAAACAATCCATCTGATTTTGCAAATAATTATTTAAACTCTGAGATTGCAATAGCTACATAGTAATTTAGCAACTGATATATATAAAAATATTAGTGGGATGGGTTATGGTAAATGACAAATTGTAAACAGGCTGAAGGTTGATGATACTTTAAAAAATTAACAGGTTGACAATTACAAATTCTTCAGAAAAGTTTCCAAAAACCCCACATCTGCAACTGTCCTCATTATTTGAAGTACTTTCTCAAAAGACAAAGGCGGTACAGATGTCATTTTGTGTAGAATATTGGCATACTTTTAAAAAAAATTACAAGACTCATAAATTGGTTGCAGCAATATTTCATATGCTCCCAGGCAAGTTCTGTAAAGTGAAATTGCAAGGCTCTTCATCTTGAGATGAGGTTCTGATGGGATAGCATTTCACAGGTGTTGGTGAAAGAGGTGGGGAAAAGTCAGTGTGCATCCTGACACTCTGAACCTTCATCCTACAGTCCCCATACCAGCTACTTGCTAGCCAGGACAAGCAGCAACCCCCACCACAAAGTCTTTTCTCGCCGAGTTCTGCATCTGCTTTTCCTCCTGGATGGAAATTAGTGAAAACCAAAAACCTCTTACTGTTCTTGCTGCAGATGCTTCTGCTTTGTCAGTCTTCCTTTCACCCGAAAGAAAAGAGAAGATTGAAACATGGTGTGAGCGGAACCGCACCACCCCACATCTGGAGAGGACCATAAAGAGGAGCAAGGCACTTTTGTCTTTACTTTAACCATTTATATCAGTGCTTGACATTTATCTTTGTGCTTGACAATACACATGCAGTATTTAATGGATTTATCAATACCTTTCCCTATTTTACACTTTAACCAATCCTAGAGTATCACTCCTTTATTAGAGTTTAATTTTTCCCACCTATCTTTATGTGCAAGCATCACAAATGCAAGCAAGACTACTTATAATAAAATTCTTGAGGTCAAGGTAGAAAAAACTGGTGTTAGTAAGAAGATCTGTCTTCTTGAACATATTCCATTAAGCCCATGTTTTACTTTTGCATGACTCTGAACTCTAATTTCTTTTCTGATTCTGACTCTTCTAGAAATATTTATTTTGCCTTTTTAGGTACTGATCTCATGAACTAGAACTCTAAAAAAAAAAATATAGAAAGTATGGATAAAGACAAAATACATAATGTACTTATTCCTCTGGAATATTGAGAGAAAAAAGATCTTTCTATATGAAATTAAATTGCCAATACGTCAAATGAATTATTCCAGCTGCCTACACTAATCTAGAAAAGGCAGTCTGAAATCCAGCAAGACAATAAAATCAATCCATACTCTAAACACTGAACCAAATAATTCACTAAATATGAAAACAATCAAATCTAGCTACTCAGATTTGATGCCCATGATGAAGTAACAGCTATTCCTACTGTTGTAAGGTTCACAGATACTAATGCCTTCATGTCTATAAACAACTTTTAGATCCAAAGCTTTGGTGATTTAATCTTACCATATTTTTAGTAAGTTAAGATTTTTCAAATCTTGCCACTTTTATGGTTATGTGACCTAGTTACATTTGAAAGTTAAAAAACTGCTCTTCATGAAGAATTTAGAAAACTCCATTACAGGAATCATTGGAACTCTTGGCTTTTTCCTTATGTCTATTTGCTGCAGTGGACCAAAACTACTGACTAAGGTTTGTATCTATCTGTAGATACAACCTTATATAGATATAGTTTATATAGATACACAGATTTGATGGTCCCAGAATGTGCCATGCCATGCAATAGGGGAAGCAGTAGCAGCTGTTGCATGTTAAACAGCACTTTACTCTGCAATTGGTCCTAATAATTCTAACAGGATAGATTTCTGTTCACTGATGTCTCACTGTTGTATCTACAGATACAACCTGCTGCCTTGGGAGAATGCTAGAAATTGTGACCATAACATAACAGCTGATGTCCTTGGAGGTTGCTTTTGATTTGAGGTTCTTTTGGTGGGTTAGTTCAGACCACCTGGGAAGAAATTTTCTAGTGCTTCCATCAATTGTTGATATATATTTGACTTGTCTTGTTGTATAGCAATCCCAGAAAGTAAAGGCTGCCCCGCCATGGAACAAAAAATGAGTCTATGTTCCTACTTGACTCAATCAGCTTTCTTATCTACTTCATAATGAAAGTACACGACAAAGTTTTTCTTAACTTTTCATTTTTTTCTTGGAGAACAGTCTCAAAGTTTAGATTCAAGTGGGGGAGCTGTTGTTAGGTTTTGGTTTGTTTGTTTTTTTAAGAATTCAAAGCTGTCCATTTTCATTTGGTGACTAATCCATTTCTCTCTCCAGAAATAGAAGCTAATATCTTTGCTGTGATATGGACCTTGTTGTTAGAAAAAGAAAAGTCAACTAAATGATGTAAAGAAATCAACTTTGCCCTTTCTTAAACTGATTTTTTCAGTTAATTTGCTTCAAATGTAATGTAAACAAAGCTCCATGACAAATCTATCATCTGCTATAATGCATTATTAAGGTCAGTGTACTGTAAGTGTAACCTATGTGGGAAAAGTTGGGTAGTTGTTATTTTTATTCTGTAGAAATTACACATACAGAGTCCTAATGCCTTGTATTCATTGATAAATGTCAGAACAGAATAATGCCTGATATTGTTACTTAACCAGAACAACAGTAAGTCCTTATGCACAAGAAGAATCTGAACTTCTACCCTGTCCTTCATGAAACTGCATCATAAAAAAAATCTATATTTTGTGATGTTGTTTCAGTTAAAAATAATGTTTTAAAAGATTCCAAACTACAAGCCAAGAAAATCTTCTTTGAAAGAGCAAAGTTGAAATAAATAAAAAAAAGTAAACAAAACGAGATAATATGGTATGAAAAGTATAAAATGAATTTAATGGGTATCCCCCTCTTTAAAATTACAATTAGACCCTAAGATCCTTCAAACCTTATTTAATTTGCATATCATTCATTGTCCATCTGTTGTATTTCCAATTTCTTCTTTGCCATCTGGTTTTCTAATGCTGAATCCACCATACAAATTTTTCTACACATAAGGCCTCTAAATTGTAACTGATTGATTAAAATGTATTATAAAATAAATAAGCTTAGGCTTTTTTTAAGACCTAACTCACTACTTAATGCTAATTATACACCCTAAATCACCCAGTGTAACTGATAAGGTAAATAATGACTGTAAAGTTGATTCCTGCAAACAATGGAAGAAAAGGAGCTAAAGCAAAAGACATAACCAGAGAAATCAGAAAGGTTATGAAAAGAAAAGATAAATCCCAAAGCAATTCAGCAGAATGGAGATATTGACAAGAATACATGACTGAGAGGAAATTTGATGGTCCCAGAATGTGCCATGCCATGCGATAGGGGAAGCAGTAGCAGCTGTTGCATGTTAAACAGCACTTTACTCTGCAATTGGTCCTAATAATTCTAACAGGATAGATTTCTATTCACTGATGCCTCATAATCTGTCCTTTGTAATGTATCCAGCAATTTTGCCTCTTCATACACCCCAGGACTCTTAGACTGTTCTAGTTGCTTATCTCAGCTGTTCTGATTTTTGTCTCTCTAACTGTTGCATGCTTTTCCCAACAGGCACTCCAACTCATTCAACAGCTGCTACAAACACTTCTATTTTTGGCACAGTATCCCAATGGTTTCAAGAGGTTTACTTCAACAGTAGGTGGGTCAGAATCTGTATTTCTGTAAAATATGGAACACATCTGATCTTACATGATCTTTATGGGTGGGATCCAAGGGACTGTTCTGTATTCCATGGGTTCTGAAAACATACTCTGATTTTGCCCGTTATATATTCAGGCTCATCAAACAGACCATTTCTGTGAATCTACTCATCCAAAGAGGGGTCAGTCATTGCAGAAGTGGCATAAAATATGTTACTTGCCTGGCTGGGCATGTAAATAGGTGATGGGATAGTGAACAATATGGCAGCCTACTTTCTAGGACTTTTAAATGAAAATAAAGCTCTGAAATCAGCAACAAAACTATCAGTTAGATATCTACTTAAAAATACTTAGGAGAGAAGCAAAGGAACATTGCAAAGGAGCATTACAAAGGTTAAAGTGTCCAGAGTTTTCATAGAAAAACTTTTACGAGAGACATTCAGAAAGAACACTTACTGTAGACATCAGCTAAGTTTTTTCAGAATTAAACCAAATAGATAATCCAATAATTTTTGAAAAGTCATTTAGGATCCAAAATCAGGGAAAGTAAAAAACATGTTAAGGAAAAAAAAAGTCACTGAAGTGAGGAAAATATGACACGGAGGGCCTATGATTTTTAAATTCAGTTTAACCAACACATTTGTAAGAGTTTATTCCACTCTTATGTACCTGCTTCTAGCCAGGTCTAGAAGGTTTTGAATACCTTGGGATAATCTATTTACACAAAATTTGCAGGCTTAATTGTGCCAAACATGCAGTCCAGTATAAGTGACTATAAATCCTGCTCTCCAGGAAGTACGGGGAGAGTGTAGTGCTTTAATACATGCTTTATATATACTAATACAGTAGACACATTGCTTAAATTGCTTAGAATAAAATAACACTGCTGGCCATCAATATGTAGACAAGAGCAATGGTTTTCTCTGCCTTCTCCCTTTCTTCTTCACTAAAATATCTCAGCCTCTGTCTGAAGGAACAGGAGTGATATATCTTCTTAATTTGCAAGAACAGAATTTTGTGTAGGATGTCGGTCGTTTACACTACAATGCAGACCTGCAAGGCCCACACAGATTCTGTAAATACATTCTCCCCTCAAAGGACTCTAAGTCCAATGCAACTCAAGTGGACACAAATCTGGAGCAATATAAGATTCCAGGTTTAAGGAAAGACGTGATTTTGTGACATCTTAATGAAAGAACTCCCTGATTCCTAAACTATATACCTTTCTCAGGGGCCTGTCATAAGATAAGTCAAAAAGCTTCAGAATGCTCTAGAAGGACATATTCATATCTCTGACTTCTACCTCTATGACTTGAAAAGTACTAAAAAAAAACCCCAGCCCTTCCTGTTCCTCATTGCAATACCTCACTAACAAATCTCACTTAACTATCTCAAAAATGAAGTTGAAACTGTTAATTTCAAACAATTTCCACTCCTACAGAAAGTCTTTTTGACGAGTAATGTTAATTAAAAAGAGACTGCATTCAGCTACCTTTTCTCATGTTACTTAGCACTTTGTCAGCAATCCCTACTTGAAGCAGGATATTATTCCAGGTAAACTAGAGTATGAAGATTATTTTTAAGAGCTTTTCTTTCTTCCTGATTTCATTTGTGAAAAAAAATATATATACCTTACAGCAATGCAGAAGTCCACACAAAGCACTAAAACACAGATTTTTTTTGACTAAAACTTGAAAAGTTTTAGATATTTTCTTATTTGTAGATTACAAACAAGAAAAGGAGCTAACATTCAAAATAGTTCCAGGAAAATAGCAAATATCATATGGCACCTAATGTACTCATCTTAAATATTTTTTCTAAAGTAATCAACCCATGTAAGAACACTGACATCAGAGGAGATACTAATTTACACTGGAACGACAGTCTAAGGGAGATAACACTAAATGCACAGTAATTTTATTTTGGAATGACAATATTAATCAAAAAGGAAGAAGGAAATATGTTGATATTTTTGTTCAATGAGGATATGAATTTGAATAATCACACAACAGAGTTTCCTCACTAGCTGAAGCTCAGTATTTCTGGTGTCAATCCATCAGGTCAAGACATGCACTGTAGATCTTCCCATTTTAGGGAGATGAAAAAAAAGGGGGAAATTGAAATGTCTCCATGATGCTAAGTTGCATCATTCAACCCAAATCACAGCTGCCATTCCAAAAACTTAAATGATGTTGAAGTATCTTGTCACTAAGATATACATCCATCTGAAAGGTTCATCTGAAAAACTGTGTTTAAAAGGTCAAAAATCCTATTGTATGTTTAACTTGCCTTTTAAACTCAAGTATTTAATCCAAAAGTAACTTTTCATCTAGACTATACTAAAATATTTTAAGCAAACTAACATATAAGAGTTATCATACTACTCCATAGTCCGTGGATTACAAACCAGCAACATACTCTTATTTTCACCTTCACCATAAAATCTTGCTTGCAGGTGAACTATTTACACCCTCTTATTAAATGTTTCTTTTGAATTCAAAGTATAAGTCAAATTTTAGAACACAATTATAATGTGAAGTACATGACAGTTTCTTCTTGGGTTGGAGGAAGATTGATTTTTTTTCGCAAAGGCTGATGTCAATGAACTTTAACTTTAGTTTAATGATTTGGCATTTGACAAACATTCACTGAACATTTTCAAATGTGGAAGAAAGTAATAAACCTTAATATCCAGAGTAAAACTAGTTGTAAAAAGATGCATGATTCTATAAGAATGTTGTGCCTTAGAGACCTGATACAGTGAACATATTTCTAGATTATAGTATTGATTGAATAAAAAGATATCCCACCCTTGTATACATATATATGAAAATGATAGGTGGACATATATAAATTCTATAAAACAGGCTTTCCTTTCATGTATTTTCTTATGTGGAATCATTTGCCTTATTACTCCCAAAACATAGGACCTCTAAGTTCATGTTCACCATCATGTAATCCATATACAAATTAAGTTTCATATTCAAAATAATAATGTTCCCCTCCAAAACAAAACTTTCCATTAGAAGTTTGTTCCAGAATCTGTCTGTCCCAATCGTTAGAAACAAATAATAAAAGAGGAGCAAGATACTAAAAATAGAATATTAGGTATTACTGTAGACTTCTACTGCCATTTTCATAAACACATTCCTTCAGAAATTTGATCTACCTTTCCTTTTTTTTTTTCTTAATAATAAAATAGGAAGGTACAGACTGGAAAGCTGAACTGTACCTGTCACACCAATTCACAGTACAAAATAAGGCGTTCCTAGGTGTCCTGGTTTCAGCCAGGGTAGAGTTAATTTTCTTCATAGAAGCTAGCGTGAGGCTATGTTTTGGATTTGGGATGAGAAAATGTTGATAAGGTGCTGATGTTTTGAGTTGTTGCTAAGTACTCAAGGACAGTCCAGCTTCTCATGCTGGCCTGCAGTGAGCAGGCTGGGGGTGCATGGGAAGCTGGGAGGGGACACAGCTGGGAGAGCTGACCCAGGCTGGCCAAAGAGATATTCCATACCATATAACGTCATGCTCGGTATATAAAGCTGGAACAAAGAAGAAGGAAGGGGTGGAGGGACGTTCGGAGTTATGGCGTCTGTCTTCCCAAGAAACTATTACGCGTGACGGAGCCCTGCTTCCCTGGAGATGGCTGAACACCTGCCTGCCCATGGGGAGTGGTGAACAAATTCCTTGTTTTGCTTTGCTTGCGTGCGCGGCTTTTGCTTTATTTATTAAACTGTCTTTATCTCAAACCATGAGTTTCCTCACTTTTACTCTTCCAATTCTCTCCCCCGTGCCACCGTGAGCGAGCGGCTGCGTGGTGCGTAGTTGCTGGCTGGGGCTAAACCACGACACTAGGACACACTCATTCTCAGCAGAATAAGACCAGTGCAGAATCACAGTAAGAAGCTGCTGGACTGCAGGCCCATCTCTTATACAGCTTAGAAGTGGAAGCAGGAAATAGTGGATGGGGGGTTAAAAATCAACCTTTGGTTTCTACTTCGTTGAAAGACATGGGTGTGTCACCTAGAACATTCGATGGGTAAGTAGCTCACATCTACTAACATCTTGATACAGATCGACCATGCCTTTTAGATGTCACTGATTTGTAAATTCACTTATGAAAAATAAATTGCATTAAAATGTATTCTGGGAGTAAATGAACATGTCTACACAGAAAAAATTTGCTGAAAATAAATTAAATACTAGTTTGTCGTGGTTTAACCCCAGCCGGCAATTAAGCACCACGCAGCCGCTCGCTCACTCCCCCTCCCACAGTGGGACGGGGGAGAGAATTGGGAAAAAAACCTCGTGGGTTGAGATAAAAACAGTTTAACAGGACAGAAAGAGAGAAAGAAACAACAATGATAACAACAATAATAATACCAACAAAGGAATGTACAAGAACAAGCGATGCCCAATACAGCGATTGCTCGCCACCCAGCGACCGACAGCCCATCCCCGAGCAGCGATTTCCACCCCCCGGCCAACTCCAGTTTATGTACTGGGCATGACGTCGTATGGTAGGGAATATCTCTTTGGCCAGTCTGGGTCAGCTGTCCTGGCCGTGTCCCCTCCCAGCTCCCCGTGCACCCCCAGCCTCCTTGCTAGCAGGGCAGCATGAGAAGCTGGACTGTCCTTGACTGCTCAGCAACAACCCAAAACATCAGCATGTTATCAACAGTTTCTCATCCCAAATCCAAAACACAGTCTCACACCAGCTTCTGTGAAGAAAACCAGCTCTATCCTGGCTGAAACCAGGACATAGTTGTATTTAATTTGAAAATTGTATTTTCATTTTCTTTAAGAATATCTGGATCAAAGAAACTACATACCATGACCAAGCTTTTGGTTTTGAAGGTTAGGATGGTTTTAACACTAAAGGCCAATGGCACTTGGCACTTTTCATAATGAAATTGAGACCTCAAGATGATTAAATCAAAGTGACATCAGAAGCCATTTATAAGTCCTCTCTAGTGTCTTTGGAAATCGTTTTAACAAGTTGCAGTCTCTGTTGGCTATTTTGATTCAGCATTTGCAACTGGCTCATTCCTACCAAAAGTGTCACCAAAAGTTAGTTGTTTGTTGATATACACAGGTGTTTTGTATCAGCTCAGGGGGAATAATGCTGTATCACAAAAGTACTTATATTCCCTAGGGAGGAAAACAAAAAATGTTCAAAAAATAATTAAATGCTCTAACTTCTCCACTACTAGAAACTTCTTCAATACTAGAGTAAGTGACTGCAACATGTTCCTAGTTTGTCAGGGCATAAACGCTCTCAGCTATTTTTCTTCACCTCCTCATGATATCCATGGCTTTTTTTCCATAATATTTTCAATGTGTGTCCCTTCATTATCCCATTCACACAAAAAGTTATTAAAAACATTTCTTCGACCCTAAAATCTGGGTTAACATTTGGATGGCCAAATTACTTTGGGAGGATCAAAACTTCACTCCTACCATCAACGCTCAGGAAACAGACAGTTTTCTGACTCCCTTGCACTGTCCATAATTTCATTGTTATAGATCAGTAAGAATCCTCATGGCAAAGGGTAATGTCATAAGGATACAAAGACAGAAGAACTCTAGCTTCATTGTCTAGACTAGAAAACTATTGAATTTTTCTGGTTTTATGTAATTGGATCTCACTGACAGAGGTTGCCTTAAACTGTCTTTAGTATCAAAGGAGAAAGAAGCAGGGAGAATGACACGATGAAAACGGAGGACAAAAATCAAAACGTGGCTGAACTCAATATAAACAACACAGTTCAGAGCAATTCCCTGGCTAGAGGTGTTGAGGGACAGATGTCTGAATTTGGCTGATCAGAATGAAGGAAATTGGCACAAAGAGCAAAATGTCTAAAAGTAGAACAGATCTAAAACCACAGTTATCTCCATTAAATTCACCCATCTGAGGATATAAAGACACTCTTTCTGCCACCCTGTTCCACCTTATATGCCCAGCTGGTACAAAGCAAGTGGTACTATTAAAAGTTAATTTATTTTGATTAATTTATTCTGAAGATATTCCTTCTTTCATCTTTTTTTAAATTTTCCTATTGAAGCTTTAGCATACTTTTTCATTTGGCAATAAGCTTCCATCTCTTCCCTACAGAGTTATGGCAGTTCCCTATGTGAACAGATATGTTCAAGTTGGTACAAATTTTTGAACTGCAAATCACAGAATGCAATGCTCTTAGCACATGCTTTCCTTGACACTTTGTTCTTGCATGTTAATCAGAAAGTTCCCGGGGGCCATTTTTGCCAATGAATACTGAAAAGGTTACTGCTACAAGGACAAAAAAATGCAAATGATTAAATTACGGACAACATACACAGTGTCACATACACAGTGTCACACGTCATGGAATAATGATCACAACTGCTGAGGGGAAACTGTCAAAACAAAGAATTTAATGAACGGTTCAATACAGTTTAAACTAAACATCAAACTTTATGCAATTTATTTATTAAAAAGATACATTAAAATGGAAAACATTCATTAGAAATAAAGAGAAAAATTATAGTTTTCACAGAATACTGATGTGCCTTGTGTGGATTTCTCTAACTTTTAGATGTTTTGTTTTAATATTCATTGAAACTATAATTTAAAAAAAACCTTAAATGTCTCTGAAATCCAGTACCTAAAAATTTTAATATACCTGTGCTTTCCCACACAAAAAGATGTTCAAATTGACTTGCTACCATAATTGAGTTACATCATGCTTCATAAAGTGCTGTGATCACTTCAATAACTTTTTCATTTTATTATAGAAGCATTGAAAAAGAATCCCTATTCTACAAAAAATTGGGTTTCACTTTCATGCCAAGTATCCAATACAGATAGAAAATTAGCATATTAACAAATTAGCCACTTTCCAGAACGATTGCACAAAACACTATAGAATCAAGTTCTGTTCAACAATTCATTATCAATTTGGTGATAAATCACGATATACTGCAATTCCTTTTATTTCACATTTTAATTTCTGTCTAGCTACATACAAGAAGAAATATTATTTTTGTCACTAGAAATATGTAAGATCAAGGTTTAGATCTGCAAATTACACATGAATAATTTGAGACATAACTTTATTAGAGAACAAATACATATGTTTGCAATACTGATTGCAAAAGATGTGCTCTTGTGGAAAATTCTAGCCATCTGGAATGGTGCTAAATGAACTCTTCGCTATGTTAGTGTTTTGTTTTGTTGATAGCCAGAACACTTGATTTCTATCTTTGGCATTTATTGTTATTTGCAAATTGCTTTCCTCAGCCACTATAACACTATTATAGCAACACACTTTAACCCTAATTAAAATATGTTCTGACTTGTGACTGGAAAACTTTGACAACAAAACTGAATAAAGTAATCATTACAAATTTCTCAAAGTCATTAGGATTGCATTTACTCTCATTTATCGGGTTTCAGTTGTCAGCCAGAAATACAGCAAACAAAATTTAGCTTAAAGAAAACAACTTTAAATGTTTATCTTTGGCTTAATAATTATATTCAGGCTGGATGACAAACTGTTAAAATGCTAAGTGGGCTATACTAATTGTATTTACGTGATTACAAAAAAAACACAGGAGAAATAGAAACACATACGTTTAACCTGCATTTACACTCACTATTGAATGTTTTTTGTGGACAGGAAGAAACTATTAGGGAAAAAAATTCCTATTAAGGAAAAATTGATAAATTATAGTGAAACCAAATGATGATAGATGGGGCATATACTAAGTTATTTTACATGGACAGATCTATTACTCAACACTTTAGACCAAATTACAAACTCTTGGACACTGGTGGAAAACATACAAACGGTGCAAACAGAATCAAGGGAATGACTTCGGCTAACGTGGGTTCAGTGGTATGAACAGGAGGAGGTTCAGAGTTTAGTCTTAACAGAGGATGACCTTGACATTTGTTCCATATGTTTGACTAGAGAGTATATATATTGAGATGACTATCCACATGGTCTCTGAATGCAAATTTTGATCCAACAAAGCTGGATAAAACGCCAAGCAAAGTTTGGGATCTCAAGCCAAAGAACAAATGGCTATATATTAGTTCTTTATTTTCAGTTATCTCCAGATTTGGTGCCAGAGGAGTTGCAAGAGTTGGACTTTTTTCCCCAGCCTTCCTGCCACCTTTTTCACTCTATTATGCAATGAATTCTGAGGTCTCAAATTTTATTGCCAGAAAGTGCAATAAAACAAACTTGGAGTTTGATTACAATAAGTAAGTAGCTTTGAACACCATAAATTGTTTCACAATTCATTGAACTAATGAAACTTGCTGTGGATTTCATCTAAATGCATGCATCTATGGCATGGACATCCTCATCTCAGGGATTCACACTAGCATCACACTCGTGATGTGACCAGCTCACACAAAATTCATTGCTTTAGCAAGTCAGATTAAAAACACATATGCGATTTAGAGTTGCAACTTCTGTAGGTTTAGGATAGATGAAGTTCACCTTCAGTAGTTTGACCATATTTTTAGGAAATCTGCTGTAGATTGCTGTTATTAAAAGTTGTAATTTTCCTATTTTTTGTAATTTATAGGGTAACCTTAGAAAACTGAGATTAGAAAATAGCTGACAGCTCACCTGAGACAGAAGGAGTTTGAATTAACACATTATTTCAGGGTATTTTTCTGCAATATAAATCATAAGAGCCATTTTGGTCCTTATTTACATTACTGTATTTCTATTACTATCAATAGAAAATTCAACTAACAGGGAATATATGTTTCTGCAAAGTAAGGCAGCCAAGTGAGATACAAACTTTGTCACTAAAGGTGGAATCATTTGATTTAACATAGGCATCTGAATTTGAGTTAGTCTTTCTAGCTTTCCTTTATAGTCATTGGAACCTGATCACTTTTAGCCAGTGGTGTCTAAGGCACAGCTCATCACATCTAAAATTAGGTATTTAAAAGAGATCAGACACTAAAAGTACATATTTCTCTTTATCAACTATAAAAGTAATGTAAGGTGATTAGATCTGTAAAGACAAAGACATTCCCACTAATTGTCTGAAATTCATTGAGCTGTATAAATTGAAGATTTGGTATCTGTTCTACATTCCCAGAAAATTTCACAAGCTGTTGGAGAAAAGTTTAAGGTCTATCTTGATCTGACAAAATAAAGATTACATATATTGGTGTGATTGGTTTAGAAATAGGAGTATCCATTAGACTAGTCCTATTTTCCACTTTAGTCAAGCTCTAAAATACAACTGGACCAATAAAATCCAATGATTAAATGATACTGCAGGTTTCCAGGTGAAGAGTGGCATATGAAATGTTTAGAGTAAAGATATGTACAATTCTACTATGTAATACATTTATATGTATGTTATGTGAATATAAAAATATATATTGTCATACATATCTTAATAAAATATGACAAAACTTGTTGCATGTTATAAAAATTTAGTTCCAGGCTAACAAAATTTTTACAGTTTTACAATTAAAAGTTTTTTCCATAACACTATGTATTTTTAAAATTATATTCTGAAATTATATAGTATTTACTTTGATAAATACTATAATCTGCAATGCAGCTACAGTAATTTTAATTTCTGTCACTAGATGTAAGATGAAATATTCAAATCTGTCTGGAAAAAAAAATATCTCTTGGGAAAGTAGTCACTCTGCTCTGTTCCTATGCTTGCTATGAAATACTTGTGGAAACAGCGTAGAACAATAAAAAAAAAACCACTACCTTTTTGAATTTTTAAGTTCTTCGTTACTTTTGTATTTGTACATTTTGTATCTTGGTTTGATCAAAAATCTATACTCAAAATGCTTGTAACAGAAAGTTGAAGTCAACAAAACAAGCATTTACTCCCCCTGAAATAAATTCTAAAGCATAGTTTGGAGAGATTAATAGTTCTTAAAAAAAAAAAAATCCCACTGATTTAAAGTACTTAGTAGCTAGCATGAGTTTGAGGAGCTAAAAAATAGCTCTATAAACTGTCTGTCGTTCTTCAATCTAAAATATCTTTGAGGTTACAGTGCTTTTCCCTAAAAGATTAACTTGTCCAAATCTTATTCCTATTAGTAAAGTTTTGTTCAGATAAATAAATACTAACTCTGTTGAATACGGAATTAGTTCTCTGGCCCAAGATAATAAACATGCATTATCCAATAGCATTTGATGTACCTTATTTTTTCCATCTGTAAAACATGCAAAATGATCTTCTCATTTTTCTGTTTTTCCAGGTTGAATATTGAACATGCACCAACACAACTGAAACACTGGCTATTTAAAAATGGAGTATATTCTAGTCCATGAGCAAACAGATATGGTTGTATTTACATGAAAGAAAAATAGCTCTAGCAGCAAGGACTAAGTAAAAGAGCAACCTGCACATATGCATGAGGAGGACACCATTTCAAGTCATTGGCAAGAATTATCTGTCCAGAAGTTGAAATCTATTTTATGCATCCCAAGTAAATGCACGTCACTACCAGACTGTTAATCTGATTTTCTATCAACTTTGTCTATGTTGGACCACAAATTCCAACATGAAGTGAAGCACTCAAAGTTGTATTTACTCATTGAATTTCATTATAGTTTTGATGTCATGAATTTGCATGTTTCCCATGCAAAGATACAAGAATTTTTTTGTCAAAAAAAAAAATTTGTTTTCTATCAAAGCTGTAGGGTAAACCCATTGCAGGACAATTTCATTAACTCTTAAAAACTGAAACTGTGAATTTTAACTAAGTTTATTTAGCTTGAAAAACAGCTATGAATTCAATGATTAAGGAGCCAAATTCTAGCTAGATTCCCAGTAAATCAGCATTGATGCAATCGTTTCAATTTTTATATGCTAATTCAAAATAGTTGAAGCTCTGTCCCAAGATTTTGTAAGTTAAGAGAAGTTATCATTGCAATAGGAAAATACTAGAAATTTACATAATTAGGTTGTAGAAAAATCTTTCATTTAAAGCACAGACTGTCAATTTTCAATTTTTCTCCTGTTAAAAATGAATTTTTGGTCCTTATAAATCGATGGCAAAAGTTTTATTTTAATTAGGCAATTGAGGAATTGGGATTTCAGTACGAAGCTGATGCGTGCTTCTGAGCTTCTCTGGACAAAAACTCCTCTTGACATTTCAGCAGAACTTCTACACAGCATTTGAAAATATTCAAGTCCTACTCAAATTATTTCATTTTAGCGCCAAAGCTGCTTATAACCAAAAGTAGGATGAAGGACAGGGTTTCTACAGCAGAGAGAAGTACCTTAATCAAGCTAAGGTGACTAATAAAAAACGAGAAAGATTTTTTCCTCTTTTTGTTAATCAAACTCCTCATTGCCTGTAAAGGCATCTGGAAATCCCTGTATCAGGCCAGACCTCTGGGCCAGGCCCTCCCTGCTGCTCTTGGCTGGTGTTTGGCAGCAGGGGCAGAGCTGGGTCAACTTTGGCTCAGTGTCCAGCAGGTAGAGTGGGGAAACGGCATTGTCGAGGGGCAGGGACAGAGTCTTGTGGAAAGGGCTGCGAGAAGCCAGCACTCATCCCCCTGCCCTGGGAACTGCCTTCCAGGCCCAGACGTTGCCCCTACCCAGGCCGGGGCCCTGATGAGGCAGGCCTAACCCCAACGCTGGCCTGTCCCAGGGGCTGCCTTCCCTACTGGACCCAGGGCCTGTGGCAGCACCTGCTGCTGGCCAGGCTGGGGCCAACATGGGTCACTGTCCCTGGCCTAGCTCAGTGGTGGTTGTGGGACAGGGCTGGTTAGGGATAGAGGGCAGGGCCCCAGACCTTGCTGCGCTGCCCCTGGCCCTGCTGCACCCTAGCGCAGCCTTCTGTTTACTGCCGTATCTCTCGCTGTGGCCGATACCACACGTTTCAGACTATAGACACTTGATAAGAAAAGAATTTGTTTGTGTATTTTTGTTTCCATTCAGTTGTTTAAACTTAAATGCCACTAAGATTTATTTCCTTAGTGGTTACAATTACCTTTTAATGCCACAGGTATGAACAACTCCAATCACTCGTTCCATTAGCATTTCCTTACATCTGTTAGGAATGAAACACATTATCCGTCCCACTGCCTACTCATCTAACCTTATTATTTACTTCAGAATGTTTTCAGGCTTCATTATACTTGACTAGCCTCAATAATTTAGTGTCAACTGTAAATTTTGCTTCTCTGAAGGCCTTTCTTCCCTTCTTACATGCAATATAATTATCTGTAGAAAATTTGACATGGAAAATATTATAACAACTGTTAGCCTTTGGACAAACGAAAGATTTGATTTACACTCACATTGTCTGGCTTCTGCTTTTCATTCCTAATTTTTAATCATTACCATTAATTTACTTCTCACTCTTTGACAATCTTCCCCAAATAGTCTCATATAAAGAATTAAGTCTGAAACAGTTAGAAAAATCAAATAAATTATTTTTAAAGACAAACACATTATCATATCAATAGATTTTTAAAGAGTGTATCTATATCTGAAGCACAAATAGAAGCTACATTTGTTATGTTTTAAAGACAGCTACCTTTATGCCTTCTTCTTCAGAAGCTGCTGGTTATTCGTTCATGTATGTGTGCAAGTACATGTGTATACATACACACAAAAATCCAGCTCTATATACTTAAAATCTCAACATCACATAGTATTTTTGTGCTTGTGAGAAGAAGCATACAAGTCCCATCCTCTCCCCAACCTTTTTTTTTTCCTTAAGATGAACCAAAATCATAGGCATTACTCAATGGGAATTCTTGACCATCCCCAAGTTAAATTCTTGTTCTACTTATCCATATTGATATGGATTAAAATATACCTGATCAGCAATAAACAAGATAACTTCAACTATTATATCCATACAGTAGAGTGAGATAAAGTATGGATGATAATGTCCATATCATCATCTAGACCTCTCCTCGTTCTCTCAAAATTGGCTTCTGAGCAAAAGGGAACACAGTGTACATGGAGTTACAAATTCACTTGTAGTCCAGTTAATGCTTTAACAGTTTACTAGTCTTAACAGTCTGATTAGATACAGAGGAGTCTCATTGCTATGACAGGTAAAACTGCTGTATGAAAACTTCCCAGTATCCATCCCTTTTCCGTGGTGTTAGGTTTGCCCTTCTCATGCGTTCCTAGCTCCTAAGGTCAACAGCTTTGATAGTTTCAGTCTCTCAAAAAGACCAGGGCTTGTTAGGGCAAGGCAGCAGCTACCAGAGCATTTTGACAGGAAGAAAAACATGTGTACAGTGGCTGATTCTTCCTTGTCAGCCTTTCATATGCTCAAGTCTAGTTCTCTGTGCTTTCTCATTCCAGGCTGCTCCCTCTTCACTGCTCCCAGTCACAGATGAATGCTGTCCTGCACACCTCCTGTGTTCACAGGCAGATGTTTATCATGAAGGATCTGACTGCGGTTGTCAGGCCCTTCCCCATGGTGACACTCAGAAACCCAGGTTCACACAGGCTGGGCAACAGTCCAGCCCCTAACAGTTGTTAAACTATTATAAAACGAGTGGAGGCCATAGCAAGTCTGCACGAGGCCTGAGATCCAGCACTGCCAGACCAGTACAAAGCCTACAGCCTGGTACTACTGACAGCAAAAGCCATATTCACAAACCAACTGTTGCCTTTCCTTGCAGGTAATTCCTAATAGCAGAGGAGTCAGGATGAAGTTTGCATCTGTTTCCCTAGTTGTAATATAAGGGATGTATTTGACTAGAGGGAGTTTCAGATCTGAAGTAGAAGTTATTGTTGGCATTTGAAGAGTGATCAGCACTAGAGCATGCCTAGTCCTTGATGTTCCAATCACAAATGGCTACTGTAAAATCATGAATCTGTGACTAGGTTACAGATATAAAATAACAACATGGACATTAGTTTAGTCAGTCTGAAGCAACATCTGCACCTGCCACATGTTATCTCTTCTGCCAGGTATTATAAATATATGTCTCAAAATGGCAGATGTTACCATCATCCAAGAGAAGAGTGATAAAACTGTAGCTGATTAATGAACTTCAGTAGGAACTGGGATTTATTCTGTAAAAGATACTTTTAGACAAGTGACAAAATTTCAAGTGAACATTAAATGTTCCATTAGAGTCAGGTGTGATATCTTAATATTCACCTGTAGACCCAGCCATTTAGTAACTACCCTCAGAAGTTCAATAACCACCATACCATTCAATCAATCAACTTCTTAGACAAGGAAGGCAATCTAACTTTCTTTAGATGAAGCATGACTAATGTAAAGATTTATCGGAAGACTCTTACTGTCATGAGGAACCAAATGAAAAGACCTTGTATCAGAAGATCCTGAGCCAGTTGAAAATTAAAACATTTCTTGTTCAAAAGATTGAATGAAAATGTTTACTCGAAGTAAACATTTTTCAGGATGAGATAGATGTGTTAGGGGACAGGATGTTCAGTCCATTTTCTCTAGGTATTCGATGGCCAATACTGGAAAAGCACCGTAAGTCCTCCTGGCTGCAGGAGTCAGTCAGACAGATATATGCATAGTCAAAACAGCAAGATCTTTGTCCTGTTGCACTGTAGTGAGTGGACTGCTTGGCAGGCACTCCTCAATTCCCTTTTTACTACATGATTTCCTACCCTTATATTGCCTTTTCCCGCTTCGAAGTCGTTCCTGTGTACCACACTTATTCTCCCCAGCACTCTTTTCCCCTTGTCTGATTTTACTCATTTATTTGGTGTTTGCAAGATGGTTGCCTCATTAATTTTATCTTACTTAGCAATTCTGTCAAGCTATTGCCCCCTTTTGTTATATATGTAATGTCCCATTTCTCATGCTGCTACCTCATCTTACCACCTAAAAAGCATCTCTTCCTAATCTTATTTGCTTGAGTATACAGATTGCAACACTTTTACCCTTCTTAACAGTAGTTTCATCTACTATCTTCTACTCAGTCTCAGCTTTCTTGAATTTTTCTTCATCCAGTATGCCAAAGTTTATTTTATATGCCTCAGTATTTCCTACTCAAGTTTTCTCATAACAGAAATACAGGTTTTGTCCAACATTTTGCTAGATACTATTTATACAATATTACTGAAAGAAGTTATCTTTTGAAACTTGCCATTTAACCACATTATATATATATTTTTGTTCTTTCTCCAGTTTTGATCAACTCTGCATACCTTCTCTGACAGATACGATAAGCTTAACCTTCCCAAATCTAAGGATTTCTAGTTTTACAATTTTCACTTTGAAGCCTATTTATTAAGGGTCTGCTGGAGGTTAGATATATCTAAACTTAACAGGTTATATTTACTCATTTTTCTTCTTGAACATCCAGCATCATATTGCTAGGTTGTTTTTACAGTTTATCACCCAGGATGGTAAACTGAATTATATTGTGGCAGCCTCAACTGCTACAGGCTATTTCTGCTGGAACTTTCATGGGTATTTCTTTACAATATTGTATAACTTAGGTAGTTGTTTCCTTCCTACATCACTTGATAAGAAATCAGTGGACAATTTCCTTTAATCTGAGCTTCTTATGAACAATAATGAAGTGACATTAGAAGTGTCTTTTAATGCTTTTGCAAGTTCCATTTCAGCCTGCAAATCCAGTCGCTCAAGTGATCTCCAGTACAAGAGAGGTTTAGTTTATTATCCTGCTCCTCCTCTTAGTTTTTCCGCTCTAAATTGTATCATGGGATCAAGGGGCAACAGTTTTAAATTGAAAGTTGGTAGGTTTAGATTCAATATAGGGAACACATTTATTACTATGAGGGTGGTGAGCCACCGAAGAGGTTACCCAGAGAATCTGTGGATGCCCCATCATTGGATGTGTTCAAGGTCAGGTTGGACAGAGCTTTAAGAAACCTGATCTAGTGAAAGATGTCCCTCACCACAGCAGGGAGGTTCGACTAGATGATCTTCAAAGATCCCTTCCAATCCAAACCATTCTATGATTCTATTATCAAAAAAGCAAGATCCTGTATTGTCTGGGTCTCTAGAAACAACAAAAAAGATTATTCTAGGAGCCAAACCATTTTCACACTCTAGATGAAAAGGAAAACTGTCTTTGGTCAGCTTCCTCCCCTGACTTACTAGAACAAAATTCAACATTCAGTGCAAGCAACATGGAGCAAGCAGACACCCAGACAGGAACCTTGTGTTCTGAATGCTTCCATAACATTGGAAACTACATGATACACAGGAAACCAAGGGAAGTATTTGAGAGAAAATTTGACACACAGTGCTCTAGACCCAAGAGTTTGTCATGCATGTTTCAGGTGTAAAAAGCGAAACTTGAAAACATCTAGTTTTGTTCACAGCACACGTGCATTGGCTAAAGTGATGAAAGCCTACTTTTGTTTACAATCACCTTAGGCACAGAAAGAGGAAAAATTTATTATTTTGATCAGTTACATAATACAGTCAAATGAAATTTGTTATTAGTATGTGAAGAACAGTGCAGGCCACGTTAGATCTTGACAAGAATGACCAGTTTCATACATATAATATTAAACCCTGATGGATATCTAAGATCATCCAACAAAATATATACAGACAAGTACCTACACACTTACATTGTAGAAATTTTCACAGAAAAATATCTATAGGTATCACAGAATTTTGTTTTCATTACAAAAGGAAGTTCTTTGGAACTATGGTTACTATGGCTGCATTAAGGGAGTACTTCAGAGACAATTTGAAAATAGCAGGGGTCACGGTACATTAACAAAGGTCAGCCCCATGAGATTATTATGTTTTTTGCACTGTAGCCTAACATGAAGCTTAGATACTATTTCATAATGAAATAACAAGGTTGTGTTATTGAAGCTCAAAAGGAACACTTTAAATGTGACCAAACTACTAATTCCACTATAACTGTCCAAAGTGCCTGAAGGGCCATTTATTAAAAAAAAAAAAAAAAAATATTGCTTCTGCCACTGTATAGATCCCTAAATACATACAGTCTTGAGAGCAGCATTTTGAAGGACAAATATTTAAATGTTAGAAACAAAATTTGCTTAGTAGGAGACTTTGGATTCTCATTTTGTTACAACAGAGTTACATGTGCCTGTCTCAAATTATGATAATATGCAGTTGAAGTCAAAACTCAGTATCATAAAAGATAATGCTTACACTACATCAAAACACAGTACATAAGCACACGCCATGTGGAAATCACTTTATTTATTACAGCTAGTGATAATCCAAATTGCCAAAGGAGAAGAGAGGACATTCTTTATGGAAAAAATTCATCTTCTCAGTTCCATACTGCATTTAAATCATCAGATAATAAGAATCATTCCTTGGAAGTTTAAACTATAAATTAAACTTGGGTTGCTTTTTTTTTTTTTTTTTTTTTGAGCACTGAATACCTACAAGATCTGCTAGTGGTCATTCTACTGCTGTCAGCTGACATAATTTTTTAATGGGTAACTCAGTGCAGAACCAGTGTGGGCCAGACTGCTTTGATTTAAAGTGAATGCAATTTTAAAGCACTTCCATGTAATTAATTTAACATGTACAATCTTTGTGCTAAAAAATGCAGAACTGGGCCTTTAAAATTAATTCTTCTCCTTCTCTGATATTGTGTTGACATCTATAAAGTATGACATATTTAAATACTAAAGAGACAATCTGATGATAAACATCTTACAAGTACCTATAAAGAAAGCAGTAAATAAAAGGAACATTTAGACATGGAACAGCATTACTATTCTCATGAACTACACAGATCTGAGCACACAGAAATGTTAAGCCCTGCTTCTCATTAGCAGTGTCATATGTACTATACAGTAGTGTTATATCATAGTAGCACTTACTGCCAATTTCTGGCAAAGGAGACCCATTGTACTATGTGCTGTAAACACACATATGGAGAGACAGCATCCACTCCAAAATAACCTCACATATTAATAGATAAGGCTGAAAAGTTATTATCCACTGATCCAAAGTTCCCAAGTCCCAGTTCAGTCCTCCAGCCAAAATACTATCATTAATATTTTTTCCAGACTGACTGATGTAATTATGAAGTTGTTACTCTCAAATATGTTCTCTTCCCAAACAAAAAGAAATCTTATTGATACTGGCAAAAAGAAGGGGAAGAGGAAAATAAAGACCATAGCAGACTAAAGCCTTTTTTTGCTGTAGCAGTCCTAGGGTCTGTACATTGCATACCGAAGATTTCAGCAATTCAAAGAAATGAAGAAATATCTTCCTATTTATCAAAGTTTTCTATAATCAACCATGTTTGGCCCTCTCACAGTTCCTTTCCTTTTAACTACTTCATCCTATAGCAAAAACATTATGCTGGATTTCATGACTGCAATGCCACACATAGGATTGCAACTTAACCAAGGAATCAAGAAGAAACTAAGCTGTGAGGATAGGCTGTGAGCTTTGCTGCTGGATTAAAGCACAAATCTTCAACAGTAGTTAACAGAACCTAAATGTTACTAACCAAGGACATTTATTTTACTATAAATGTTCTCACTCAAACTTACTGCACTATGACGGCTCATTTGATCATCATGACAGGCAAGCACACAAAGCTAGAAATACCACAAGCAGTTTGACTATACCAATGGTTAACATGGATTTTTTTCTTGCTACATTTCTTTGGCTGTTTTGGGGTTTTTGGCCCATGTGACAATAGGGAGCAGTTCTTACTCTGCAGAACAGGGAGACATGCTCACCTGCTAGTTCTTATCTTACCTTGATATCAATGTACAGGTGGGATCTTCAGGTACCCACCATCTTTGTACTTGACCACAGATGAAAATCTGGGCTTTAGCATTTGATAACTCATAAAGAACTCTTAATAAGTTACCCATCTGTCTGTATCATTTGTCAAACAGTAACAGTCCCAGAGACTTGACTATTCACCTTCTTTTTTTCTAAAGGAGAATCTGAAGTTTTCATTAAATAGCAAAAGCCAGTAAGCTGTGTTTACAAATAAGAATGTTCTGTGTTATGGATACCTGTGCAAGTGCATAGATAGACTTTACACACCTATTATGCTCATTCAGAGGATCAGGAATAGAGGAGCTGTGGATCACACTTGTCCAGGCTGCTACAAGTAAGAGTAGATGCTGACATGTAAAAATGGTGCTTTACAAAGTACAGCACCCAGGTTTTGTATGAGCTCCCAACCTGCTTTGTTAGTGCCTCGAACAGACAAGGACAGCACAGTTCCACTTCTACTGGTATAATCTTGCTATGCAAATGATTATTATCATATTATGTTAAAGTCTGTGTATGTAGCATTTAAAAGGAGGTTTTCAGCAAAAAGCTGAGCTTTTTTGCCATGTAGGATGGTAGATGCTTTGGGACAGAGGAGGCTGAACATGGTAACAAAAATAGACATAAAACAATTGAGGTAAAATGCCATGTTAGATCTCATAATATATATCCTGAAGGCTCTACTGGGATCTAATGCCAAAATGTTTCTGCAGTGTCAAGTCAACAACTGGAGGGCATTTGTTGGGTGGGTTGTTTGGGGTTTTTTTCCATTAAATGTAAGAGGGAAGAATAAAGTTTAAGGTATTTGACTGGTAAATATTTAAGACAGCGAACAACCCAAGTAGGAATCAGAATGTGGAACAAAACTCTGGCTGGCTTTCATAGGATAATATTAAACTAGTAAGGGAGAGTAATTTAGGCAAAAGTCACCACCGCCAGGCCCAGCTGAAGTACTGCAAATTAACAACCCATATTCTCAATTTCACATTTAGAAGAAATTCAGATTCCAAGGTGATAGTGTCAGCTGGAGCTCATCAAACACTCTGAAATGCTGTACCCCTCAGCTAGTACCAAAGAAAGTAAGGTCTCCCCAGACAGATATTCATAGATTAATGCTGTGAAATCAGTCTCATACGCAAGAAGGAAATCTACTGTTAGAGCTACTAGTCATTTTGAAAAGCTCAGACTTGAAATTGACAGCCAGCTCTGAAGGCACTACCAGTAGGAATACTAATCTCATTCCAAGTATGATGCAGGACATGGATCAACAGGAAGAAAAAAAGAGAAACAAGTCTCCACACCTTGAAAATTATGAGTAAAATGCAGACTTTTACTCTTTCTAAACACATTCTTCCAAATCTTTAACCACAAGTGACTCTGAAACTTTAGCTCCAGTTGCTCAAAACAGTAGGGCAATCCACTCTAGCCATTTACCTGTTATCTTTTCTACCTGTATGTATGCAGATATAATATCTAGATACACAATGTAAAGGCCTTTACTGCATCCTCTCTTTTCCTGATTTGGCTACGTGGGCTCAGGATTAATTGGGAAATAGCACAGCTCTATCAAAGGAAAGCTGCTGAACCTCAACAAGGTCCACACCACTTCCCTGGGGGGCTGCTTTTAAGCCAAGGCTCTCAAAATTGGCTCTGGTTGTGATAAACTGCACCTGTGTTGTAGACTTGCCATGGCCCACCATTTCCCCATTGATTCAAACTCTGCTCCTGACTCACAGACTAGCTTGCTTAGATCTGCCTTATTACTGTGATCTTGCCAACCAAGTGCTGGACTGTATCTGACTCTGATCTATTTACTGACCTGATGCTGTCCAAGCCCAGAGGCTGCTTTCCTGGTTGGGCTGAGGGCCTGCAGTGGCGCCTGGGGAAGGCCGGGCTGCGGCCAACCCCACCACCATCTCTGGTCCAGCTCAGCTCACCTTGCTGGGGGCTGCAGGACAGGTCTGGTTGGGGAAGAAGGAATCCCCATTGCCCTGACATCCCTGGGCCCCAGTCTTTGCACAGCAGCCCACAACTATGCATCCTGGCACAGAAGATCAAACTCTGATCATTGTTGGAGTCTCCAAATCAAAAGATAGTTACTGCAGTATGGCTGCCTAGCTTTCTGTCCAGGCAAAGTCGTCATGTATTCCACTGTCCAGCATGCTATACATTTCCCCTGCCCTCTTCATTCTCTACTATTCCCACACTAATTCCCTCCTCAAGCAGGGCTGGCCTTGAAGAAAGATACCCTCATGGAGTCACTGAGTTGACCTCTTGATTATGTACAAATACTATTATGTATTTGGGATTACATATCCCAAATATAATCTTCCCTTCCTTCTGTGCTTTATCAAGCCTAAGGCAATTATGGATTATGGCATTATACTCATCTTCCACCATGTAATTAGTCTGAAACTGCACCTAAATGGCATTGTGCAAATTGAAAATAAGAATCTTGCAAAGATTTCAGATTTATTCCTTAGGATGAGGCAAGATCTAATGCCCTAAAAGAATTGTCCCTGAAAACCCACTAGATACATATTTGGCTCATTCAGCAAGCTGGACTCCCAGGAAAGCACTTTTCTACTTTCTTAGCACAGAGAGAACACCACTGTCATAAAACTGATAAATCAGGATACTGGTCCTTTTTATACTGAACCTAAATTGCAGACCTAATAAAAGCCACACAGATGTATTTGACAGTATGATAGTGAGTTAGTGCACCATTCTTCCAGCTCCGGAAACTTCAAGGAATGGCACAGGCTTAAGCTGCAATTTAAATGAGGACAGTAGATTCATCCTTGTCTACTCTCACTCACAGGATGCATTTCTTCTTGCACAACCATTTAAATTCATGTATCTCCATTGACTTCAATACATTTCCTCCGGAATCACAGTGGAGTAAGGCATATCTAGCCTGTAGGATTTAAGAGAAATGCCAACAAATGTAGTTATTGAAGCCAGTATATTATGAAAGAGTTCACAAGGATAGTATTCAAAAATAGGCTGACATGGTTGAATTCATTGTGATGTAAACAAGAGGACATTCAGCTTGCAGTAGGGTTGAATTTGACTATCAGATTTAAGAACTTATTCAAAGAAGGAAGGTGTGCATTTGCTGAAAGACATTGCCCATAACTCCTGAGAAACTAATGAGCTATGCTGGTCTTACAGCAATTTAGCTGAAAGAAGTATTTGATCTGTAACTTTAATAGTTAATAAGATTTATATGACAAGCAACACCAGTAACCATTACACTGCAACATTTGTTTCCATCAATTATAGCAGATCAAATAAAAAAAAATAGAATCCACAAGCTCTTATTTTAAAACTGAAACACTTAGCTTTAAACAGGTTTTCAGTTTGATACATAGGAAAAAATTGTGGGCAGATTTGATGTGCTAGTTTAAGGTAATTCCATACAGAAGGTCCTTCAGTGCTAATATACTATTTAAAAAACATGCTCTATAAGCTACAGTAAGGTGGCGTTCTGAAAAGAGCATAGGATTTTTTTTTCTTCCAATTAACCTTTTATGTAGGTATTTGGTTGCAAAGCTCAGTATGTTAAAACAACTTTGTGCCTGGAACAAGATAAAATAAAATGACAGCAACATATATTTATATTATTAGAAATCAGTTAGTGTAAATTTTATGTCAAATCAGTTGAGGAAAGTACTGTATTGCTTTTTGAGCTAATAAGATCAATTCAGGGTAATCATGTCTTGTGTTTCATTGTAGAATGAGTTGTTGTTCCATGCTGAATCTTTGTGTGTAGTGTGAGGCATGCTGGCACGATTGACAGTCTGTTCCCTACAAAAAATAGTTATAAGCTTGTATGTGAGTAACATTATCCTATTTCTAAAAATCCTTCCTAGCATCAAGTAGTATGGCCACGGAAAGGCATTCCAGCTGATTTTTAACATTAAAAAAAGATGATAAAGGTTCAGCAGACCAGCAGGAAGCAGAGAAATTATACACTCTTTCCTGAAACTAACTTGATTAAAGTTAATGATCTCAGATAAAATTAAGATAACTAAGCCCTAACTCCTTAGCAATAACTCTTGTAGAGACCTTTTTTTTCTAAAAGGCCAAGCAACTGTTGTCATCACAGATAAAATGAGGAGGAAGGTAGACTGTTTCTTTTCCCTGGTTTTATTGTGGGTTTTTTTCCCTGTTGATATAATAAATGTTTGTAGGATCATTCAAAAAAATAAATCTCCTTTTGTTATTTTTTAAAAAAGTATGCATTCACATTTTCTGTCAATACTTTATATTTGGAATTGTATTTTGCTATAGTTTTTTTTCTAATTGCCATTGTTTTGTTATCGTTTTACTTGAGTTAGACATGTTTTCTTTATTTGTTTTTTAATTGTTGTACAGCAACTTTTAATTCTGAGGTAAACAGGTGCTTGCTGTAATACCCATGTGTGCGTCTGTACTTAACTGCTTTATCAATGTACATGGGCTTATATTACAAGTTTAACTAGGTCAATATTTAGTCTAAATCTAGATCTGTATGCTCCTTTTAATGAAAGTGTTTGCCATATTCATTACTAAAACATGGCATGATTTTTCTAGTGACATTTTAATTTGTTTCATCAAAAAGGGCATAAAGAATCATTCACAGTAAGATCCAAAGCTATTTAAAATATAATATAGTTATTTTAGGGTAAAAGAAGAAAAGAAGGAAGAAGAAAAGAAGGAAATTTTTACTTATGGAAGATTTTTTTTCCCTTTCTTTTTGAAGGTAATTTATTTTTGGCCCCAAAATAAATTTGTTATGTTTTCAGTTCAACAAGAACATAAAAATAGACAAATTATTTTTTATACTTACATCTTTTAAGTACACATAGTGACAACCATCAGTAACAAATGACAATTATGTGTACATCTCAAACTATTTCAATGTGCGTGGGATGAATATTGTGTTTGGGAGTTTAATTTTGTTCACAGCTACTCCTCATCTATTCCTATGTATTTCTAAATTGGCAACAGGACGACCTGGACATGCTCAGGGGGAGAAGATTTCAGAGACCAAATGGTAGAGCAGGATCACATCAGGATGCTTGTACCAACAAGGCCTTGAATGGGACATGAAGAGCTTCTTAGGAATCAGAGAACCAGGAATAGCTTGCTGGAGATTGAAAATCAACAATTTCCTGAAAGCAAGGGTACATTGAGCAGAGGAAATCTGTACATAATCCATTATTACTCAAGTTTTGTCTTCCCTAATAGATCAGTGTTCTCTGTTCAAAAAGGTTAGTCTATTTAATTTTCTATTAAAAAATTTACAAAATATCTAGCAACCCTTTGATCTTTGGTAACTCATTTTACAGTGTAATGGAGACAGAACTAGACATATCTTTCTCAAAGCTTTGGACAACTTAGGTTAAGTGATAACAGCAGTTGTAAAATTACATTGAAAAAACTCATGAACATTTTAGCTCTTTCCAGCCAAATTCCAGGATCCTTGAATGGTTTCAAACCCAAAGTATGCTTTCTGAATGGATGAGAAGTGCTAGAACTAATATGCAGTTAAAATATCCAAAACTCAAACAAACAATAAAACCTCACCAACCAGAACTAACACTACTTTTCATACCCAAGCTACAAAAGCTGTGTCATTTCACTTTCAAAAACAAAATTACACAAGACAGCTTGAGCCAATCTAACACCTTGTCACTGCTGCCTACTGCATGCTGTCTCTGTTTACCTTGCATTAGCTGTAACATACATCAGGTCTCTCCATGAAACAATTTCAGATGGTTTTCTGCTGGGTTTGTACAATCAATCTTTTCAGTGACAAAGTTCAGTAGAGCCTAAAAAAGGGGCAGATCCATATGTTGTAAGAGAGGGAGAAGGAGCTGCTCCTGCAGCCACAAAAGAGGAAACCTCCACATTTAGCAGCAGTCAGTAGTGAGACTGACTCAGGGTCTCACATAATTCCACCTGGAAAGACATCAGGTGATAATCAATTTGACAACTTTAGTGCTTAGGATTTAAGAAGCTTGAGAGATACTTAAAGAGATTAATTCTCACTCTGATGACTAAATACATGTAAGATACATCACTTTACTAGCTGATCATAGTGCAGAGAAAGACCATCCGATGTCAGGTTTGGCTGTCAAAATTTCAGGAACACCTGAAGACTGTTGTTGGTTAGAAGTAATATGGCACTGCTGATAAAGCATGGCTTGTCTATGATCTCAGAAGTATGAAAAATTAATTGTTATGAGCATGGAAGAAAGTGTGCTGCCTGTTCCATTTGCACCTCTCCAATGGCAACAGCCTCCTCCATTTTGTAGGCAATGGACTTTGTCTTGGGTGCACAAAGAGTAGGTCGAAATGCATTCTTGCAACATCACAATGTACAATTTCTGTTGTCTCCATTCTTACAGTTATATATGGAGATCCAGTGGAGACAGAATCACAGGAGAAATTAAAGGAAAAAATGTGCTAGTAGAAGAAAAAAAAAATATGAAAGGAGTTACTATCTGTGTATGTAATTGTGTCTAGATAGGTTTTAATTGTTTAAATTGGTTTAATTGTTAACTTGCCAACTTTATTTTTTTAAGATTGTCTAGATTTTTTGTAAGTGAAAAGGAGAATAATTTTATAATATGTTATTGAAATACTGTGTTTCTTATTAGCAAAGTCACGGTGTTATTAAAGTTCTATTGGTATAGGAAAGGTGAGCCCACTAAGTTCATATGTCATTATTTAAAAGCTCTTAAAAGATACATGATGTATTTCACAGGAGTTTATCTTCAGAATTTTAAAATGCTCTTATAGTTGTTTTCTCATAGAAAAGCTGCAACAAGCAAAGATAGATTATACAAAAATGGCTTTAACTGAAGAGATTAAATCACAGCTTCCTATATTAATTTATTTATCTCATATCAGCAAAGGTAAGGGATAAGTGTATACCTCTTTGGATTATGTCAGATCATGCATATCTCAAGAGTAAAGCCTATCTCACAGACCATGTGACTGATGCAAAATAACCTTTTAAAAAATCCAAAGTAAAGTAATTTGAATATGTGTGGGCACAGAGTGGGATAAAGAAGGCCAGTAACTGATGATGGGAAAAGTAACTGTAACTATGCTTTTTTTGGCTTTCATCATGATTCCCTATTAAGATGTTTGCATACTTAAAGGAAAGCAATAGGAATAAAGGTGGACACTTTGAAAGATAGTCAGCTTGTTTAGTATGTTCTGGTTTTCTGAGTCATTTTTGCTGGAGGGGACACACACATACCACATCCTAAAAAGAAAAGCAACAGCCCAAATACTCGAATTATAGAACAAATTCCCATTTTCTCTATGCATGAGGAACTCATATGAATCTAAATAGCAACCCCAGGAGTATAGTGCAGATATATTTCAAAGGGAAGGTCACCTTTCACGTGCAACTGTTGGGGATACACACAGGAAAAAAAAAAAAAGGCATAGACAAATCTCAGGATTCACTGCTTAATCAACCTTTTCACTCCACAGGAATAGTCTTGAAAATCACCACATCTATTTCAATCATCAGGTGGATGTAGCCCTTGCCAAAGGCAGAGGCAGTCCTCTTTCCTTCCATTGAACTCCATAACATGCAGCACAGTTTCCTGGCATAAAGCTGAAGAACATTCTGACATAGACATATTTATAAAAAATGAAGCAAACCCCACTCTCCAGCTGGGAAAAACAAATTCAACATTTTCAGAATTCTAAGGAGGCTTATTTTCTCATTTAAAGCTGTAAATAGCTAAGTACACATGCATCTTGGCAAGTGGAGGCTTTTGCATTTTTTTTAACACTTGCAAAAAGAAAGAGAGGAATGACAAACTAAACTATGTGTGGGATGATCACATGTTTGAGGAATGGTTTTACATCCACTATATGATTTGCAGGAATGAACTCATTTTGATTTAAAGTGATAAACACTTCTTCCAAAGAAAACTGCCAGAAAATGTATCATTTTAGTTTTCCTGCTCTAAAGCTATTTCACACTGAACTACTGTTCTGCAAAGTTACTGCAAATAGCATTTTACAGCAACCTAAATTAAAATATCTATTATATGCAAGTGATAGTTTGTGACCTATTTCTATATAGGTCTTCAGTTTGTTCACCTATCACCTTAAGATATATCAAGAAGTTTTCCCTTTTATCTTTCACTGAACATGCCCTAAACCAAAAAGCACTTATATAAATCAGAATGATCAAGAAATGTGTTTGAAGTTCAACATTTTTAGCATCTCTGGCATAGTTGGTCCATATTAATATTAAAATGAAACAATATCAGTGAAGCACAGTACAATGTATGGAATAATTTAACTCCATAAATGTTTTGGAAAATGCATTATTAGCTCCAGTAAGTATGTCACTTATCTATTTATGTGATCAAATTAACTCTCTAATGCACTGGAAAAATATGTATCCTTCTTAATTGAATGATCAGTCCTGTTTAATGATATAGTGTATATTATGGAATGAAAATCACCTTGCTTTTTTTTGTCCTTTAAAAACAAGATAAGAATTTATTGCTTATGTGCAGTTGCTTTGCTATGTCAGTAATCAAAGTTTGAAACATAAATTGTTCCAGATGTTTAGCCCACAAGTTGTTCTAAATTTTGATAACTGAGTATTAAATATTCAGATAGTAATTTTCTAATGTATTAGCCTGGGAGTTGAGAGATTCAAGTTCTACCCGTTTCTGTGTCACTTAAGATGCATTCACGTTTTTGAATGTTGTCTAACTTGTCCTCTATACATATATTATAATGTTCATGCTATCTCATCAGGAGGGAATCATTATGTCATTTATTATTGTTGATTCCAAGATGGATTCCATACTCAAGTGTTACATAAGAATCTCAGATGTGAAAAAAAAAGAAAACCAACAAAAACATTTGAAATAAAGATATTGCAAATCTAAATCAAATGGTGATATCTGTTCAGAAGTGACATTTTATTTGACACTGTCATACTTATCTTTCTTCCATAATCCAACAGGAAATCAGTAACTTAAAAGATATAAAATCAGTATGTTCTTCTAAACAAAGCATTCATTACCCTTTTTTTAACTTCAATTTATGTACCACCATTTAGAAGACCTGCTTCTTTCTTTCACTAAATTCAGTCTACTGAAAGTGATAGTTCATTCATTTACTGATCTGACATATGAAAAAATAGATGCTGTGATAATTACTAGGATGCTCCAAAGAAAGATCACAAATTCCAGAACAAAACAGCAGGAAAAGAACTCTTAAGTGTCTGTCCTGCTTAATGTCCTTGGCACTACAAAGGACAGAAAACAAAACAGAAAATGTGGATATGTGGTTGGTTTGGTTTTTGGCGTAATGTTTCTCTTCTGTTCACCACTCTTCTCCAAAAGCTATCCGCAACTATTTAACCCTTAGAAATGCTATAATCCAGTTCCAGCCTGGCTGCTGAATGCCATAACACAATGTCTGCTCAGAACTGGAAAACCTTCAGCAGCGACAACTTTCAGAAATACATCATCTTCAGATGAAACCTCAAGGGCAGAAGTAAAAGAGGCAAGTTGCATTGCTACCATTTCTTCAATCATCATGGAAGATTCTGCTCACCTAATTTATACAGTCATTCCAAACCTCACTCGACTTATTTAGTTATTACCTTTATGGGGTTTTTCTCAGGGGATGCCTAAGAAAGGTCAGTTTCTGCATCTGACAACTGTTGCTGTTCAGCAACAGAGAACAAATTAGATGGTCTTAGCTGGCTCTCAAATGTGTTATCCCAGAAGTAAGCTAGAAGGGAATAATCATGTCTGTATTTGGTGTGGATAAACTGCTTCTTCCCATCCATCCTAAGTGGTGGAAAAGGAGGGAAGGAAACTTCCCTTGAACTGTTCCCCCTGCTGTTCCCCCTGCAGGGCAGCACCAACAGTCCCCCCACTCTCTCTGCCCAGCTGAGGAGCACCTCAGCTCTTCTAGTGCTGCATTGCAGGTGGCAAGGGGAATAAAGCTGCCCACCCTCCTTCACATGCCTGCTATTTAACTTAAACCTGGACCATCTCAAATACCTCAAGATGTCTGTGTATTACATCCCATTACAGTGGCCTTCCTCAGAATGCATTTTATCAAGAAATGCTGGAACCACTGCTGCACTCTTAGCTTGGAAGCAGTCATCCTGAATCTGCAGCAGTGAGAGGTTTTCCAAGATATTCACAACTGCTACTTTCATTTGAGTACTTACCATGCAAAGTAGCTGGGTAGCATAGGCTTCCAAAACTACTCTTTCGCCTTTTATCAGCCCTAATAGTTGTTTGCTTTTTGTACAGCAGCTGATGTCTCACCTGATCAATTCCCTGTAGTCAAATACATTTCTATGAATGGGATCTTCCTCAAGAGTCATGAGGAAAAATCTCAAATCATAAGCCATTCTTCTTACTTGGCTTTAGAGTTTCTCTTGTACTGAAGGTTTTTTTCTATATAGTATCTGCAACACTTGTTACACAAACAGAGTCACCAATTGATAAGACTTGACTTATTAATTCTGCAAAGGGACCAATTATAATATAATATTTTAGGGTGTGCCTTCGTCCCTCTAGATGTTGAGACTAGAACCACAGGAAGTCAAATATTATGGCAACTCTTTCGGGCTTCGATAAGGAGCTTGAAAGTTATTGAAATTACATGAGTGGGTAGATACATATAATCAAATGCATTAAAACAATGCAGGAGTTCCTAAAATGTGACTCATACTTCCATGTTACTAACCAAGGAAAATAAGAACTGCTGCTGCTAGAAGGAACAGTTCGCAAAAAGTGTTGGTATACAAAAGGAACCCAAATAAATAGATAATGTTCTCAAACAATGAAGCATGCAGCTGGAATCTCATATCAGGATATGACTATAAAGTAACATAATAGGAATGTAAAGTGTGATATAGAATATTTTGGCTTCTATTTCAAAATCTTAAAAAGGATTTCAAATACTGAAGGGAAGTTGCTGAGATAAAAGAAGACTGATCTAGATTATCATAACACATCAGTTAAAAAGGTTCTAGTGATTACATGTCATAACTGAAAATAAAAACTGTCCTACAGATCATATGGCACCTAACAATTGATTAAAATTTGGCTAATATAAACCGGTTTCTCTGTGCAAAAATCTTAAGTCTGTGGAACCACAAAACAACATCGTTCCAGAAGGCACATTCAGTCTAGGTCAGTGCTGTGCATGATCACCTAATGCCTGGTATATTGCAACAGGAATATACTTTATTTACAGGACAGTGTTATTTCCATGCAATGTGTGCATTTATGTGAATGACAGAGGAGGAAGAGAAGGCAGAGTTACCGAATGTCTTTTTCACTTCGGTCTTTACTGTTAAGACTACTCCTCAGGAATCCCAGGCCCTGGACATAAGCGAAAAAGACTGGAGGGAGGAAGACTCTCCACTGGTCGACAAGGTTTGCGCTAGAGATCATGTGGCTGAACTGAACACTCAGAAATCCATGGGCCCTGATGGGATGCATCCACAAGTGCTGAGGGAGCTGGCTGATACCCCTCTCCATCATTTTTGAAAAATCATGGAGAAAGGGAGAGGTGCCTGGCGACTGGAGGAAAGGCAATGTCACCCCAGTCTTCAAAAAGGGCAAGAAGGAAGACCTGGCAAATTATAGACCGGTGAGCCTTGCCTCTATCGCTGGGAAGGTGATGAAACAGCTCCTTCTGGAAGCCATCTCTAGGCACATGGAAGAAAAGAAAGTTATCAGGAGTAGTCAGCATGGATTCATCAAGGGGAGATCATGCTTGACCAATCTGATAGCCTTCTATGATGGAGTGACTAGCTGGGTAGATGAAGGGAGAGCAGTGGATGTGGTTTACCTTGACTTCAGTAAGGCTTTTGACATTGTCTCCCCTAACATCCTCATAGTGAAGCTCAGGAAGTATGGGTTGGATGAGCGGACTGTGAGATGGATCAAGCACTAGCTAAGCAACAGAGCTCAAAGGGTTGTGGTCTGCGGTGCAGAGTCCAGTTGGAGGCCTGTAGCTAGTGGTGTTCCCCAGGGATCAGTACTGGGTCCGGTTTTGTTCAACATCTTCATCAATGACCCAGATGAAGGGTTGGAATCTACCCTCAGCGAGTTTGCTGATGATACAAAACTGGGAGGAGTGGCTGATACACCAGGAGGCTGTGCTGGCATTCAATGGAATCGAGACAGACTGGAGAGTTAGGCAGAGGGGAACCTCATGAAATTTAACAAGGACAAGCATAGAGTTCTGCACCTGGGGAGGAACAACCCCATGCACCAGTACAGGTTAGGGGTTGACCTGCTGGAAAGCAGCTCCATGGAGAAGGAACCTTGGAGTCCTGGTAGACAGTAAGTTATCCATGGGACACCAATGTGCCCTGGTGGCCAAGAGGGCCAATGGTATCCTGGGGTGCATTAAGAAGAGTGTGACCAGCAGGTTGAGAGAGGTTATCCTCCCCCTCTACTCTGCGCTGGTGAGGCCTCATCTGGAGTATTGTGTCCAGTTCTGGGCTGCCCAGTTCAAGAGAGACAGGGAACTTTGGAGAGGGTCCAACGGGGGCTATGCGGATGATTAAGGGACTGGAACATCTCTCGTATGAGGAAAGGCTGAGAAACCTGGGGCTGTTTAGTCTGGGGAAGAGAAGGTTGAGAGGGGACCTTAGCAATGTCTATAAATATCTGAAGGGTGGCTCTCAGGAGGATGGAGCCAGTCCCTTTTCAGTAGTGCCCAGTGATAGGATGAGGGTCAATGGGCATAAACTGCAGCACAGGAAGTTTCACCTCAACATGAGGAAGAACTTATTTACTGGGAGGGTGACGGAGCACTGGAACAGGCTGTCCAGAGAGGCTGTGGAGTTTCCTTCTCTGGAGACCTTCAAAACCCGAATGGAGGCGTCCCTGTGCAACCTGCCCGAGGTGATCCTGCCTTGGCAGGGGGGTTGGACCAGATGATCTTCAGAGGTCCCTTCCAACGCCTACCATTCTGTGATTCTGTGATTCTATGAGTGTTTTAATTAATGACATAATTTTAGTACATAGAGCTTGTCAACGTTCATGTTTCAATGGCTCAATATGTATTTTTCTTCCTTTGTGGCTGCATTACCTCTATCTAGATGACATTTTACGGGCACACAAGTCCAAAAAGCAGAGATTTCTACCCATGAGTCTATGATGGACAAAAAAACAGTCTCTCTAGAGTGAAATAGAAAATGAAAGCTAGAAAGATGTAAAGATAGCCAATACGGCATAAGTTTATTGGACCTAGCCACGTAATTCTTCTATCATCGATTTGGTCCTATTTTCCAATGACATAAATCCCATGTAAAAGGTTCAGTAGCAGCATGTGTTTTTAACTGTTTTGCTCAATAGGCACATAAATGCTTTTCTGAATAAGAAGCTATGCAATTTTTTCCTACTACATTTTTGGCATATGCGAAGACTTCAGAGAAGCAGGCTGTGTTCTGAAAATAACATTTATGTAGTATGTTGTAAAAATTATTTATAAAATGGGCAGGAAGAGTCTGTGCCGATTACTCTTTGAGAGGATTTATGAATACTTTCTTAGGTATTTTTCTCTCATATTTTATGCTTGGTAACTGTAAGATTTAGTGACCATAAATCATTCAACTAAAGGAAAGGCCTTACAGTTGCATATCGCCAGTTTTATTCTGACTTATAATTTGATTATAATTGAATTTGAGAATTTCTTTAGAAATTGCGCTGATAAATATAGCACAATCTTTTATTAGAAAATTATAATAGATCTAATAACAGATTTTCTCCTTTATCTTGACATTCTGGTACTTTTTTCATTTCCCATGCATGTAACAATTACCTTTTGTTATTGGTGCTACTGTGAATAAGACAATAGAGGTCACTGCTGATGGTGTAAGTTGAGAGTTGGCCTGAGGTTCCCGTCTTCAGAAGACACTATCATCTGTCCTTTTCAGAAAAAAGGAAATGCTGACATTTTGTAAACAAAATCAACTGGCTAAGCTGACAGCACATACAGTGTTCTGTATTCAAAGACCCTTAAAAGCTATTATCTGATGAACATTTGTGAAAAAATAAATATTACAATGTGTAGTGTTATTTTACCATTTTAGTGAGGATATTTGCATATGGCAAAGACAGGGAGGTTTGTACACAATGTGAAGCTGACATATTGGCATCACTAAAAAGATGTGGACTAGTCACTTTTGAAAGGTCATTCTCCAAAGGAAATTATTTTTCTCTGTTATCTTGCATACAATTGTTTAGTTTTCAAACTTTCTGAAGACATTCAGATTTCAGTGTAATCACAATGGTGCATTTCATTAACTATAAAAAGAGATTACGAATGACCTTTCATCAGGCGAAGACAGAGCACAACTGGCAGCTTTATGTATTCATTTTCAACTATGTATAAAAATTCAGCAATGCTCTAGTTTTCAGCTACATACCAGCACAAAGAGAGGCATTTCAGCCTATGCAGGTACTAAGAAAGCTTGACTGTTAAATGAAAAATAAATGAGTATTTAAATAAACAAATTAAAATTGATTGTGACATCAGTGAGAGGATATAGCATATTTAAACAAACAAAGCAGGAAAGGAACACCTGTTTCTGGTCATTGCTACAATACTTGCAGTTTTTCATCAAGATTTTTGCTTCTTTGTATCATTTTTAGGTACATGAAATATTCAAGCAGGAAAAGCCAAACCTAACCAACAGATACCCTTAATTAATGTTCCATCAAAACACAGGCATGATTGAAGTTCACAGTATCGTCCAGTCTATCAACTGCTCCTAAACTACAGATTTGGTGAGATGTGGACTGAGTGTTACCATCTTGCCACCTTGGTCTGGATGATCTGTGCTTGCACCCCAGAGTTTCTTTCCAATAGATACCTTGCCGTGAGAAGATGAGAAGAGAGTGCAGAAAGAGGGTAGATGAAACGGTGTGCACCTAACTCTTGTCACACAAGTGGCCAGTCACAGCTTCCTATTTCAGGTTATATCTACACAGCAATAGCTGTTCCTGTTCTGCGCCAGAACCTCTCAGATAACCCTGGGTACTTAGAGAATCAGCTGCAGTAGCATAAAGCTCCATGTTGGCAACACTCAAAACTTCATTGATTTTTATTCTATAAGCAGCTATTACTGCAGCAAAGACATGTTTTAAGATAATGAAATCCTTCTGGGTCCCATCAGATTCACCTCATCAATATGCAGTCTTATTTCCAATTCTCAGCTTTCTCTTCCTTATTAAACAGTTCAGCCATCGACAGGGCAGGGAGATTTCTTGATTAAAATAATTGGGGTTAGGTTCCAGCTCCAAGCTCTTCTCGAAAAGACAGTACACTCACTCAAAGAAGAAATTATTACTAAATATGTCTCAGAGCAGCAGTTAAACTGAATCTTGGAGTACACAAGTCTCGTGTACTATGACCTGCACAACAGGAGTGACGCCATACCTGCTGAACTCATTTGACTCAATAGCCACACTGAAGATCATCGGTGACCACTGCATGGAGCTCTACTCACTGCCTTCGGCCTTGGGTGCTGCGGGGGGCTAAGGCAGACCTGTGGGGACCTCCTGCCTCAAACGCCTCCCGTGGAACACACACCCGCACCCACGCCCCGTGTCACAGACCGCTCCCCGCCGCCAGGCGCGCGTGGTGGGCGGGGACAGCGGCGCGTGCTGCCCAGGGCACCTTGCGATCGTCGCGTGGGCACTGAGGAACGTGTGAGACGTGCCGTTTCCCCGGGCAACCCGAGCAAAAAGGCGGGACCGGAAGGTATAAAAGGCCGTGATGGCGGGGGCTGGGCGGAATTCCCCCCGCCAAGGCAAGGCATCGGTGGGACCCACGGTGGTGACGCTCCCCTGCTTCACCTCTGCCTTCGCTGTCTTTTTCCTTTCTCTGTCCCACTCCTTTCTTCGCCGATAAAGCTTGGAGCCTTCCCAACCGATGTACAACCTCGGCTGTGGTTTCATCTCGACCGGGGTGATCACACAAACTGAAAGGTCCGGGCTCGTGTGGACACTTACAGCTACATACAGAAAATGATGAGTACGTTCTGTGACATGGAAGCCAGTGTCACTGGGGTAGTACTTGCCACTGCTTTGTGGGTTAATCTTGCCACACGCCTAGATATTCCTTATATTAGAATCATTAATCTGAAGCCATCATTCTTTATCAAATTCCAAGAAATCAAATGTGATCTATTTTGTGTGTTTTGCTTTATTAGTATCATAATACCAGTTTGTGCAGAATCACAGGATTACAGCTGTATCAAAAAGCAGGAAAGATTCACCTCAGCTTGAAGTATTTGTTTTACAGTAACTTCCTTTCTCTTCTGACAGATGCTCAACAGAGAGGAGTTCAAATACTTTTTGGAGGATCTCTGTTAAACTGACAAAAAGCAATACTGAATTAGCCCGTTTCCTGGATGACCTAACTTTACTTCTTCCTTTGTGAACTCTTTTTATAGAGCACTGAAAAGCAATTCTGATGCTGCAGCAGAATTAGTATTACTAGACACATGCAAAAATGTCTGCTTTTTCTTTGTAAGAACATTCTACCTCCAAGGACCAGGATTCAAACAGTTTATACAAGACAAAACTCTGAAAGTAATTTGGCCACTGGAGTATTATCCCCAGTGTCAATGTCTTCATTGTGTTACCATCCAGCACTTACACAAATTAATTACAATTATATCAGAAGAAAGAACAGATATCTGACTCCTATATCAGGCTTTTGAAAATTTTACATGTAACTGCAGTGAGTAATTTCAGAATTTATATTCTAATAGTTTCTGCATATACAAATTTAGCCAGTAGAAAAAAATGGCACAAAAAGAACACAGACGTCAATGAAAAATTCCCAGTATCACTATCCCAACCACCTTTCATGTAAAAGGAACCGCTGAAACACATACTGGATTTCAGAGTCTGGCATCTCCCAACTTAAATATACAATCTAGGCTTTTGTTTGAAATCTTTTTTTAATTTAGTGTATTTATTTGGTGCAGAAAAGGGAGGAAGATGCATTGAAATTTGCAGGTTGAAGTGAGTGACAGTGCTTGCAGTAGCAAGGCCTTTTAGAAGGAGGTTTTGTGTTTGCTCCCAAAAGGAGTCAGAGTGGATTCATGTAGGGTCCTGGCAGAGTGTGTTCCCTGGCAACTTCTCTTTGACTATAAAATAAATAAAGAAAAGAATGTGCAGTGAAAGTCTTTCTACTTCCAAATTTCAAATTCACTTTCAAATTAATTTTTTATTGTGGTGTTAGTCTGCTTTCCGCCTTTGCACATCATCAGTAGGTGTACTCCTTAGGCAGGATAAACAGAACAGTGTATTCAGTCATTTTTACAAGTTCTGTAGAAAGTTTGTTTTGTTAAAGTTACAGGTAATAATGAATGGACTCTTAAGTCCCCTAGAGAGAAATTCCCTTCTTCATGCCAGACCTTTTGTACTACCAGTTTGATATTTCCTCTAGTGGCACAAAGCTGGCAGGACTGGCATGCACTGGCAGGCTCACTGCCGTGGACTGTGCATTTTGGGGCAATATAACCAGGACAGTATATAGCTCTGTTCTGTCAAGTCAGCATTGTTAGATTACTAACACTATCTGCCAAGGATAAGAGTGGCCTAAGACCATTTCATAATATATGTGAAAGTGTGATAGATATGAAGGAGTTTGAGCCAGCTCCTTGCCTACCCACGAACCCTTCCCAGTCAAGAAACTGTCTCATAACACAGTTCCCAGTCTTCTCTGCCACGTAGAAAGAAGAGTAATTTTACTTTTCAGTAAGCCCTCCTCGCTTCTTCCCCTCCCATCCAGCTTCCCTCCTCACAGACATGTCTCGATTGCTAGTGTCACATATTTTAGTGTTCATCTCTTCTGGTGTAAGGGTAAATATATGTATTCCAAATAAAAAGATAGTTTTACACTTTTAGGTTTATTTTAAAAAGTGTAGCATAAAATGTTTTTACAGTGGTATCTGATTTTGTGCATATGTGTGAAGGCACACAGGTTTCTGTCCAGAAATTCATCAGTTCTCTCTTCTTTCTGTGTTCCTTTCTTTCTGTGTTCCTTTCTTCCTTTCTCAAGTTGAACTGGAGTTGAACAATTCTTTAGGAATACAAATCCCCAGTCAGAATTTTGAACATGCGGCATATTCCTATCGTGACATCAACATTATTTTTGCATCCTTGAAATACACACTTTCAGTATTACTGATAGGATTCTTAGTTAATTCTATATTGTGCTGCATCAAAACGATTCTGGTAATGTTATTATTTCTACTTATGTAATATTATAATTTCTATTCACGCAATATTATTTCTACTTACATACTATTTCCAAACATTCTAAAAACTTTTCCTCCTCTAATCATGGTTTCTTTTCTATTAAAACAGGATCAAAGTGCCAAATTTCCCTCAAAATAACTATTCTATTGGTCTTGTTTTCTATACATACACACTAACACAGACACACCAGGGATTTAATTACACATCCCCTTGCAGCCAGCTTACTTACTTGTACAAAATAGGTGGTACATATGAATGAACAGAAATGGCATATATTGCTTTTCATACAAACAGTTGCACACAAATAGAAGGAGGATCAAACCCACAACTCTTACTAAAAATGCAGGAAAATATTACCAAACATCCCTCCCTTATCTAATTAAGGGGGGGGGATATGAAAGGATGATCAGATATGAAAGGACTCATCAGAATTAGCCAACAAACACTCTTAAAACAGTAATCCTAGTCTAGACAAGTTCTTATAATTTAAAAAGAGTTTTTCAGAATCGTCTGAGGCCTATTAGTCCTCCAGGTCTCAAAATGGGATCCCAGATACATTAGTTTTATGTAAGAGTGAAACACAGTGAAACAGTTTAAAAGAGATCAGTTATAGAACAGGCAAAGTGGAAAATACACTATTAGCTTCATGTGAAAAATTCAAAAATGCAGAAAAAATTTGAAAATTTTAAAATATCGTTAGAAAATTGGGTTTTCAGAAAATCCTGGATGTGTGTAAAAACTTGTACCTTCATTGAAGACATTAATTAACAAGAACCAAAAACTCCTAAAGGAGATTTAGTTTCCTAAAATAGATTAAAGCAAAAAGTCACCTGTATAAAGCAAGTTAGGACTAAATAAATTTTGAAAGACATAGCATTTTTTCTTTAAATAAGTTGCCAGTGCCTGACAGCTTTTCTATTGATTTTTATTTTAAAAACTTTAAAGATTGCTTAGTTCCCCTCTAGCAGTCACAGGTAGAGAGGTCTTATTCTCAGGATGTTTCCTAGATGTTTTTTGCTTCTACACTATTTTTAAAAAAGGCAAATAAATCAAGGAAAATAATTCCTATATGCTGGTGTCCACAGTTAAAAGAAAATCTACATTCTTTCTAAAGTAAACGACTCCATGAGAGACTTCTGTTTCCAGCAAGACCAGCAGAGATAAAAATTACTTTATTTAAAAAGAGAATATGCACTGAACAACTCTAGATGGCCATAAAAGATGATCCAATCTACCCTCTACAAACACATCCCCAGGCATATATGATTTAAATCTTACACAGGATGAAAGACTTATTGAAAGTTGTATTAACCATGAGGTTTTCTTCAGCACCTGAGCTAAAACGCTTCAGTACAAAACACTGATGAGTTTTACAAAATTTGATAATTGAAATACAAACTCAGACAGTATGTATTACTGGGTGAAGATGGGTACAATATGTAGAAAGAAGGAACCGAGGCAAAATGTGGTCATGGCTAGCATCTCATTTTTTGCTGCACTCATGAAAAATGAGCATAGTAGACCATTTTTTCCTGTCAGAAGATTCTTGCTGCCACCTTGCTTTATAAAAGTACATTTATTTAGTCAGGCAGCTGACCTCAGGAGAAAGAGAAAAGGCTTGTATAAATCTTAGAAAGAAGCAAATATTCCTTCTCTTATATTCCATAAAAGAATTGTAATAAAAGATTAAGAGGATGAAATTGCTCTCAAGTTATATTTTGGATAACATACTAATGCCATTGTGGTGCCATTCACATTACATCAGTTTATCCTATGTTGAATATTAAAAATCAGGCATAGGTCATTTATCCCATCAATCCTCATCTGTATATCAGTTGAAAAGAATGTTATTTCTCTAACAACAGCAACAGGATAACACATCCAACTTCCCCTTTTTTTGACTATTGAATGATTGCATTGCAGTGAAAGGATTAAGCATTGCATAATAATTGTAATATCAAGATAAATATTACTAAGGTAAAGTACATTAAATCTGTTTCAAGGCATACTTTCTCATTTAATCTTTGTATGGAGAATCAGATGCTCAGCTCCTATAAGAACACAGAGGAAACTAAAAAAGTTTTTGGTACACTTAATAGAAAATATACGTGTACTTTTAACATTATCATATGTTAATGCTGGACATGCAAACAGGCTAAAATTGATAGCAAGTAAAATTTTAAGAAGTAAATATTAAAAAAGCAATTATTTCATCTCTTTGGGCACCTTGTTTATTTTTGACATCTGATAGTACCTGGAGTATTCAAGGCAAATTTTTTGATCCGTGATCACTCCCTAGATAAGCATTAGCAAGATCAGAGGCTTAGATATTTTGCAAGTTTTAGACCCTAAAGAACCTGTTTCACCAAACACTTTCCAGTGGCTGTCCTTTCTCAAAAGAACAGGCCTTTGTATTTTAATTAAGTTTTCATTTGAACAAAACTACTCCTATGTCTGAGATTTTCAGTAGGGTCAATATAGTGATTATATCATCAGCATATTGTCACATTTCCTTTCCAACAAACACCTTTGTACCTAAAAATCAAAATTTTCTCATGTTGGCCCAATACCTACATGATGCATTGTTGAAAAATTTGATTGAGGTATTTTTGTGATAGACAGAAAAACCCCATGTTTTTTCTTGTAATCTCATTATGCAAATACAAAACAAACAGTTAGAAACCTGTTGAATCAGCATTTTTACACTTGGATAGAAGAGATTTGATTCAAATTCTCTCTAATTAAAATTACTAGGATCTTAGCCTACTTAGTGCATCACAAGCTTTGAACCAAAGCATAAAACACAAATTTAAGAGCTACAATTGTTACATGAACACAACATTAATGAGGTAATATTAGCCAGATGATGAGCCTGTAAAAATCACAGTTTGTGTAACTCTCGATTTTTTTTTTTTTCATTACTCATATTCAAAATCCTGGCTTGACACTTTAAAAATCTGCCACTTGTGGATCAGAGCAGAAGAGAAATAGCACATATGGGAATGATGATCTTTTCTACATGTTAACCATTTCCTTTTATACACTGCTTCATCTTGATTTTTTTTTTTCTTTCTATGAAGAGAGAGAATTCTTCAACAGTTGCTGGACTTCTTGGATGTAAAATTACCAACTTGGTATGACTGTGGGACTATAATAAAATCAAATACAGTCCAGTTGCTAGCTAGGAACTTTGAATGTCTGATGATGTTGCTAGGTCTTTGCAAAATGTATTTCTATAAAATATAAAATCCCTCTTCCTGTAAATTTTTTAGGCAACAGTGTTAAATATTTTCACTTTAAAAAATTGTCAATTGCTAAAAATGTAGCCATAAGTTCTTTGTTTTTAATGCTTTTGCAATACCACAAACTTCAAAGGTCAGCGCTACATAGTCCTGGAATATCTTTCCAGGTATGTCAATTCAGAAAAAAAACCTTGTAACAGCCAAAAATGACCAAAACATGTTCACCAGGCAACAATATCTGTATCCAGGACCATCTTATTCCAGATTTTCCCAAAGGCATTGCAAAGGGTACTGTTGGGTTAAATGAGCCGTGGACAAAGTCATAAAAATGAAGAACATGTAGTATGATTTTTACCTTCAAGGTTAGCAAGTCATTTCAAGACTGATATTCCATAGCCCAGTGTCTGATCATTTCCAGAGAAAGAAGTCAGAATACCAACAAACGTGCTATGTTGCCCATGACTGCTCTGCTGGCAGTAAAAACACTTGTAAACAGGAAGTATTGTGCATGAATTGTCTAGCTCCTTAGTTGCAGCTACAGATGCAAACTCAGTAAATGTCCTTTTGATATCTTAAATAGGTACCTTTTCTCTCTTGTGTCACTTCTTTTCATTATTTGAGAGATATCTTAATCTTGTCATTTATTAATTTGAAGACATATAAGCATATTGCACTGCATGAGTGAAAGTCAGCATGGAAAGACAGACAATCAGAACACTCTCTCATACAAATATTTTAAAGCATTCTGCACTCACATAAGAGAATGTCAAACACAAACCACCACATTTCTTCAGTGTGCCATCTTTGTAACAGAAGAGGTGGCAGGAGGGAAAAGGAAAGAAAAGAAAAAAAAAAAAAAGAAAAAAGAAAACAGTTATGATCTGGACTTCAGACACTAATTCAGTTTCAGTCTTTCTCTGATAGACTGGGGGAGGAGGGGGACACCAAACTCCTCTCTAAGCTCTTTCATGGCACTCTAGGTTGGTGTAAATAACTTACACATTCAGACTCTAAAGGAAAAAATAATACACGTATGAATCAAATCCCACTCCTAGGTTTTGAGAAACATGCTACCTTCTTGTGTTTTTTAAAGTTTTTGCACCTTTTGGGTTTTTTGTCAAAAAGAGATAAGAAAGTGAGGGTAGGATGAACACTGTAACAATAAAATACAGTTTTGGTTCACAAAGTTCTCTAGGGCGATGGTAAAGTAAAGCTAGTTACATCTGGATTCAGCCTTCATGTCACCAATTTAAATGATCATCTATCAGAGAATGCATATGCTAATACTTTCCTAATCTGAAAGTGAGGTTTGTAGTAAAATTGCAGAAAAAATAAACAGGCTGGGCAAAGCAAAACTGAATCAGACCTACGTAGATACATCTTCACTGGGCTTCTACAAGGAACTGTTACGATAATTGCAAGCACAATCATTGCTAAATGTTGCATATAATCATATTGAACATTTCTAACAAAAGTGCTCAACTGTCCTAAAAAGTAAATTTTCTCAAACCTTCTTTCCCTCTGTCTTTCTCTTATCTTTGTGGATTGGTAATGCAGGAATAACAGGCAGGTGCAACAGACTTAGAACTGTGTGGATACTTATCACGTGTTTGTTCTGAAGATCAGTACTAACATTTAACATAAATAATATAATATTGGTTATTACGTGATTGATCTAAAATCTGATTAATATAATTAGAGGGAGAAAAGTTTAGGTGTACATTGGGGGTTTTTAAGAAATTGAAACTCTTTCTGAGACTCATGCTTCATTTTGTTTATATCACTAGGTGGGCAAAGAGGGGCATTAGTTACACAGGCTGAAAAAATTAACTTCCTCCCTGAAAGTTTCTAAAACTCTTTGTAAGTACTGCATCTCAATTCCAAACATATGAAGGTACCAATTTAAAGCTGTTCTCATAAAATGTAACCCCAGCACAAAGCACAGGTATAACACTTTCTATTCTTGTTTTCTACCCAATATATCTAATGGGATATTAAATTCAGTAACTCATAATTTTAAAAACATATGATCTTCAACATGACTTACAAAATAATGGAGTAATCTGTGCTTGTTTGTTGTTGGTTTTTTTTAAATCTTACCAGCATTTAACCTGAAAATCTATACTCACCTTTATTTGAGCATGCAAGTTTTGGCGAGACAGCAGTTTTTTGAAACTAGGGTTTGGAGCAAATTACACAGTGTTCAATGTCTAAAATCAGAAATAAACTTCTCTGAGAAGAAATACATCAGAGGTTTAGCAGATTTGAACTCTGGAAAAAGAAGGAAGTTATAAATTCTGCCCTGTACAAGGGCAACTACTGTGGATATAGACTATTTTTGTCTTCTCTCTGTGTTCTTATTTATCTGTTACATCTTTTGAAGAAGTTACTGATGGGGTTAAACCCTTTAGAGGATCCTTGGTGAGCAACTGAGTCTGCTCTGAGAGAAATTTTAGGAGGTTATGGTGTGCAGGACTCAAGAGCCAGAGGGGAAAGATGGCACCTGATGAGCAGACTCTAGTGAGGAGCCCAACACCAGCAGCCAGGACCCAGGAAGGACTGACCTTCTAGAAGACTCAGGAAGGCTGGGCAGTTTGCTACAATGCAGAAAGCAGTAGCACTGAAGGACTAAAACCAGGGCCAGGACCCACAAGCAGACACAGTAGGTAGGAGGAGAGCTGTGTATGAACCCATGTTATTCTGATTTGGCCAGTTTAAGATTTAAAGGATAGGCATCCTACTTCTTTATTCTAATAACACGTCTTACTGATTTTAAAAGTTTTCCAGTCTTCCTTGGGTATCTAGGGGGTTTAGTTACATTCATCTCAAAACAGGGGCAAATTTACTGTCTTGTCAGGCAATATTTTTGACAATTTTTGTTGTTTTCTTTATATAATGTTTTAGCCTGACTTTCCATCTTTGTCAAGGAGACTATATCCTTCATAATATAAATCCAAGAAGCAAAATAGTCTTAAGCTATTTGCTAAGACTTTCAGAAAAGTTTTATAATGGTGCAAGGTGGCACAGAGATACTCTTCTGTTAAATTATTAACTGTAAAAGCTTTGGGAGGAGTGGGAAGAAGGAAGGTACTAACGTTAAACTGTATCCATCTATGAAATTCAAGCACAAATGTTGAACTTGTGCTAGACATTTATGTGGTGTAATCAGCATAATTATTTTGACTTCCCTCGAATCCAGCCAGGATGTACAAGTCGATTAGCTGGTTGAGTTCTACTGATCATTACCTCTGCCAAGGTCAGAATCTGACCATAGCCTCCACATGTTCCATGCTGGGTTATTCCCTATGATAGACTGGAGTATCAGGCCATGTGAACCTCTATGCTTATATATCCATCAATTCTGATGAGAAGTCACACAGGCATAAGGGTCCATCTGCCTAAATGTCTTTCTGGAGCTGTAAGATACTGTTTGTTTATTCTTTTCAACGTAGATGCTTATCAAACTCTACAGATTGAGACTATTTCGTTTTTCAGAGCAGCCCTTGTCACATTTGTCAAAGTAACTGACGACTACTTCACTCATTCATTCATCTTTTTTTCTGTTTTCCAAACTTTTCTCTCCATTGTAGCAGTTGCAATGGATCAGAGCCATATGGCTCTGACTTTTAACTGCTGCAACAAGCTGCTCAACCACCTGGCAAAGGACTGATACAGACTCTGAAGCCCTGCTCCTTATTTCCAGAAATTCAGTATCTACTTTCACAGTGCCTAGGCTTTTCACAAATCAATGAAAGGAAAGAATTAATCTAAATCCACTTAACAGACAATATACAGATTGTTGTATTGATATTTATTGAAAATATGTGTCTTGGAAGACAACAATGCAGGAATTAATTTCTTTTTAACATCTTAACAGTGCAGAAGTCAAGGAAATACCTAATGATGACCAGAATGTGCTTTGTAGATTTTTCAATTAATCCTGCATCTAAAAGTAGATGAGTAGATATATTTGATCTTCAAATACTACATATTTCAAAAATTCAATGCAAACCTCTTTTAAAAAAAATAAAATAAAAAGCCCTCTTTAATTTTTGTTATATTTCTAGAACAGTATAATAGAATCAATGGTTACCCCTTCACCTTAGTTACCTTTTCATATACCATATAGAAAAACTGCTGGATGTTATACCTGAAAATACTCATAAAGGTTTACAGTTTTTTCCCTTTAAGTCTTGTAAGTGACTGATACATGTCATCAGCATTCATACTGTAACTGAGGCGGAGCATGACGACCCACATGAAAGAAAATACAAAACAGGAATACTTAAAAAAAATAGAAATAAAATATGCACTGAACATCCTTACTTGAGGATGCATTTTCCTGCATATACAGTAGTAGTAGGCTTCACGAACACGATAAAATGTATAAAGTTTGTCTGCATGTATTGTATTCCCAAAGCTTCACATTCATCAACACCAGCGTTTTGTGGAATTGCATTTTCACCCTTAGAAAAATCTGGCTGATTTGTGATTTTATTTTATAGAGTACTTGGGTTTTTTTGTTTGCAATTCATTGGTCATAACCTACAGTAACCATGTAACAATCTTAATAATTGAAATGCAAGCCACATAAATAGGAACTATTTGTTCTCAAAGATTCAACAAAACTGTCATTTCTTGCAAGTAAGAGAAGATTGGGTGAGGACAGATGAAGGAGTGGGGGTTGAAGGCTAGGGTGGAAGGCTGAATAAGATACTTCACATTAGACTATAAACCACTGATTGCATATCCTCTATAACAAGACTTTTTTAAAAAATAAAGATAAACCATGGGAAAGACAGAAGTACTATGGAACAGAAGGAGTGTGAGGATAAATAAGGAAGGCAAGAAGGAAAGATTACAGTTTCAAGAAATGGAGAAAATTGGCTTGCCTGTCAGAAAGGGAACTGTTGACATTCTAGTGTCCTGGCAAACAAACTGAATAAGGCCTCTGGTATGAGCGGTTTTATATACTCACACAAAAACCACACTACAGTGACTTTGAACATCTCTGAGGAACTGGAAATAGCTGAAAGAAGACCTCATAAAATTGGAGGGGGGATGCAGGGGACACTAAACTTCTAAGAAAATTAGGAGCCCTGATGACTCTGATTTAACAACCCATCTTTCATTACTGCCTTGTCATGTGTTACTAAAGGCCCTTTTAAATTCCAGCTCACGGGATTTCTGCCAAGTTATAGCATATTTTAAAGTGAACTTTGGCGTTAGTGAAGCTCAACAAACTTAAAATGTAAAACCCCCTCTAAGCTACAGAGGAGTTACATTATGTGCAACTGCACAGTGAACTTCATCAGCTCTGCTCCTTGTAATATGTTGTCAAAGGACACAAGAACAGCTGAGGGTCCTTTTTCCTCTGGGATCCAAGCTAAAATCTCATATCTTTGTGACACTAACTAGAAATAATTCAGTAGCACTTAGGAAATGGAGACTTTTATCTACTAGTCTGACACCTCCTGGTCATAAATAGCCTTGACTTTCAATCGTCGTTAATTTGATGGGGTTAGATCCTGTCCATTTCTAGTCTGCCAGAGGACAAGTTCTTTAGAACTCTATTTTAGCCTTCATCAATGCAAAATGCCTATTTTAATGATCTCCCTGTAGAATGGAGTAGTCATTATAAATTTTTTGCAGAAAATCCAACCATTAAATTATTAACAGTGTTCACATGGAACAATGTTATCAATTACCCTGTCCAGCAATTGTCACTTATTTCACATAAGCACTAAAATGTAGTATTGTACCATTCTTGACTCCAGTGCTTTTCATTGTTAGGGAAGATGACTCACAAGACAAAGATCTCCCTCTTTTGCTCCTCTTCCAACTTCTTCTTTCCTACAGTCCCACTCCCCTTTTTCCAGAAGCCTCAGATTCATGCAGTGAGTAAATGCAACCCACCAAAAGGTGAAGAAAGCCCAAAAACAAAGACTGAACACCTGACTCATTTACACTCACTCATTAGCTATTTAATTGTTAATTTAAGAACTGCTTAGCTTATTTAATTATTTGTAATTTCTGTTGTGACAAATTAGCATCATGGTTACCATGCAGTTGATACACTATGCACACCTCAATTTTCAACAATTTTCTACCACATCTTGGAAAGAGAAGCAATACTAATGGACCAAAATCCCCAAATACAGAAATGCTACTCTGCTGGATTATGTTCTAGAATCTGGTAGCTACCCCACCTGGCATATTCAGTAAACAAATTATACATAACAGATGCTTTTTCAAAGCCATGGAATAGGTTCCTCCAAGTTTATAGGCCACAGAGACTTCTGAAAATAATGGGAAATCAGTGTAGTATGCCCAAACAACAGAAGAGGCTGTTTGTAAAGAAATAATAATAATAATAATAAAGTACTCATAGCAGGAAAATGAAAGTTTAGCCGTAACTGGGCAAAAGTGGGCAATGAAAAGTTAAGTTTGTTGCAAAGTCTTGACACTGTTATAAAAAGGAGGCAAAAGATGCAGTAACACAAGGATACAAAGTCAACTGATTACTGAACTTAAATTATGACATGCGTTTTTTTCTCCTTTTTTCCCTATTTTAGACAGACAGATAAATGCATGCTGCAAAGTGAGAAAGGATAGTTTTAGAGGATAAGAGTTACAAAATCCATGTCTAATTTTGCTGATGCAGGCAAAATATTATGTGTCCATGCACCTTGCTGGTAAAGTAAGAGTTTGGTTTTATATTTTAAGAACAGATTATTATGAGTATTTTAAAGGAAATATACATGATTTACTCTATTCATCTGCAGCTTTAAACTGCAGAATATGAAAGCCAAATGATTTTTTAACATCTCATTGTCACTATAGCACTGACTTATGGTAGCCAACTGACATGAAAAATACACGCACTTGTCTAAGTCAGTGAAATACGGATATGATAAATATCGAAAACTATTCTTTACCAGCTTAACATAGGCATGTGTGTATGACTCCTTGATCACAAGGGAGGAAAGGAATTTAAAAAATCCATTTGATTATTAGTATGATGTACCTATAATGACACAAGTTTTGAACCTTAAAAGGAATGAAACCACAGCACTTCAGCAATGGCTTCAAAGGGAGCCTGATTCTTGTGTGCCCAGTAAGAGCAGATGCAATACAGTTTAAAATATAAGCTTGTGCTCTTGCATCATAATCAGGCACCTTAAGAGATCCTGAGGGGGTTGGCCATTCAAAATGAAATAAATTGATTAGTTTCTCGCTGATCAGTGGTCTTCCTTCCGCTGTCAGTACCTCATATGCTTTAATTACCCTTTCTTATGCTTAGCTTAGCCCACCAATCAAAACAAGAAGCCATCCCTTTCTGAGATGTTTTCTGTTTGTTTATATATCCCAGCTTCACAATTTGGTGAAAGGAAGATTTTAACTCACAGTTTCTATAGTTATCCCATTGTTCTTTCCTTGTATTGTTGCTGATCTGGAAAGGCAGTTAAAGGCACAAATTTTTTGCTCTCCCTTCTCAGAGAGTGGGAATTTACTTCAGCACAGCTGGTGTCTTTCTTTTCCTTCTGAATTACTCAGCATTTTCCCTAGCTTTCCTTCATGCTACACTATGTCTAAACTATGGTTTGTTTTTCTAGCTTGTGTTCTTGTAGCAGTAGAGCTATGATCTGGAGCTCCGGGAAAGGTAATCACCAGAGGATAGGCCTGTCTTCTCAGATAACTTCTGTAGCCTTCGTTCAGGTTCACAAAGATCCAATCACTATTTTATAGCACGGTCATATTCTCAATCTTCTCTTTTCTTCCCTTAAATTTTCTTAGTGTTTTCAACCTTATTCTTTCAAAGCTCCTTCCTAAATTACCTCTTGGAAAGCCTGGGGCAGATTTTTACTAAAGCAATCATTGGGCACCTATGTCAACAACAATGTGCTTCCTCTTCCAGGCAGTCTTGCTTTGAGTCTACTGATTACTCAGGAGTTGCAAGTTCCAAAACATCTTGATTTTTGAGAGATCAACAAGTGATTTGTCACACACAACATGAGACAGACCTCTATAGTAAGATCTAGCTTATCTGACATAGCTCTGCTTTTGAAAAGAGTAGAAGAAAGACCTGAGCACCACATTGAGAGTAATCTCATCTTTATTTTAAGGGTGAGTGAGGAAAATATAGTCTGCCTTATACTCTGGAATATAGTTTTCTGAATACCATAGAGTTCTGCACTAAAATTTCTACAAGGAAATGCAAGAAATCCTACCAACATTGTATCAAATCAAAGATTTTTTAACAAAAGATTCTGTTTAGAATTCTCTGCAGAAAATCTGTGTTTTGAATGTATGATTTTCTATCCAAAAATCATTCTGCACTATCTTCTGAACTTAGGATGGACCAATTTTTTGGAGTGAAATCAAAGAAATTCTTACAAACATTCTTGGTCTGGCAAAATGTTTTCATAAAGTTATAGACACTGATTGCTCAAATAATGTTTTTTGTAACAGTTACAAAAATTGTTAATGGCATTATAGGACAGAAGAGGGGATCAGAATTATTATAACAGTATCAGGACACAATTGATACTAGATGAATTAATTTCCTTCCAGTATGGGAATTACATTTACTTTCTCTGTTTTTAATTCAAATTCCTTATATGTTTTTGTATCACAGAATCACAGAATCACTAAGGTTGGAAAGGACCTTCAGGATCATCAAGTCCAACCATTAATCCAGTGCCACCATGTTCCCTAAACCATGTCCTGAAGCACCACATCCACACATTTTTTGAACACTTCCAGAGATGGCAACTCCACCACTTCCCTGGACAGCCTGTTCCAATGCCTGACCACTCTCTCAGTGAAGACATTTTTCCTAATATCCAATCTAAACCTCCCCTGGCACAACTTGAAGCCATTTCCTCTCGTCCTATCTCTGGTTACTTGGGAGAAGAGACCAACACCCACCTCACCACAACCCCCTTTCAGGTAGTTGTAGAGAGCGATAAGGTCTCCCCTCAGCCTCCTCTTCTCCAGACTGAACAACCCCAGTTCCCTCAGCCGCTCCTCATAAGACTTGTGCTCCAGCCCCCTCACCAGTTTGTTGCCCTTCTTTGGACACACTCCAGCACCTCAACATCCTTTTTGTGGTGAGGGGCCCAAAACTGAACACAGGATTCAAGGTGCAGCCTCACCAGTGCCAAGTACAGGGGTACAATCACTTCCCAATGTGCATATTTGGTATCTCAGCAGAACTGCATTCTCTTTCACCACCAGTTTGTGGTAAAAAAATGTCAAGCATGTTTAAGGAAGGGGGAATTTGCCAACTTTATAACAGTGTAAGGCTGTTTTGGCAAAGGCCCATACAAATGGGCATGGATTTACCAACTGTGCTAAAAAGGAAGTCATCTAAAGAATCTGATATGAAGAGATTGATGGTACTTCTTCCCTTTTTGATGAACGCTCTATGAAAAGACCAAGCTGCCACCTGTGCCAGGCTAGCTGCCACCTAAACCATCTGCCACTTAGGGCTAGGAAGGGAATGTAATTACGGCAGAGAGGAGAGTGAGATGGAAAGGAAGATCATGATTTGGCGTCATGTGATTATGTTTTTCTCACAAGCAAAAAACCTATTAAAAAGTTAAATACACAGTACAACAGCTCTAAGGAGCATTGTAATAGAGCTGAGGGACAGCATATGAGAATTTCTGCAGTAATTTATAGCATTATATATGAATGTAGTTGACACTGTCTTTCTCAGATTTCTCATCCTTCATTAAAGTAGCTCCTCAATAATTTGATATAAGTTACAACTTTAATATTATCCCTATCAATCTTAAGTACTTATTGATGTCCCTGTGATATCTAACTGCTGTTTTCTGCACAATGCAGAAGCTGAAACATTGTTTAAACAAGCACAGGTCTATTTTTTAAGAAGTCCTACATTAGCACTTTTCCATGTTTTCCATCTTCTCTTCATTGCAAGGGTATTTACATAATAGATCATAGGATCATATGATCAGCTCATGGCCCACATCAAGGATACATCTTATACTGCCCTGTCTGTCAAGGCTTTTCTTTTCAGAATGTAAACAGTGTTGGAACAGCTGCTTTTCTTTCCTCATTTTCTTTAATTCAATGGGACCTTTTTCCCGACTATATTTATTTTCCCACAGAAATGTTTCTCCTCCCTCCTCCCTAAATATGAGCAGTATGACGGATAGATAGGACAGGATCTAGCCTACATCTAGGGGTGCTTTAGAGGTACAGCACCTACAAATTATCATTGCTAAAAGTGGGTAAATTATAGAAAACCTGCTCCATACCGAAAATAAGAAGACAACATCTTTTCTCCCAGTAGATAGGGATATCTTAGCAAGTTGATCTGTCTGGGAAACCTCATAGACCATGTTAAGCTTCCAAAATGGATACATACGACACTGATCACACATACACAAATCCTAATCTAAATTTGCTTCTTAACAATAATCATGTTAAAGAGTGCTTTCTGTAAACCATCTAGTTAGGTGCCCAACTACTCCAGTCAATACTACCTGATAGAATAGTCCTTTAAGATACATGGTGAAGTAATCGTTTGTCCCAAACAAATTAATGGGAATTAGAGGTCTTTGAAATCAGTAGGAATTAGCATCACTGTTTTGTTTCCTTCAAGTGTTGTACATTCAGAGGAAAAGGGGATTTATTTGTCGGTCTGTTGCATCAGGGATCCTCAGTCTGGTGAACAACTAACAGAAGATTGATTGTAGTTAGATGTACAGACTCATTACAGAGGGATGTTTGAAGAGCATTATGATGAAAAAAGCCAGCCAGAACAAAGAGTGAAGCCAGGGAAAGAAGGAAGTTAACAAAATAACCAAAGATATGTAATTATATGAGCACAAAAATTGGAGGATCACAAATACAGTATTACATACTTTTATGTAATGACACTCTTTTAAACACCACTCACATTAATCGCTAATATCCAACTAACCATGGAGCTTGTTGATACCAGCTGAGTCTGTACAACTACAGGTGTTTCTGCTTTACCAAACAAAGGTGTAAAGTCCTAATGCTGAAAGCTCCTCCATGCACAGGAGGGCCTGTTTAAGCATATGAAAGAAATTCTGCAGAAAACATGAGCTGTACCAAAAAGAATGAGCAGAAAGAAGGGTACAAATAAGAAGAAACCAGCATCTTAGATAAGTTAAGTACACTGAACTTCAGGAGATGATGACCGGTAAAGTTAGAGAAGGGTATTTTTTACAAGGCACTCAAGATTTGCATGCCTTGCATGTTCTTTTGTGTCTTTACTCTTGTTTAAAGACAGTAAAGTACCAAGGGCATCATATAGTTATTTTCCCTACTTAGCACAGTTAATTATTTAGGTCTGACACCCTTTTTCTTATTGATTAGCACTTTATTCTGGGAGTAACACCTTGAAATCATAGGACCTCTCAGGCATAAGGTACGTCTCAGTAAGAGTATGGGTGTCAAAAAACAGCCCTTAATTAATCAACATTGAATTATTAAAGCTTTTTATCTGTATTAAAGCCTACCATTTCTACAATCAGGAGAATAGACAATGAAGGAAGGGAAACTTGGTGTCTCAGAAAAAACTAGCATTTGTCATGACCAATTTTTCAAAATGGATAATAAATGCAAGCTTTGCCAAGACTGGCTGTCATTAAGCTTGCATGAAACTAAGAATTTATGAACTGAAAATCCCAGTGTAAACATTTTGCAGCTATGCAGATAAAACATGGATCACTGCTAAACAAATCTTACAATGAAGGAGTATTTCTTTAGTGATGTGTGGTCTTTCTTGCAAATACGGGAATTTAATTGTGGTTTTTTAAGTAAGGTGTCTGAAATAATTTGCACATTATGGCTGCCTGTATTATCCAGGGACTTGGACTTGATAATGCAAAAGATTCTTTCTGTCATAAATTCCTTGGTAAAATATTGTAGAATCTATGCCTCTATTGTGTCTATTATGATTGTCTTTAATACAATCTCATTGATATAACTGTAACCATCTGGAGAACTGCAAAAGATCAAGTTTCACTGGCTGTCCTTTATTTCCATATTCTGAGAAGCTAATTATTGTCAAACTTCATTTTAAAACTACCTCACATTTCCCACTTAAATGTAGAAGAGTTCAGAACTTTAAAACTGATGAAATCTGTATGATTGGTCACGTGCTCAGAAGTTTACAAAATAATAACCTTCCTCATTCTTCTCCTCCCTGAACCCTTCCAAAGCCCCTCAAATTCAGGAAATCCTCAAATGTCATGCACTGGAACAAAGATTTGACAGTGTGTGTCAGAGTGATGAATTTTGCCATCTCATTGAACATCAGCCCAAATCTTGTCAAATTCTGAAACTTAAAAATTGCAGTTGTATAAGACTATGCACAAGAAAGAGTACATGTAATAACAAAGTCCTTGCAATATCTTTGACATTGCCAAAGCTTTTAATACATGGCCTTTGCGTCATTTTTTTTCTTCCTATATTTTTAGACACAGAGACAACATGTGATAATAATCCTAAGAGACTGAATCAGACTGGAGTCTGAGATCCTCCCCAAAAAAACAAAATCCAGGTTTATTAGAAAAAGTTAAAAAATAAACAAAACAAAGTCATTATTGTGACTCTCATTCTCCGTTACTTCATCTCCTTGCACCATCCCAGATGTTCTCTCCTCAAACACAATCATTACAGTGTAAGGTACTATCCATCTGTTTAAAATGTTAACACTTACTCTTGGATAATGATGTGGTCCACACCTTATTTTGATCAGAGTGAGTGTGACACGATTTTTTTGTTTTTTTGTAATGATATTACTTTGACTGGTGCTTTGATGAGTCTTGTCGAGTTAAAGACATACATTAAAAGTTCAAATTTGTGGCGGGGCTCCATGCAAATCCTCAGTTCAGGTGAATGATTTTAAGAACATCATCCCCCCACTCCAATTATGAGAGTAAGTCTCAACAACTATAAACATATGGGAAACAGTTTCTTCCAAAACATGAATCAGATAATAGATCTTAGAAAAATACACATTTTCACTCTCTAGGTATCAAGCAATTGTGAGTCATTGTCTTCTACAGCAATGCCATTCAAGTGCTCAACTGTGTACTATTAAGACTTGTTGGGACCTCTTATTGAGGCAATTATTCAAATTCCTGGAGTTCCCAAGACAGACTCTCTCATCCTCTTAGAATAACTTTCCCCGATGCATTACCTTGCATTTGGTTAGATTAAAGAGATTTTTCTTGGATTTGATCCTCTGTCCAAGTGATTTAGATTTCCCTGGGTTTGTACTATATCTTATCCCACAGATCTCTATTATCTCTAAGCTTCACCAGCAGGGTTGTACAGCATCATCTGGATCACTGATACAAACATCACACAACAAAAAAGCCCTGAGCTCTATGAAACCTACAAGATATGGTCTTATACAGCCTCCTCAATAGCTACATCATAAGATCTGTCAAGTCTTTAATCCATCTAATCAGTTCGTTACATATATATGTACAAACTTCTGAACCTTACTGTCATGTAGTATCAAGTTGAATGTCTGGAGAAAATCAAATCTATTAGATCAACACATTTGCTTTTATCAGTCAGACCTTTAAAGCTGGTAGAAAACATATCAAACCATTCTGGCTAACACTAATTATAATCTAGCCACTATTTATTTTGTTTACAGACCTCATAAATTACCTTTCCATTATTTTATGTGTCAGACTGATCTTTCTTGGTTGTCTATATTCTCTTTAAGTACTCTAACAGTAGTTAAGAATTTCTCTAGTTTTTCAAAAATAGTTTACGAAGCTATTGATTCAAATTATTTCACAGATGCTTCTTTAAGTGAAACTTACGTGAGCCTGTCTATTTGGTATTTTTAAGTTTTTGTTTGAATCTAAGCAGTTACTAGGAAAAGTTTTTAATTGATTCAAGAGTTTTTTGGGGTTTTTTTTTAATTTCCCCTTCTTCTGTTTTCCTAAACTGAAATAGAAGCAGAAATCTTTGCTTCTGGGGGCAGCTAAAAATACTCTCGAGTTTTTGGAGATGGTGCAATGTTAGTTTTGAAGACTCCCTTCCAGTGCAGGGCGTGATGCCTCCATCAGTGGCTTGCAGGGCTTCTAGCGTTACCAAACCTTTAGCAAATCAAGTCTGGACTAGCAATATGGCCATTCACCTTTCAGGAGCCCTGCCAGCATGTCTGAGACGCATTGCACTGTGCTCTGTACACATACCCAAAGGTTAGACCCTGAGCACTCCAGTGTCAGATTCTGTTTGCCTGGGCCTGAAAGGAGAACGAATGCATCACTCCCAATCAGGCATCAAAACCTTTTACACAACAGATGGAGAGCGTTAGATGGTTCAGAATGAGATTAGCAATAACTTGAATGGTAACAGTGTGTCCTAGAGTAAAAAAAAGGGAAAATAAAAATGGGGTTTCATGCTACCACCTCCTCTCCTCACCACCCTCATCTGATATTCAGGCATCTAACTCCAGGCTGCAAAGAGAAGCCGGCCTCCACTTTAGGTCTATAACTCCATTGCTGCAATATGGGTTTATAAGAAATTTCTATAAAAATTAAGGATTTACTCCTTCTTACAGCATTACATGGGAGAAGGAAGTGGTAGCATTCCCTTCTGTCCTGGTTTCAGCCAGGGTAGAGTTAATTTTCTTCATAGAAGCTAGTGTGAGGCTATGTTTTGGATTTGGGATGAGAAAATGTTGATAAGGTGCTGATGTTTTGAGTTGTTGCTAAGTACTCAAGGACAGTCCAGCTTCTCGTGCTGGCCTGCAGCGAGCAGGCTGGGGGTGCACGGGAAGCTGGGAGGGGACACAGCCGGGACAGCTGACCCAGGCTGGCCAAAGAGATATTCCATACCATATAACGTCATGCTCAGTATATAAAGCTGGGACGAAGAAGAAGGAAGGGGTGGAGGGACGTTCGGAGTTATGGCATCTGTCTTCCCAAGAAACCATTACGCGTGACAGAGCCCTGCTTCCCTGGAGATGGCTGAACACCTGCCTGCCCATGGGGAGTGGTGAACAAATTCCTTGTTTTGCTTTGCTTGCGTGCACGGCTTTTGCTTTACTTATTAAACTGTCTTTATCTCAAACCATGAGTTTCCTCACTTTTACTCTTCCGATTCTCTCCCCCATCCCACCGTGGGGGAGTGAGCGAGCGGCTGCGTGGTGCATAGTTGCTGGCTGGGGCTAAACCACGACAGTCCTTTTTGGCGCCCAACGTGGGGCACGAAGTGTTTGAGATAATGACAAGTTTGATTGGAACGTGCTAGATGATAAAATTTATAGCTGTTATTGCTGTTTAGCCATTAATTGCCAGGCCCCTGTGCTTGCCATGGGTTTGCCTTCCCTGCATATATTAGAGTCCAGTGCTCATTAATGGCTGCTTTTTGCTTTTGCTGCTGCTGTACTGCTGATCGTCTGACTCTGCTGTGCCTGGGAAGATTCTGATAACAGCAATGGCCTTGGGCCTGGGCTGGCAGATGGCCGGGGTATTTTTTTTTTTCCTGTGCTGCTGTACTGAATAGGCTGGAACTCCACTGTGAACTCGAGTCGAAGGGACTGTGACCTGTGGGTGAGTCCATGTGAGCAGGACACCCTAAAGCGTCTGTGACCGTGCGTAAGCCCATGCCAGGAGCAGGTATATCTCGAAGCATCTGTGGCCATGGTTATGTCTGTGCTGCAGCAGGTATACCTCTGATGGGATTGTGGCACAAGGATAAGTCCACGCTGGAGAAGGTACATCTCGAAGCGTCTGTGGCTGTGGATAAGTCTATGTTGCAGCAGGTGCACCTTGAAGCATTATTGGTTGTGCATGAGGTCATGCTTGGAGCACCTCAAAGTGTGTGGGGATCAGAGATAGGCGAGCGGCTGCGTGGTGCATAGTTGCTGGCTGGGGCTAAACCACGACACCTTCCCATTTTATACTGAGAAATATTTAGAATACATTCAAGATATGGAAGACACTGAAATAACAGAATAAATTTTAGTCCAGGTCTTCATCCTTCACCACTTCACCACCACAAAAGGTCATTATAACTTTTCATTCCATGTTTTCTGATCTAGTAAGTCTTTCCTGTTTTTCTGCTAACCAAAGCAACTTAGTAGGGTGAGAATAGAAAGTGTCCTCTTCCTCTCTCCCATGAACACACAGAACAATATATAAACTGGTAATTAGACCACTGCCTGGAAGGGAAAAATGTGAGTTTGGACACATTTTTGGGCACTACATCTCCTAGTGAGACTAATCTTTTACACACATGTTATGTTTATTCTGAGTATATCTGTTAGGTGTGACCTCTTGCAGGACACAGGGAGGCAAACATCTCTTTTCAGGAGCAAACTTAACTAATATCTAACTCGTCACTGAAAAGACTGAACAAGTTCTAGGGCTGAAATTAAACTCTAAAAACTTATTTTAGGAAAATAATAAATCGGTTATACATCTGGCTCTTTTACCGCCCCATTTTTAATCCATGTCTTCAAATTTGGCCGCGGCTTCACTTGCTTTGAAGTCAGTCCTGAAATATATAGGCCGTACTATTAACTGTTTTAAATTGGACTAGACCAATAGGAGACATAGTAATTTACACCTGATTTCCTGACCCTATGTTATCAAGAAGTCCCACGTTATTAAAAAAGTTCTTTTATCTAAGTATGAAGTCTATTTAGATACATATATTATCTTGTATTCTGAAGTCCAAAGAAAGACATTTCTTACGAAGCCTCAAGAGTAAGGATCAAATTCATCGCAGGTGTAAATTCATTCATAAATATATTTGTCTTGGTGCGTTCTGTCTCAATGGTTAAAACTTTTAAAGAACCGCTGTGCTGTCTTCTATGTTCCCAAAGTAAAGCATTATTTTGTGAGCAGGGGGTAGATTGCTTTCACATCAGCAACTGGTGAAGCCTTTTAAAATTGCTGATTCACAAATTGTAGTGATTGAAAGCTAATCTCAATTATAGTACTAAGGTGTATTGTTGCACAGTGTGATAATGGCATTTTCTGCCTTAAGTGGACTTTTATTCAAGCAACAGTCTCAAATGAAGAAAAGAGAAAAAAGAACCAGTCATTTACTATATGCTTATTGTAAACCTTGTAGACTTTTTTGTTAATATAGCAGGTACAAGAATGCCTGTACAGAGAGCAAGAACTTTTTATCTTTTTTCAAGCTATTTACCTCTTTTCTCCCCAATTCTAAATATCTCTAAGACAGACATGTGAGATTTGAGCAAAAGATAACAGAATTTCATTGTTTTCACTAACACAGTGGTGTTGCCATACTAATTGGTAACTAGTTCATAGTCATATAAAAGGTATGAATCTGTTTATTATTTCAATAAACATTTGAAAAAATCTATTGACATCTTGATTGTTGCTTTGGTGTATGTGTAGGGGAAGTAAGAGTAAAAACAAGACTGTGTCCTAAGCTAAATGTAGTTTCTAACTCTAACAGATGAAGTTTTAAAATTTAGAATTCTCAAGAGCAGTTCAGAAATATTTCCTTACAAAATAAGTTTTCAAATAAAAAAATAAATGTTGAAAAGGCACATCCTGGAAATAATGCTGAAGTCCCAGATGCCCTATCAAGTACTGTCCTATTACCAGAATAGGAAATTTAGGGAATATTGCTGCCTTCCAGATACAGTACCCAATCCACAAATCCCTGGAGTAAACGTCCAAATAGCCTACAATGAAGAACAAGCATATGCCTATTCTTGGCCTTCTTCTTGCAGGCTTTCTTTTGCAGTCACTGTCAGAGAAAGAACACAGTTCTTGACATGTCTTTGGTTAAAACAATTATTTAACAGGAATATCTTAAATTGAGCATGAATCAAGGGTAACTTTGCTTTTTGACATTCAGTCATTAGAGTACATTATACTATTCATCTTAAGCATTGGCAGCAGAACCTCCTCCTGTCTTTCAAAGTGCCTCTGTCTTTTCACCTTCTGACTGAGCTTTTCCTCCTGACAGATTCTTGATATCCCCTTTTAAATCCAGTCCCAGGCAATGGCAAAGTAACTTGCTTAGACCCGCAGTATCTATCTGCAACAACACTGTCATCATCAATGCTTTAATCCATTAGTATTATGAGGATCACACTGTAAATGAATTTGCAAGGGACAGAAGGGCAAATCATAGTCTGGAGACAGAAGTGAGCCAGGTGTTTGAATTCCTGCAAAGGAGGCCTCTTATCCAGAAGCAGAAGCTTGCCTTAAATGCCAGCGCTTACCAGCTTGGAATGTCTCTGACTGAGAAACACTTCAGAAGAACTGGTATGTATCTAAAGAACTACGTGTCATTTTAAACAGAACTATTTAGATGAGAAAAAAAAATGTTGTTTATAGGAAGTGAAAGTAATAGAAATTATAGCCCTAATGTGGTTTTTGGTCCTTTTTTGGTTTGTTTGTTTGAATACCATTGTTCTATTTTCAAGGAAAAGCAAATGAAATGCAGAGCCACCCAACTCCGTTACCCTTAACAGAGAAGCATATAAAATTGATATTCCTCTCTGAATTGAACATACCCTAGATGATTAGCACTGCCAAGCTGAAATTTGCATTATCATTAGAAGTGGATATGTGTTACCGCATCACCTTCGCAAAGATTACAGATAAATAAAGTCCTATTTTACAAATTATTTAAATAACAAAACATCTGTCTAAGACAGATGGTCTAACAAATATGGGAATTAAGTATAGTGATGCAGCCTTCATTTGTTCTATTTCATAAATACATAACACTAAAGGTAAGTGAGTCACATTCAGGAGTTATAGTCAACACAGATAAGGACAGAGATTTAGCATTTTTATGCTGAAAGGCAGTGGAATTATTTGGAGGAGTCCTGCCATACCAGAATCCTACTTCTTTTCCTGGCTTTGTCATGGATAACTTCATCATTTTTTCACATTAATTATCAGTAAAATAGAGCAGCAGGAGGCTGTATCTACCTAATTCCTGAATTGAAAGTCTAATACTAGCACAGTCCATTTTCTTAACCAAGAGGATATTTGGGTCACAGCTGGAGGGACAGTATTCCCTTCCTGAATATTTAGCTGTGCACAGACTATATAGGAAGCCCAGTGGAGATTGGCAGCTTTTTCTCTTAATCAGGCAGGTACCAAAGCTTTTGGTACTGGAGCAGCTTCATGGGTGATACAACACTCAAAAAGATCTTATCAATCAGGCCCCTGACTGTGCTCTAACTGAGCATATGTAAATGGTGATTTTCAGAGGTTTATGCCCCAGCCAAATCAAGAGGAATTTTCTTAGGGACAGCAAAAGTCTCTTTGACCTAATCACGATTCTTCTGCTAAATTTTGGGTTCCTGCACCGCCAAAGAACCATGCTTCAAAGAAATTATTTTACAGAAATCTGATACTGGGAAAATGGTCTGGATGGCTTAAGCTCCTTTTTTTTTTCTTAACACATAGCTGATGTGTTCTATTCTGCAAATGAGGAAACAAACAAATGGCTTTAAGACAAACAAAACCACATATATAAAAGGTATCACAGAAATACACACAGCTGCCTGGTGCATAGTACAATTGTAAACTATAAAGACACAAGGTGGGCACATATTTTTACATCAATTAATTAATTAACTGAAAATGGGAAGTGTTAAGGAGCCAAACTATTTACAATTCTGTGTTCAGATTTTCAGAAAAAGAAAAGGAAGAGGGAAAAAATGAAATTTCAGTACTTTTTTATTATTTTCTTTTTCCTTTTAAGTAGTAGCTTTCCATTTTCATTTTGAAAATTTTTAAAATTTGGGTTATATTTGGCCTCAAACTTTAAAAATAAGTTGAAGAATATTAAATAATACCAAAACATAGCAAATTATTTACTTCTTAGTTAAATTAAAAATCAGTTCAAACAAAAACCCCCAAATTTTTAATTTAAAAGGAAAAATCTTCAATTCAACCTCTAGTGTTTTTTTCTTAATTTTTCAGATTAGCAACAAAGCTCACAATTGACTTTTCTGATACCTGTACTAATGCCTAGGGTCAGAGCCTTGGTACATAATTTCATCAGATGCAGTGAAATACCATGTCTCAAAACTGCTGAAAAGTTGAGCCTTTCCTTGTTCCTAGGCACACACATTCTCATTATTTACCTCGTGCTGGCTCTGGAGTTTGCCAGATTGCTCCACTAGTCTGTTCAACTCACTAAAATGGCATAAAACAAACACAGAGGAAAAAAAAGGTGGTTTTCTACCGGCTGAGGGAAAGGGCCAAGCACGCTGGAGCCAGCACAAGGAAGGAAAAAGGACAATGTCAGCTTGTCCTTTGGGTAACAGTGAACTATTATTCTGGTACAAATGTATGTAAATTGTATTCTTATAATAAAAATAGTACGACAAACCACTACTTTGGAAAAAACACAGTGGACCAATCCAGCTCTCAGTCACTTGACAGAGAGAGCTGCTATGACAAGCAGCTGAACAACATATGTAAAATGCACCATCACAACTTCTGAGCATGCAAATTTACTTTTTTACCATTCTTCTGAGCTAGTTCAATTATATGCATTCAGTTGTAGATAAGTAAATTTATATGATAAATTCTGAAATTCCAGGTAAAAATAGAGTTATGTTTTGTTAAAAAAATAGTTTCCTAAAAGTTTTTAGGAAAACAGGAAGCAAGTACTTATTGCCGTACTTTGCAAGAAAATACTTTCACATCTACCTAAATCATACAAGTTACACATTATTCTAAATTACAGCACCTAAAAAAAAATTTATATTTCTCACATTCTTGTTACTGAATTTTCACAAACTGATGTGTGGCAGGCCCTTTTACTTCAGCAGGGCTTAATTTCCAAAGCTTTATCTGTAGTGGTGAATCTGAAGAATTTGAATTTGACATGAATATCAGGCCTGAAAGTGGATCCAAACAATCCTGTGTGTATCAGCCTGAACCAATAATGTCAGGCATTGTGTTATGAATTTACCAGCCTCTGCAGCCTCAAATGAAATATCTTTGTGCTGAGGTTGAGGTTGTATACTGTAAGAACCACTATGGATGATGGATGCTTAAATGATCGCTTGCTGTTGGCCTTGGACTGTGAAGCTGCAAGAAACACTGATATGAACAAAGCTAATGCAATTTCTGCTACTTTAAGATCGTTCAGCTGTCTATTGGTGTGAGCAGAGATTTGATGGACACAACAATCTCTGGCTTCTTGCTCCCAAGAGGCACATGAACTTTACTTGCAGGTCTTTATTGTTCTAAATTTTTAATCTGAGAATAGTGGAATAGTCCAAGAATCCCCTGGAGAATAATGATTGAAAACGAAAGAAGTAGAGCAAGTTTATTAATTGTTCGGCTGAGCTGGAATAGTTTTTGCTGTAACTGTTTTCTTACATCAAGAGTTTCCAATGAGTAGAAAAGTGACAAATGTTTACAGGAGCTGGACAACACTTCTTGCAGTAGTTTAAAATGAAAGAATTCATCATGAAGTTGTTCCCACTTGAAGTATGGCAGCATGCCTACTTATTGCTCATAAACCTGGCAGCTAGAGGTTCAAGGGCTGGAGGATTAACCCACTGCCCGAGTCTCAAGGGAGTTTGTTCCTTTCAGCAGCATTAAAGAACCTAAGAAAGTCCAAATCCTAATTGCGTTTAGGACCACAGCATCCTTATCTTCTTTCTGAGGAAAGAATAGTTCTCTCAGGCTCCCACAGGTGAGCCACTAACAATAGTCCCCCAGACAGTACTCATCAGGCTGCAGAACATAATCCATGTTGCAAAACACCTAAACACACAGGAACCACTCAGGCTATCCCTTCTGGAAGGGAGCCGTGAGGAGTCAAGGCTTTTACAGTTCTAGCACCAGCAGGGGCTGGTTTTTCCATTTTACATTCTCCCATCAATCTTCATTTATTATATGAATGGTTAGTGAAAGTGATTTGAATGCAGAAACTTATTAACCTCCTTATGACTGAAAACTGTACATATGTCATCAGAAACATTCAAAAAAATGTCAAAACATGTTCAGTTGCTGTTTAATAGGTGTATCGGTGTGTTCTGATGTCTATGAAATGTGAGTAACTGGTAATTATATAATTTGGTTTCAACATTTTCCCCCATAGAAAATCTACCTGTCTTGCTTGGGCTGTGTTAAGTTTTAATTATTGCATACAGACTGGTGTTCTTTTTTTTACGCGGTTAAATTATTGTTCATGAATTACAGGTATGATCCATAGATCCGTAGTCAGAAGATGAGGATGCCTTTTGATGAAAGAGGAGATGTATTAGTGCTCAGTGACCGTTCACGTAGCTGTATCAAAGTCCAGTTATTTTCAGGATTCATTCCAGAAGACTGTTTTTCGTGTGTTGGTTTGGGGATTTTTATTCAATCAAACTGTGAACACTGAGCTCTTCTGTGCATCCTGCTTGTTTTACCTTTTTTTCCCCCCCCTCATTTCTTTCTTTCTTAATCACATGGGTGACATTGAAGCTGGCGAGACAGAAGACACACATGCAGACACAGTAAATTGCAAAGGACCTAAACAGATTGGAGAAAGAGCATCTGCAAGAAATGAAAAGTTTGGCCCGAGTAAGTGTAAAACATACTGAGAGAAAATAAATAGCAGAGATACTGAGTGAGAGGATATGAACAAGCTGCAGGACCAAGTAGATTTTCTTTGACTTTATTTTCTTAATTCTCTTTTAGTGATGCTTTTTCATGTCACCAAACACTGCAAGTTAGAGGTAAAAGTGGTTGGTGTTCATAAGATTTTTTGTTCTTTATTTTCTGTAACAAGTTGCCAACGATATGGGAATAACTGAAGAGTTCACAGATTTTAGTAGTGGTTGAGATGTGGAAATCAATTTTTAATGCTGAGGTATTACTTGTAAGAAAATAAAAGTGCACAGTTAGGTCACTTTTCTCAGTGTTATTTATTTAAATATATATAACATTCGTGAAGGTACTGGATTTATACAAACATTCAGAAGATGCACATGAAAGGAGGATAGGCATTTCCAACATTATTCTATCTGTACATCCCAAGTCAGTAGGAAGAGTGTTCAGTCCCCAAGTTCATTAATTTTGTGTCTATTATAAATCCTTGACAACTTTTCTGAGATTTGTGTGGTGTTACAATAAAATAAATATACTTCCTGCAGGAAATATATTGATCCCAAATTTATTTCTTTAATTTAGGCTGGTGAACAGCCTTCTGATGTTAGCAACATTTTTTTCAGTATTGGACTTGTGAAAGAGGTTAACATCTTCCAGATAATTCAATGGCATTACTCCAGCAGATCTTATATCCCAGGTGTTTATAAGTGAGTTTAGCAAATTTGAACTAGTACTTTTTCCTGGCCTTTCTAATATGTATCTTATGCCACAGATGCCTTTCTTAGATGTGCTCACTTACACTCCCTCAGTCATTTAGGCTCTGAGTTGTAATCCCTGGGAGTCTGGAAGTAATGACCCTAAGGAGCCTGATAGTGGTTTCACTTAATGCCACTTTACACCACTCTAATAGCAACAGAGCCATAAAAATAATGTAAATATAAATTACTCCGATTTTAATGCCTCTTTATATTACCAGAGTGATGTGAAGTGCCCTTCTTACAAATGAGAATGAGGCCTCAGGAGCCTGAATTGATGTAATTCACATGCTGACGGATGAAATTATAGGAACGAAGCAAGCAAAATATAAATCTATGAGTTTACTTCAGAGCTTGTTTAATAGGCACGTTATTGTACTTTCCTTTTGTTCCTCGGCAAGTTACTCGCAGTATCTTAGACACCCTTATGCTTCTGCACACGCTAGTTTCCAAAGAGGATGAGGCGTGCGCTTGTCTGGACCTGAGGCCTTCACTCAGCTTCACTGCTTAAAAATGTCACTGATTAAAGACCATGTACCTCCTCCCCTGCCAGAGTCCATTACCCCAGGAGCAAAGCTGGAAAGTAAGTAAGTACATTTGCTTCTGCTGCTGGAGCACAAGTCCCAGGCCAGGCCCATCCCCTCCAGCCTAAGCTGGGGCGGTGGGTGCGGAGGTGCTGGCGTGGCAGGGCACAGGCCTTCCCTCTGCCATTTTATCATGGAGACAGAAGTTAAATGCAAGGCAAATAAATGTCTGGGGGGAGGTATCTTCCTAAACCCGACACAATAACAGACACCACAGCAGTAACTACTGCAGCATCAGACATCATTTATTTGCCGAAACACTAAGAAGTTCTGCGCAAGTGAAATAAAAATTACCTCTGAATTTGGTATTTGTTGACACTTAACCCGATGGGTCTCTGGGATGACCGAGCTGTGGCCAACCCTGGTCACCATCCCTGGCCCGGCCCAGCCCGGCTTGCATTGCTGCAGGCTCTGGGATGGGGCTGGTCGGCGAGGGACAGCAGGGCCTCTGCCCACTCTGTGCTCACCTAATGGTGGCCACCTCCTCTTGCTCCATCCTTCCTGGGACACCTCACAAGGACAGCTCAGGGCATCAGTCTTTAACTCACCTTGGGATTTTACTGCCCTGAAAACAGGGCAGTTCCTCCTAGTATACACACTGCTTCATGGGGCATGAGTACAGCCTTACAAAATCTGCTTGCTCCCCCATAATGTAACGAAACAAGAGGATTTTCTTCTAGACAAATGAGTAGGGTCTATATCATCACAGTCAAGATTTATCCCTTAAGGGAGAGTCACTGTTGTCCTTTTTTAACCTACTCTATTGCCTTCATTCAGAGAAAACCTTTTTTGCACTGTTAGCAATGATATTGTGAACGTGTGTGTTATGATATGTATTTTACTAATATTTGCTCTTTCTGTTTGCTTCTTGATGAAACATTTTCAACAGATTGGATACAATATCTTCAGTCTAAAGTGCACAATAACAATATCAAAGGGTGTCTGAATGACTATCGAGCTATAAATGGAAAAGCCAATCCAAGTATTTTAAATAAGTAATTAAGCATTTTTTTCATGTAAAGCTTTCCATTAGAAATACAAGTTGCTATTAAATATTTATTAAAGCCAAGCAGGAACTCCTGGGAAAACAACAAATGTTGACATTTGAACAAGTAGTGAAACATTTTATTTCAAGTCTCACAAATTTCAAAAACATGATATTTTTAAGTGTTGGTGAAATATCAACATGTATTTTGATTATCAAATCCACTTGTGTGGTGTAACTATACATAATTTATTATATATTAATATTAGCCATCATCATAATCCCGTAAGAGATAAAAGCCCACATAAATCAATTCTGGCAAAGTAATGAACAGATACCACCACTTTTTCTGTTCAAACAGAATAAATAATGATATGTAGTCAGCCTAATTCTAGAGAAATGTTGCTACTACTGAAATAGTCTGTTACAGTCATTCTTCAAGACTCATTTTTTCCTAGCAATTCAGCATGGTGTCAGCTTGGTCTGCCTAGCATGCAGAGAGCAGCTCAGGAGCAGTGAGTTTCTGTGCTTTTACCAGATTCCACAGCTTTTACACAAAAATTTCAATATTGTGGTTTGAACATGGCCTGTTTAAGCATGGTGGCGGAGTCACCATCACTGGAAGTGCTCAAAAAAACCTGTAGACGTGGCACTTCAGGACATGGTTTAGTGAGTATGGTGGTGTTGGATTGATGGTTGGACTTGATGATCTTAAAGATTTTTTCCCAAACTTAATGATTCAGTGATTCTGCGAATTAAATGGAGTCAGCCTTCCTAATGATAGGTGAGTGTTTAATTACTCCAGACTGGAGATACAATGTTGTTTGTCGTGATGCTGAGCAGTGTGCCTCGTAGACAAACTAGGAATGCAGTGTTCATCTTATTTGTCTATTTAGGCAAAATGCAAGTATGACTACATTTATCAATAGTATCAGCAGTATCCTAACAGTATCAGATTCATGTTAGGGAAACAGGAGTATTTGCTTTGCACAGTCAAAAGTGATAGAAGACTTAAGTCAGTCTCATTTTGTTAGACCAAGAATTCAGAATATGCATATCTTATATTGTATACGATGTCTGAACAACTTGTAAAATATGCTTATTTTTGTGTATTTTTCAAAGATCTGAAAAGAGAGGCCACATCTGTACTCTCTGACTCTTGGCTCTTCAACTCTGATTCAGAGATAAATGTGGTGCATCTTTGGACTACTGTAAGAGATACACCTAAAAGGTCTCTTTTTTCTTTTTTTGTTCTCAGTCCCAGGTCTGACTTACTATAAATCAAACACATTCTGAGATTCTAAATTGTCTGTGTCTCTAAAATGCCTTGGGTATGAAATGTCTCACCTTCAATTTTAAGATACTATGTAAAATATTTATTATGTGAAATGAAACTTGATTCTGGTTACTAACTCTAGTACTTAAACAATTTACTAGCTGATGTCAGTTTTTAGTTAATCGCTAGGTATGTCTACCTGTATAAAGGTATGGTAAAAAGAGAAGAATGTCAAACATGGACAGCTGATCTGAAGGCGTTTCAGGCCTGAGGCTTCAACAGTGCAAACTCACCTATTAGTAATTTAAATACCTTTGAAACTGCTCTTTGGCATTAAGGCCAACTGGAGTGGAGTCGACCCAGACACACTTTTTAGAGACTCTTACCCTCCACAACACTCTGGCTACATCCAAAGGGTCATCTGAGAATGTTCCCTGGCCCAGGCTGACACTTGGACTGTGCCTAGGGGTTGCTCAGGAGGATGCTAGACCAAAACCATTCTAGGGGCATGTTACAAATAGCATAGTCAGCTGACATTCTAGCAGTCAAGAAGGTTCTCTGACACTTCTTAATTTGCTTGCATAATCATATATACTTATGTCAAGAGGTTTTCTTACAGTCTAGAAAAGAACACAGGCGGCACATTTATATGACCATGTCTGAATAAATAAATCAGACATCTCAGTTCCAGTGGGACACATTCCCCTAGTGTCCTTTGAATCTTAAAAACCCTGCATTTTCAATTAATACATTGTTAAATAAAATTGACTTTTAACTTCTGTTTCATAAAATATATAAATCATGTTACTTCTTTCTTTCATTGTCGCATGTATTTTCTATTTCTTTAATCATTGCCTCAACTCTTCTTTGAAATTTCTCCAGGCTACTGACTTTTTTTTTTTTAAACTGGAATAAATAAGAAATTAACATAGTATTGCTGAAGCAATTACTTCAGTACCAAAAAAAAAAAAAAAAAAAAAGGTCAAGATAGGTTTAATCCAGCTTGGTCTCTCTTTCAGAATACATCTAAATAACAGTGTTACACTGGGAACTTGAATTCAACCAATTATTTAACCAAATCTTTTGCAGAGTTTCCATCCTTCAAGTATGGCTGCATTTTTTATTCTTAAAGATATGGTCTTATACTTGGTCATACTAAAAAGCATATTGTTTATTTGCAGCTATTTTACTAACAATTGTTAGTAAACAATTGTTCTTTTACATCATGTTAGTTCTCTAATCCTTATGCCATCCACAGATGTTACCAATAATGATATTTTCTTCTAATTAGTTGCTAAAATATTAAATAGTGTAAAGCAATGAACAAACCCTTCTAGGTCTTCAGTAGAAACATGCCTGATAAACTAAGAAAATATTAGAAAACCTGGGGTGTAACTGAGCTCTTCTAGATACCACATAGACCGTAGAAAGAACTGTTTATCTCCTTGTGACAGAAACTATTACTGAAGATGGAAAAGTTTTAAAATTATATGTAAAGCCTCTCTATCTTCAATTTCTACATCTTGAAGCAACAGCATTGATATCAGCTAGAAGGCACTCTATAAAGAGTTTAACATAGTTGGGAAGGAGAAAGTTCAAGCTTGTATTCAACCTAATTTCCATATGCAGAATAAAAGGAGGACATTTTTCAGATTAATTTCGATCAGGAAAAACATTAAATCTATACCAAAATCCGATCTTTATTTTAATAGCGTGTTACTAAGAAAATTACCTGCTGGCATTATTTTTATGAGATATTATGGAAAACAAATTCTAGTTAGTTATTTTGTGTAAATTGCAATGTAAAACCTAGAAAACCACAGTTTTTTGAATGTGTAAGTAAGGGCTATCATATCACTGTACCTGCCATATCAGCTGCTCCATAGAGGAAGATGAGGCAGGAGACCAGCATGACAGCAAGGCAAGCCCAGGACAGGGATCTGACCAGCTAACGTGCAATCCAGTAACACCCAAGCAAGAGGAGCAGAGCAGGTCTGGTGTCAGCACCCAGTGTCAGCCAACAGCTCAGTGCTTGCCAGGCAAGGTCACAGTAATGAGGAAGGTCCCAGGTCAAGATGGGAACAGGGGTTCCCATCACTGGGGCAGGGGCAGAGGTCGAGACCGGCTCTGCTAGGTGCATGGCCAGGCACAGGCAGGGCTGCAGTGTAGCTCAGGTAGAGAACAAGGTTGAGGGCCTGAAATTCAGTGCAGCCCCCAAGGGAAGGGCAGCCACAGCTCTTCCTCACAATACTCTGAACCAAGGTTGTACAGCTGCATACCAGCACTGACCTTGAGCATAGGCAAGTAAGCTCTAGCAGTGTATGCAGGGTCTTGATAGGCAGTATAGATAAGACAACCCTGTTTTAGGAGGGTTTATTATCTACTAATGCAAGCTGTGTCATGTCACTTGCCCTCAGGGGCAGCAACTGGTCGTGTACCTACTGGTACAGACATAGCCTCCAGTAGTGGTTTGAAGAAAGACATGTAGAGCAGAGCTCACAAGCAAGGCCACCTAACAATTAAAGCAAGATCTTTCTAGGTACTTGCTACAAGTTCACTTCCATCAGCATACAGAGCACCTACCTAATCCATTGAGCAGATTTAATTATAGCACACAACCAGGAGAAAACCTGCAAAAGAAGATGGGGCAACCACTCGATGCAATTCTTGCACTTTGGTTTTTTGGGTTTTTGTTTGTTTGTTTGTTTTTTAAAAGAGATGCCTTCTAAACCTGGTGCCTTGCCATCCAGATGGACATGACTGCACTGTTCATTTCGCATACACTTTGCGGCTTACCTAAGGTGAAAATAGGTATCTCAAGATCTCACACACCTCAGGAGAGGGATGTGTTGACAATGAGGAGATGCTGAAAGGTACAATACCTTTTTATACTTCAACAATCCATGATTTGTGTGGTTTTGTCTCTGTTCTTGATCTTCATTGTCATGTACCATATTGAGCAAGAGGATCAGCAAAGAGCAAGTCTACAAGGCTTTCATCAGCACATCTGCAATTTGTCAGCGTTAGCACTTCATGACTCATCTTTCCTCCTGGTTAATCAGATTAGACTGTATGTCAAAGCTTCCTATAAGTCAGCTTGCTGGTAATAGAGTCCAGCAAAGGAAGACTTCATTCCTGCAAAGCAATCTGCTTCTTTTTCAGACGAAGTTTCATGGCATCATCACTGATGTCAAACCAGTTTTGTTGTCCCCTAGATTAAATCTGGCTGGCAGCCAGTCACAAGTGGTGTTTCCAAGGCTCAGTTCTGTGGCTGATCTTGCTCGATATTATCATTGATGATCTGGATGAGAGGATCGAGTGCTCCCTCAGTAAATTTGCAGATGACACCAAGTTGGACAGGAGTGTTGATCTGCTGGAGGGTAGGAGGGCTCTACAGGCTCTGGACAGGCTGGATCGATGGGCGAAGGTCAACTGTATGAGGTTTAACAAGGCCAAGTGCCAGGTCCTGCACTTCGGCCACAACAACCCCCTGCAAAAAGCTCCCCAGCAGAAAAGGACCTGGGGGTGCTGGTTGACAGCCGGCTGAACATGAGCCAGCAGTGTGCCCAGGTGGCCAAGAAGGCTGACAGCGTCCTGGCCTGTATCAGAAATAGTGTGGCCAGCAGGAGTAGGGAAGTGATCGTACCCCTGTACTTGGCACTGGTGAGGCCGTCCCTCGAATCCTGCATTCAATTTTGGGCCCCTTCCTACAAGAAGGATGCTGAGGTGCTGGAGCGTGTCCAGAGAAGGGCAACGAAGCTGGTGAGGGGTCTGGAGCACAAGTCTTATGAGGAGCGGCTGAGGGAACTGGGGGTGTTCAGTCTGGAGAAGAGGAGGCTGAGGGGAGACCTTATCGCTCTCTACAACAATCTGAAAGGGGGTTGTGGTGCTGTGGGTGTTGGTCTCTTCTCCCAAGTAACCAGAGATAGGACGAGAGGAAATGGCCTCAAGCTGCACCACGGGAGGTTTGGATTGGATATTAGGAAAAATTTCTTTACAGAGAGAGTGGTCAGGCATTGGAACAGGCTGCCCAGGGAGGTGGTGGAGTCACCATCACTGGAAGTATTCAAAAAATGTGTGGATGTGGCACTTCAGGACATGGTTTAGTGGGCATGGTGGCATTGGGATAATGGTTGGACTTGATGATCTTGAAGGTCCTTTCCAACCTAGTGATTCTGTGATTCTGTGAAAAGTCAATAATTTGCATAAATAATCACATGAAACTTGCCGTTTTCCTCCTTACTGGTGTCATGAAAGACAGTTTCATCTTTGGACAAAACATGGGATGGTTTTGAGCACACAATTCCTTATAATTTTCCCTGCTTTATATTTTTCTTTACTTACTGCCGTATTGCCAAATTGCAGCTGTTATGTAACAGTTGTGATGAGCTTTGAGCAAATTGAGTGATCTGTGTAGCAGTGAGCTGAAATCATAGCAACGATTTAAAAGTCACTTTAGTAGGTGACAATAATGCAGTAAGATGGGCCTTCCTAACTCACCTTTTTCTTGTCTGGTTGTTGGAACGTGGTGCTGTTGATGGTCTGGTCACAGCTCGTATGTGAGATTACGAAGCAGATATCACTGCTATCAGCAATCTGTTCTCTATCTGTTCAGCACATAGAGGAGACCCTATTCCCCATATGTCCACTGAAGTCTACCAGAATAAGAAACCTCTCAGATTTGAAGAGATCCAGGTCCTGTTATACAGACTTTCTCTTTTCTTTTTCAGACCTCGCATAGTGCATGAATTATGCTCAAATTTAGAAAGCACCTTGCAAAATAAAAGATCATATGCATTCAATGATGATTTATATCTTATCATATTTTTCACAGTCTAGTGTTGCTTCCAGTAATTAATCTTGTTCCTTATTGCAAAGCTAGACACAGAAAGACTATGTTCTTTAAAAGCGAATACCTCTGTAATAATTGCATGCTTCTTCAGCAAGTTAATTTTCAATCAGTACAGTAATGTTTATTGCATTTGAAGCTCACTGTTTATGAGGGAGATACAGACATACAGCTGGCTTTGGACCATTCATTATTTGTCAAGTATTCCAAGTGATAACAGCAACTTCTTCTGGTCACCTTTGCACCATCTTACGTTTGGTTAAGACGATGTCCTTATGTATATAGTGTGTTATCTCTTTACTCCAAGCACAGTATAATATTATCTTTTTTTTTTAATAAGGCTTGTAATTCCTTATTTGTTAAATCTTAATGTGATTCATTAAATTCTTAAAGTACATAAAGGAGAAATAACATTTTGTAGAGTTATTTCCTTCCATGAAGAAGAAGAATGATAATGTGTGATACATATAGACAAACTAAGAAATGTCTTTAATGTAAGATCTCCTCAATGTAAGACTTAAAGAGATAAAGATCTCTTTAAAATGTAAGATAGAATAGAATTCTAGGGGAAAAAGTTACCCCACTAATTGTTAGTGATTGATTGCTAATTTTATACTAAATTATCAAGCAAGGAACTAATTGCTTTCCTGCATTAACTATTATATAAACATATGTATCATTTTTCCCAGTATGGGGCTGATCTCATTCTCATTCAGATCAATACTAATTTTTCAATTTAGCTCAACAGGTGTTAGATAAGCTTTTCTGGGAAAAAGCCAATTAAAAACAGAGAGAATTTCCATTAAAAATACCTCTACATGATTATCCACTGTTAAAGTAACAGTGGAATTCATATTTGCATGTTATGCTACAGGTCACAGTTCTAAGTGCTTGCACTCAAAGCAGGACCATGCTCCTGATATGCATTCTGTGCTTTTTGAAAGGCTGTTTTCTGGCACTCTCTTGGTCTGAAAATATATAAACTTCTCCAGATATGGAAAGTTTAGCAGTAGGAATCATTTTCCTAGGAGTATCGTAAATAGGTTGTAGGAGTTTTGGTGGCAAAATACTATTTTGCTTCTCACTGAAGAAGACACTTCAGTATATTACATTATTAATTTTAAAATAACTTTAGATCAAGGATGTGTTCCCTGAAGGACTCCTAGTTGAAGCTATAAACTGGGAGCTGGTTACATTCTGTTAGGAAGATGTCACATTGATTTAATCACTTGCATCTTTCATAAAGCTTATTTTTAGACATTAAGAAAGAGAAAGAAGAAGTAATCTCTATGTATTAGTCATCTCTCAACATACTGTCTAGTGTGTGAGATCATACAGGCAGCATTTATCATAGAATCATAGAGTGCTTTGGGTTAGAAGGGACCTTTAAAGATCATCTAGGCCAATCCCTTGCCATGGGCAGGAACATCTTTCACTAGACCAGGATGCTCAGAGCCCCATCCAACCTGACTTTGAACACTTCCAATGATGGGGCACCCACAGTTTCTCTGGGCAACTGGTTCCAATGTCTCACCACATTTACCATAAAAAAATTTCTTCCTTATGTCCAATATAAACCTGCTGTCTTTCAGTTTAAAACTGTTGCCCCTTGCTCTGTCACTACAGGCCCTGCTAAAAAGTCTGTCCCCATCTTTCTTAGATGCCCCCTTTTAGTATTGAATCTTGTTAAAATGTAAGTTAAAATTTGCATTGCTGTCCCTCCACACCATATCATACAAAATTCCTCACAAAAAAGAGTTTTTCTATCTCCTTGGCCTCCTATGTGATCTTAAGTGTAGATACAGAAAGCAAAAAAAATGAACGCAAGTAAAATTTAAACAGTACTTTATCTCTAAAGTAAAACTATGCAGTTTACTGGTTGATCTGCTGAAGTACAATTAACACTATAAATTAAGATAAAAACTTTCAAAAGTCATTTTTCTGTATCTCATTTGGATTATTTTAAATAAATGTAGTTAGTTAGAAGACTATCAACACATTTTGTGCTGCTGAACTGACCGCTAGGTATATCACTTCAGAAGTAAGTGATATTGCTCACCTGATACCTGCTTACACCAGCTGCTTCTGGGTTGCCAGATTTACTTAAAGGCTCTGAGATACCTGAGATTTTTCCATCCACCTTGATTGCATGCTGTCATGGTTTAAACCCAGATGGCAACTACGCACCACACAGACGCTCACTTGCTCTTACCTCAGTGGGATGGGGGAGAGAATTGGAAGGGTAAAAGTAAGAAAACTCATGGATTAAGATAAAGGCAGTTTAATAGGTAAAGCAAAAGCCATGCGCACAAGCCAAGCAAAAGTAATTCATTCACTACTCCCCATTGGCAGGCAGGTGTTCAACCACCTCCAGGAAAACGGGGCTCCATCTCTTGTGGTGATTACTCAGGAGAGGGAGATGGTGTGTTGCGTGGAGTTACCAGGCACCAAAGCCAGCTCAGGTCAGGTTACTGTTGCACTTGCTCTGCTTCGTGTAAAGCTTGTCTTCCATTGGTTCAGGTGGTGCCTCCTGTAGTAATCCCTCTAACATGCAACTCAAATCATGGGTTACAACAATTTAAAGGTATTTCCATTACAGTCTTCACCCCGGCCCATTTGGACCAGACCATAGGCTTTAACATTGCAATGAACTCCTCCCCTTGCCCCTGCTTGGGCTTGGACTTGCCCACAGAATGCAGACCCTAAGGTTGTACCTGCTCCAAGTGGAGCCTTATCTATGAGACATAGTCTCTTCAGGGGTATACCTGCTGTGACAGGGACTTATCCACAGCCACAGCCTCTTTGAGTTGTACCTGTTCCAGCGTGGCTTTATCGATGGGCCACAATACCTTCAGGGATATACCTGCTTCAGCATGGCCTTACCCACAGCCACAGTCCCTTCAGAAGCAAACCTGTTCCAACATGGCCTTGCCCATGGCTGTAGTCCCTCCAGGGTTGTACCTGCTCTGTTGTGGGCTTATCCATGGCCACACACTTTGAGGTGCTGCAGCATGACCTCATGCACAGTCACTGATGCTTCAAGGTGTACCTGCTGCAGCACAGACTTCTCCATAGCCACAGATGCTTTGAGGTGTACCTTCTCCAGCATGGACTTATCCTTGGGCCACAACCCCTTCAGAGGTATACCTGCTGCGGCACAGACGTAACCATGGCCACAGATGCTTCGAGATGTACTTGCTCTCGTGCGGACTTATTGATGGCCACAGACAATTTGGGGTGTCCTGTTCCCATGTGGATTCATCCACAGGTTACAATCTCTGTGACTCGACTTCACGGTAGACTTCCAGCCTGCCCAGCACAGCAGTACAGAAACAGCAGGAATGTCTTGGCCATCTGCCAGCCCAGGCACATCACCATTGCTGTTATCAAAATGTTCCCAGGCCCAGCAGAGTCAGATGATCAGCAGTACAGCAGTACAGCATGCAGCGAAAGCAAAAAGCAGCTGCTAACTCTAATATACAGTAAGGCAAGCAAGTCCCATGGCAAGCACAGGAGCCTGTCTGTTAATAACTAAAGAGCAATAATAGCTATAAATTCAGTCTAGCATATTCTAATCAAACCTGTTGTTATCTTGTGGATTCGAGCCCCACAGTGGACACCAAAATGACTGCCACGGTTTAAGCCCAGTCAGCAACTAAGCACCACCAGCCGCTCTCTCACTCCCCCCATGGTGGGAAAGGAGAGAGAATCAGAAGGGCAAAAGTGAGAAAACTTGTAGGGTGAGATAAAGACAGTTTAATGAGTAAAGCAAAATCCATGCACGCCAGTAAAGCAAAACAAGGAATTCATTCACCACTTCCCATCGGCAGGCAGGTGTTCAGCCAGCTCCAGGACAGCAGGGCTCTGTCACGTGTAATGGTTACTCGGGAAGACAAAACATCATCACTCCAAATGTCCCCCCTTCCTTCTTCTTTCCCCAGCTTTATATGCTGAGCATGATGTCATATGGTACGGAATATCCCTTTGGCCAGTTGGTGTCAGCTGTCCCAGCTGTGTCCCCTCCCAAATTCTTGTGCACCCCCAGCCTACTTGCTGGTGGGTGGTGGGGTGGTGTGAGAAGCAGAAAAGGCTTTGACCCTGTGTAAGCATTGCTCAGCAGTAACAAAAACATTCCTGTATTATCAATACTGTTTCCAGCACAAATCCAAAACACAGCATCATGCTAGCTGCTATGAAGAAAATTAACCCTATCCCAGCCAAAACCAGCACACATGCTAATATCCAACCATAGGCACACTCTCAGATTATTAGCTGAGTATCACTAATTTGTTGGATTTGAATACAAAAGTCTTTAGTAAAATCACTGGCTTAAAATGAACATGTAAAATAAATGTCAAGAGACTGATAGATCCTTCTTGACATTCATACAACTACATCTATAGTTGAACTGAACCAAAACATAACCCCAGTGTCTGAAACTTTAACCTCTGAAAATTATTTTTATCCAATACCAGGTTGGCGATCCGCTATTGTTTCTTATGATTTAAAAAGTAACACAATTCAGTATTGGAGTTGCTTTTTTTCTGATCCATTTCAATATATGGCTATATTGTGCTATATTAATATACTTCCGTGCCATGTTTGCATTGCATTATATTTTTTTCATTTACTCTCTTTATGTTAAATTCTTTGAAAGATATAAATGTCTTCAAATTTTCTCCTTTAAAATTTCTTCTTTGAAGTTGGAAGGATTTTTGAGGCAATCTGTCCAAACTCATCTAGATCCCCACCATACTGCCAAGCCCACCTTACTCTGAGTGACAAGCCTGAGCAAAGTTATTCTTGGCATACTGTACGAGTTTATATATTAAATGAGGGAGAAGTACAGTTTTCTTTGAGTGACTGAAATAGCGTTTTCAACCTGATTCAGTAACATTGAAGCTTCTGTTCAATTTTCTCGTTAGCACTCTGACTCACCAGGGCAGGTTCAGCTCTTAGCTCAAGAAATTGTGAAACTAAGGATTACAGTTTTGTTTATGGATTAAGTACTCTTGTATTTTGGATGACGTGAAAGAGGTTTCTGTGAAGTTAATGATTCATCCAGTGATTTCTGAATCACAGAATACCCTAGGTAAGCACCTAAGCAATGACAGTTCCAAAGAATAAGTATTCATTGTACAATATACAGCACGGTAAAGTGCAGTTTGGGAGTTTATGTAGTGAGACTTCTGTTGGTACTGCATCTTCAGTGCAGCAATTCAGCTTCATAATATATGTTTCCTTGAAGAAGCATTTTTATTTGGCATTCCAGTTTTGCATTCAATTAATAGGCTGTTTTGTCTGAAAGCTAGGCAAAACTAAGGCATTCTCTCTGGAACCTGCAGGTTTGATATGATATATTTGATCTGACCTCAATTCCCCATGGAGCATTATCCTTCTAAGACAAAATCCAAAATCACATGCATGACAGAGAGACGTTTCCCTGATATAATAAAGTGCACATCTTAAAACTTGTTGAGATACTCTTTTGGCATTGTGAAAAAAACCCAACACCACAACACAGTAAGCATCGCAAAAAGAAAAGGGACATTGAAGGGAAAACTGTCTACAAAATCAATGAGACAAAAAGATAAACACTCTACTGAGGCACTGAATTTTCAGTGTGTCTTATACAACTCTTTTAATATAAAACCAGAAACTGACATTTGCTTTAACTGAGAAATTAGATAATTCTGACTTCAAAAGAGGAGAAGAAGATTGAACAGACAGATTAAATCAGCTACAAAAGGGTGTTCTTTACCCATCATCAGCAGAAAAGGAACTGAAGATTGAGGTCCCTGCCAGGGATCACTGATGACCAGAACAACCCAGTTTCTTAAGAATGTTCTGATTCTGTACGTGCCCTAGTATAATAGTGTCATTTAAAATGTTATTTTATTCTTTTTTTTTCATAAGTTAGGACTGACTTCCCCCACAGCTGTAGGCTTTTGTCTACTTTCAGTGCAATCTCCCTATTCATTTCTCTAATTTTCCAGAAAGCTTTCAGCACCTAGCAGGTATCCACCACGAGGCTGAATTATTGAACCTAGCTTTCTTTACCTTTCTCTGAAAAAAAAAAAAAAGAGTCTTGAAACGCGTGAAAGTAACTCAGTAAGCTGTTACTTTATTAGAATAATTACAAGAAAGTCAGCATAAGAATTAAATTTCTTTTATGCATGGCAGAAGTAGGAAAAACTTAAATCCCTAAGACATTTTAGTTTAGACGTTTAACTGTTATGATTCTTTGGTTAAAAAAAAAAAAGGCAGGATTTTTCTATTTGGTAACTACTTGGAAAACAATAACACACTTTCAATTTTTTTAATGTTATTGGACTTTTAAGGCAAGTAACAGAAGGAACTGTGGGAAAAAACGTAATAACTTTTTCTTTATTCTGACTTGTGGGTTTATTGATTTTACTTTTATCTAAACACATGCACTTTCATTCAATACTACAAAATCTTAACTTCCACATAATCTTAGGAATGGATACAGTGATTTCAAAAGTACTATATTTTAACACAAAATAAAATAATTATACCTTAATTCTTGGGTATGTTGGTTAGTTGGCTTTTATTTTCTAGCATCATAGCAAGCACAGATGTTTTTCTCCAAAGTTTCACTGATGTCTGCTTTGTATGCATCACATCTATGCATCTTTGTGATGTGTCATCATTTTCTCCCTTGTAGCAAGTGAATAAAGGACCTGGCCATAAACTTAACCTTAGTGTTAAATACTTGTGCCAAGAATCTGTACTCTGTTTTCTGAGCACTGGAGTTACTAGTCAAAATACAGGTCTCTTGAAAAGCAATGTTGATTCTTCCTTTGACACAGTCCCCCACAACATCCTTCTCTCCAAATTGCAGAGAGATGGATCTGATGGGTGGACTGATGGGTGGGTGAGGAATTGGTTGTATGGTTGCATTCAGAGGGTAGTGGCCAATGGCTCAACATCTATATGGAGACCGGTGACAACTGGTATCCCTCAGGGGTCCATGCTGGGACCAGTACTGTTTAATATCTTCATCAATGACACAGACAGTGGGATTGAGTGCACCCTCAGCAAGTGTGCAGATGACACCAAGCTGAGTGGTGCGGTTGACACGCCTGAGGGATGTGATGCCATCTAGAGGGACCTGGACAAGCTCAAGGAATGTGCCCATGTGAACCTCATGAGTTTCAACAAGGCCAAGTGCAGGGTGCTGCACCTGGGTCCGGGCAACCCCTAGTATCAATATAGGCTGGGGGGCGTGAAGGGATTGAGAGCAGCCCTGCCAAGAAGGACTTGGGGATACTGGTGGATGAAAAGTTGGACATGAGCTGGCAACGCGCACTCACAGCCCAGAAGGCCAGCCTTATCCTGGGCTGCATCCAAAGCAGCATGGCCAGCAGGTTGAGGGATGTGATTCTGCCCCTCTACTCTGCTCTGGTGAGACCCCACCTGGAGTCCTGCGTCCAGCTCTGGAGCCCTCAGTATGGAAAAGACATGGACCTGTCGGAGAAGGTCCAGAGAAGGGCCACAACAATGACCAGAGGGATGAAACACCTCTCCTGTGAGGACAGTCTGAGAGAGTTGGGGTTCTTCAGCCTGCAGTAGAGAAGGCTCTGGGGAGACCTTATTGCAGCTTGCCAGTACTTAAAGGGGGCTTCTAAGAAAGATGGGGTCAGACTTTTTAGCAGGGCCTGTTGTGAGCGGACAAGGGGTAATGGTTTTAAACTAAAAAAGGGCAGATTTTCTTTAATATTGTCTTGTTTAGTATATTTATTGATGATCTGGATGAGGGGATCGAGTGCTCCCTCAGTAAGTTTGCAGATGACACCAAATTGGGCAGGAGTGTTGATCTGTTGGAGGGTAGGAAGGGTCTGCAGAGGGATTTGGAATGCTGGATTGATGGGCCAAAGTCAATTGTATGAGGTTCAACAAGGCCAAGTGCCGGGTCCTGCACTTGGGTCACAACAACCCCATGCAACGCTACAGGCTTGGGGAGGAGTGGCTGGAGAGCTCCTCAGTGGAAAAGGACCTGGGGGTGCTGGTTGACAGCCGGATGAACATGAGCCAGCAGTGTGCCCAGGTGGCCAAGAAGACCAACAGCATCCTGGCCTGTATTAGGAATAGTGTGGCCAGCAGGAGTAGGGAAGTGATTGTGGCCCTGTACTCGGCACTGGTGAGGCCGCACCTCGAATCCTGTGTTCAGTTTTGGGCCCCTCACTATGAGAAGGACATTGAGTTGCTGAAATATGTCCAAAGAAGGTCAATGAAGCTGGTGAGGAGTCTGGAGAACATGTCTGACGAGGAGCGGCTGAGGGAACTGTGGTTGTTCAGTCTGGAGAAGAGGAGGCTGAGAGGAGACCTTATCGTTCTCTACAACTACCTGAAAGGGGTTTGTGGTGAGGTGGGTGTTGGTCTCTTCTCCCAAGTAACTAGTGATTGGATGAAAGGAAATGGCCTCAAGTTGCACCAGGGGAGGTTTAGACTAGATATTAGGAAAAATCTGTTTCCTGAGAGAGTGGTCAGGCATTGGAACAGGCTGCCCAGGGAGGTGGTGGAGTCACCGTCACTGGAAGTGTTCAAATGGATGTAGCGCTTCAGGACATGTTTTAGTGGGCATGGTGGTGTTGGGTTGATGGTTGGACTTGATTCATAATCTTAAAGGTCTTTTCCAACCTTAATAATTCTGTGGTTCTGTGATTTGGACTAGACATAAGGAAGAAATTTTTCACAATAAGGGTGGTGAAACACTGGCACAGATTGCTCAGAGAGGTGATATATGCCCCATCCCTGGAAGCATTCAAGGTCAGGTTGGATAGGGCTCTGAGGAACCTGATCTAGTTGATGATGTCCCTGCTCATTGCAGGGGGCTTGGACTGGATGACCTTGAATGTCCCTTCCCACACAAAGATTCTATGATTCTATGATTCCCAGTCTGCATAGTGTCCATGCTATTTGCCTGCCTGACATTAAACAGCAGTTAATTTTTCCTCTACTTTTATTAAAAATTAACGAGATCAAAAGGACAGATTGTTGTTCTAAATTTCTTCTAAAGTATTTTCAGGGCATGCTATGTGTGAAAGATTTTGAGCAACAGAAATATATGCCATTTGAGAATCTAGAGCTCCTATGCTGAACCCATGTTCCATAGGTGGTAATGACATTTTACAGAAATAAGAGAGAAAATGTTTGAGGAGATCTGTTCTAATGAGATAGTAGAAAATATGGACAAGTCATTGAGCGATATTTTTTCCAGGAAAAGGAGTCAGACAGAGGACAGAACAATCCAAATCAGGTTTTGGACCAATAATCTGACTAATGCATTGCTTCCAAAAGCCTTCAGAAATTAGAATTTGAGATCTATGGTATGCAGGAGGCTGCCTGCAGCTTTTTGTCAACAGAAAACAGTTGGAGAGGATTTGATATCTCTTCCTATAAAGAAGGGATTACTACTTGGGAGGGAGTTTGGCCACTAGAGAGGAAGAATACAGTGCTTATGTTGCCTGATCAGAAACAGATTTATCAGTTACGCTAAGAATTTTTTTCAGCTGCTTTTACTAAAAAGTATCCAACTAAGAAGCTAGCTGTTATGTTTGAGATACATATGTTCTGTAATAAAAACAGTAGATATAATAATAATTCAGGCTTCTTTAACCCTTGATTTCTCACGAAATAGATGAGAGGATTTCTGTCTTTGACACTTAGCAGTTTTACCAACAGCAGCAATACAAACAGTTCTGAATTATTTTTGTGTTGGCCTTGTGTCAACTCAAAACAACTCTGGTGCATCATCAGGCCTAATGTGCCCAGTGAAATTAGCATACAATACTTCCTCACAGCAGGTCTGAATTTGGTATATTAATTTTAATTAGAAAATGAAATGTGAAGACAGATTCCTCCTGACGTAAAGTGAACTGACCAAAGCAATTAAGAAAACTGACATCTTATGGTCCGTGTACAAGTCACAGAGGAACATGAAGAGAAATCCTCCTAAAAATAAAACTAACAGAAGATGGTGTAATAGAATATAAGAAAGCTGTAGGAAACAATGAAAGAGCATCTTGCATCCTTCCCAACAAAAAGATGATTCCTGCAGATCTTCAATTATATCTCAAAACATAATTCTTCAAGAAGCAGCACACTGAAAATTCCACAGAGGATGTTTCTGGCAGAAGGGATAGCTAAGATCAAAGTTTTGTCATCATAACTGAGCCTAAGGGCACAGATAAGAATCTGCAGGCAGCACATACAATTAGAAACAAACCTGAAGGTAGAGCAAGCCACTGTATTTTCTTACAGGTGTTGCTCTAGCCATTCACACCTGGCAAAAGGAACTGGGATGCTCAGTGAATATTTATAGATGAGAGCCATGTTTTACTACACTGTTTCTGGTCATCCCAAAAGTCTGACTGTGTTCAAAACATCTAAAACATCTGCATCCATGTAGTAGAAAACAGATTCCTGGGAAAAAAATTTAAAAAGCTCTACATAGATGGTTCTTAGAATTAGCAATAACCGGGCATTTGCTTTGATGATAATGAAAGATCATTCTATGTCACATTATGTACAAATGGTATTACTCCCGTAATTAGTTTAGATTTTTTAAAAATTTAAATTAAAACTTTAAAAAAAGTTAGTTATACAAACCCAAGGTTTGGCTCCAACAACCCTGATCACTTCTGCGATTTCCAGACACTAGGTAAGAGCATGGTTTCTATGCTTAAGATTAAAAATGCAATTTTTTTGCTTGGTTAATGACTTATGTTTTGCCCCCACCCAAATGTAAGCATTTTCATGTTGTGTAGTTGTATTTTTTCTCTGTATGCCATGTGCTTAGAATTCAGAGAAAGAAATAACAGTTTTAAAGAGAAGACAATGATGAGTTTATTAATTTATATTAGTAGATGGGTCATGGTAAAAGGTTATGATATTAGAGGAACCGTTGTCATTTTTTCAAAATTAAATTATCAAAGAAAAAAAGGTATTTTTACCAAAACTCAAATTTTCCATGAGAGAAAACAAGTTTAGACCTCTTTTTATTTCCTTTTTTCAAAAGGAAAAAATTATTTCTCCCTTGATAGGTCACAATGAAATACAAAATTTTATTGGACTTTTAAAGTGTATAATTTTGCTTCTTGTGGAAAAAAATATTATCTTTTGAGATTTTAAATTTGGATCCTGAAGAGACCAAGTGAAAGGCAGCTAGATGGAAAGTATTCATTAAGCCAAAGATTTCCAGAGGAAATTAAAGGAGCTATGCAGATAGCTCCAAATGAAGTTAGGATCTGGAAGATTTGGGGCTGACACCTTTCAAAGAGCCTGGGTACAAAAGGGAATCAGGAAACATGAAGTTCCCTTCTTAAACTATATTAATTCCAATGCAGGAGCATCTCTGGAGAAGAGCAAATACTTCAAACTAATTTCATAGAGCTGTATCAAGGAATGCTACTTTCAAACAGGTTAATTTAGGGACATAATATCACCAGAAACATTGCTGGTAAATCAGTGATAATGGCAATTAGGCTCACTTGGCTGTGTTCACAGTTCACTACCTTTTGTACATCTGCCATACGCCAGTCTCCTCACCAGAACAACTTCTGCCGTTCTGTACATTACTGACCAGAGTTGTACCAAATATGCGATGAAAATAATGTCTAAGGGGGATAAACAAGAGGTTGTGGAGAAACTCCAAATTGTGTTGCTATAGCTCTGTTACTCAACAAGTAACATTTGCATACAGAGTAAGAACATTATAATAGCTTTTGTTATTCAGGCTCAGGCTGCATGAAGGTTTGTTACTACGCTGATATTATGTATCTACAGGATTTAAGCCAAATGCAGCCTTGCAGAATCTTCAGTAAAATTGCTTTAGTTTCATGCTCTTACCGTGGGATGCGAAACATTGTCTACTCAGTTAAGTAAATATATCCTACATACCCAACCAGATCCCAACATGGGTACAAGATGGTCTTCCTGTCTGTTTTGTTTATAAGTTTGTTTCGGTTTCAGTACTAGGAGTCCAGGTTCAATTATACACAGTGTTCTCCATATCAGTGAAATAAATGCTTGCAATAGCAGGCACAGTTATAGCAACATATTAACAGGAGGGTGTTGTTTCAGGGCAAAACTCACTGCTTCTTAACAGTGTCTGGTTGACTAATGCTGATTGCTGGATCAAGCTTTTATTGATACCTCCTTGAATGTGTCTCTCTCTAGTGCTGGATTTGTGAACAGAGTAATCTATGAAAATAACAATAAAATATCCAAGAAAATAGTTTACCCATTAATGGCATAAATAGTAACTGTCCAAAAAGTACTTTCCAGGTTGCTAATTTATTCCAAACTAGGAGCTGGTGTTTCCGGAATAGCTGAAGACGTGGTACGTTTCGTGCTGTTTCACAGACAGCGTGTAAAGAGAACAATACGCATTGGATGTACCACGGTTGCACGAGGAGTGTTGCAAATGTCTGTGTCGCACTTGACTGCCTACACTCTCCTCAAATACGGAACATATGGTCCCAAACATCTGAAAATGGCATATGTCTACGCGATAGATTATAGTGGAGTGAAAAGGTACTAAAAGATATAGATATAAATGTGCCGTTCCAATACTGTAAACAGCCTAACTGCAGTGTGCAATAGATCACTGTAAGTAAAGTTACCCTTTTTTTGTCATTAGACCTTTCCTCTGGAAGCTTGCAGAAAATTAAAGTCTCTCAGACACATTTTCTTTAAAATAAAGCATCATCTCTTCACACAAAGATCCATATAACAGAAAGAATAAAAACTTGGGTTTAGGTACATAAGCTTTAATACATATTTCTTTCTCAGTTGTATTTAATACATTCTTGCCAACTTCTGAAATCCAGTTGCCTGCATTAGTGATTTGTGACTAGACCCTAATCATTGCAGTTTCTGTACTTCTAGCTGCTAGAATCCTCTCTAGACAGCATGGGTCTTGAGATTTTACTTGAAATGCCTTCCAGGAATATTTTTCTAGTTCATATCTATTTCACAGAAATGTGAATGCTATTTCATAATACTTGGAAAATGGTTTTGAGTGTGATAGTTGGACTACTGTTTTATTTGTATTTACCTTTTTATAGTCTAAAAGGTCTAATAACATTTGAATTTTTCTATATTAACTCAAAAATTCAACACATTGGGCCTGAATAACAAGTAGCACAGAATAAGGTAACAGTGATTATCACCTGGCAGATGAAAATGCCACAAGCTGCCTTCAGCTAGAATACTAAAGGTTGAACAGGCTAAGGCTCTGTCAAACAAATGACCAGCAAAACCTGTCAGCACAAGTAGGTTAACTTTTATTTTCAAACAATAAATGAGTATAGCAAAATAAAGATCAGTGAGCAGGTGTGTAACATTGTTTTCTTGATATCTCCAAAAGAGTTGCTAGAAGTGTATTGAAAGACAGAAATACTGTAGAAGAAGAAGAAACAAATTATTAATGTATACTCTTCAGAAACATTCAGTAGCAAAAGTGAAATTCTGGAAAAAAATGAAAGGGTGAGTGCAATGCTTTTTTTTTTCAAATATCACTCACATGCTAAGAGAAAATATAATAACAACTGTGCAAACTACAGTTTATTTTTAACTTCAAGTCTATGAAGGGGGAAGAAGTTCCTACTGTGCAATAAAACTGTCTGCTAGGAAAAAGTTAACAATCAATCTGCAATAATAGTTTTCATGGAATACAACTGAGAATCTCATGATGTCCTTCAGACAGAAGTATAGAACTTAAAAACCACGACTGACGTCTTTGAGCATATCAGGGAAAGGGCAGAAGGGGAGTAGCATATGGATGGCTGCATGTCTGGATGGATGGACGGACAGACATATTACATCTTTCATTTCGGTCCTTCATGTATATCTTTCTATGTCAAGTACATACTTTCAGAACAAATGGTATTTCAGTCTTCAGTGTTTCTATCCAGTATGGAGTTCATCAGCAACTGGCTTTCACTTTAAGGGAGAGCACACAAATGAGCAGCCACAGAGGAGAATTATAAATTTTGATTCACTGAGGATAGTGGTCATTTTAAGATAAGTAATTTTGCATGAGCATGTATCTTAAGTTGCTCTGTGCATCTTAACGTTCTGAAACTGTGAAGCATGAGAAGGCATATGTAGCATTGCTTCTTTCATGTTGAATTACCTACCTGGATGATGACAAGGCAACTATTACAGATTTTGGTTCTTTATGGGGAAACCTTAAACTGTTTTTTAAGAGAACCATTAAATACTTAATAAGGACAGCATATAATGTATATCATTATATTAAGAATAGGGAAACATCAAAATACACTAGACATGAAATGTAAAATTAAGTAATTTTTTAAAACTGGCATTGTCCCACTGAAAGCCTACAATGATATTTCTAGACTACGTTTCTTCACGTGTTATTAAAGAAAGTGTTTAAAACATCTCACAGAAAAATATAATGTCATACTTCCTTCCATACCACACCAGCTGTCCATACCACACCACTGACTTTTTTCTGGCCATCTACATTTCACTATTTATGCCTCTCAGGGCTGCTGCCTCAAGGTCAAAGTAGTGCAAATTCATGCCAGTTTTACTCTTCCAAGCAGTTTCAGAGTAAGCTCCAATTCTATTTACAATTTGTCTCTTGTGGAAAGGATGTTGGTTGTCATTTTTTTTCAGTACTGCAATGTGGAATAGATATATGCTGTCATGCTTCTGAGAGATTTGAGGAAAAAAAAGCAACTGATTTCCAAACCAGATGTGAGCTTTTATTACATAGTAACATGAAGGATATAGGAAAAATTAAAAAAAAAAAAGGGAAATTACAAGATGTCCCATATTTTGAATATTGTCCTTCAAAAATTATGGAAATTCAGCACTCTTTTCACAAAGAACTATGTGTTTTCCAGCAAATTAATTAGTGTTAGGATTAAGAATTTCTGATTTGTTTTATTTAATAGTTATTTGGGGCAGGTACTTCTTTTTTTTATTTTGGGGGGTGTTTAGTTGGTTGGTTGGTTTGGGTTTTTTTCTCAGAGGACTCTTCATTTATTAGATACTTTAAACTTTGGAGCTATAAACAGCCATAAACATAGGGTGGTCAGACTTTCTCTTCTGCTTATAACTCCCCTTCTTCCTGCCAATACAGATTCTTTTAGGCATTTTGGTCTTAAATGACCTCTTGTCTTATCCCAGGAGACACCATAAATAGGATTTCCAAATAAATGCAAAACTCACAGAAACTATGTGAATGTGGCCCAACTATTCATTCAGTCTAACAGATAGGAAAATAATTATTCTCTAGGATAATAAAAGCTGTCTTTTGTCTTCTCTGACTGATAACGAAAGAATTCCAGGAAAATCAGTATTAGGAAGGAAGCTCATGGGATGTACAGGAATACAGAGCTCAATGCTACTTTTCACAGTGCAGCCTTATGCTCCTTTAACTCTTCTGGACAGAATTTACTCCAAATCATGGCACTTACAAAGATAACAAAGGATTAAAAAAAAGGACTTTAGGGATTTGGTAGGCAGCAAGTTCAACATGAGCCAGCAGCATGCCCTGGCAACAAAAAAGGCCTACAGCACTCTAAGCTGCATTAACGGGAGCATAGCCAGTAGAGTGCTGTGTGGAAAAAACCCAACAAAAAACCAAAAAAACCCACACACAAACATTTGTTATATTTGAGGAAAGAGGAAGGTTGTCAACAGCACAAACCAGTCGGTTTTACTAGCAATGTGTTTTCTCAAAAAGCTTACTGAAAGTAAATCTCTCTTGTCATGTAAAGGACACATCCCATGTATCATGTCCTGTCTGGTACTCTATTTTGCTTTTTTTATATGGTGCAACTTCTATAGTATTTGACGACATTTTAGTTCAACAGTTAAATGACAAGTCACATTTACATGGCAATTCTCATATAAGTCCAGTGTCAACTGACCAATAAAGAGAGCCATTATGATAAAAAACACAGCCATTTCTGCTGTCAGCATATCACAGGCAACAAAAAAGTTCGGAGTATTAGAACTTAGTGATTTTTTATTTAACTAGATAAGCTTGGATATAACTAGAACAGAAATTTTGAATAGGTAGAAGGTACAATAGTTGGAATTTGTATAGATATTTTTCAAACATCCTACCATTTATTTATTTTTCATCAATAAAGTATTACATAAAAATAACATCGACTGAAATCAGACAGAAAAGCTTTACCATAAGATAAAAGATTCAAGTAGCAATACCATCTTCCTCTGGTTTTCAGCACTGGGTTTCTCAGGTAGGAAGCTTGACAGAGGCAACGGGGCCCAAAAGCCTATACAGAGGCCAATGGTGACCTCAGGAGCCGTAGCCTAATCTCTTAATGAAATGTTGAAATGCTAACAATGAAGAGTTCCTATCTAAAAGCTATTTTAGATCTTACATTGAATTCAACATAAGAACTCAAATCAATAAACTGGGACAACACTTCAATCTGTTACAGACCACCCAACCAGGATGAAGACACAGATGAGACATTCTATAAGCGACTGGCGGAGGTCTCGCATTCGCTGGCCCTTGTTCTTGTGGGGGACTTCAACCTACTGGACATCTGCTGGAAGTATAACACAGCAGAGAGGAAACAGTCTAGGAGGTTCCTGGAATGTGTGGAGGATAACTTCCTGACGCAGCTCGTGAGTGAGCCCACCAGGGGAGGTGCCTTGCTGGACCTGCTGTTTACAAACAGAGAAGGACTGGTGAGAGATGTGGTGGTCGGAGGCCGTCTTGGGCTTAGCGACCATGACATGATAGAATTCTCAGTTGTGAGCGAAGTAAGGAGAGGGGTCAGCAAAACTGCTATCATGGACTTCTGGAGGGCAGACTTTGGCCTGTTCAGGTCACTGGTTGAGAGAGTCCCTTGGGAGACTGTCCTGAAGGACAAAGGGGTCCAGGAAGGCTGGACAGTCTTCAAGAAGGAAATCTTAAAGGCGCAGGAGCAGGCCGTCCCCATGTGCCATAAGAAGAGCTGGTGGGGAAGGCGACCGGCCTGGCTGAACAGGGAGATTTTGCTGGGACTCGGGGAAAAGAGGAGAGTTTATCACTTCTGGAAGAAGGGGCAGGCAACTCACGAAGAGTACAAGGATCTCATTAGGTCAAGCAGGGACAAAATTAGAAAGGCAAAAGCCCAGCTAGAGCTCAGTCTGGCCACAGTCGTAAAGGATAATAAAAAATGTTTTTACAAATATATTAACAACAAAAAGAGAGGCAAGGAGAATCTCCATCCCCTACTGGATATGGCAGGGAACAGTGTCTCCAAGGACGAGGACAAGGCTGAGGTACTTAATGCCTTCTTCGCCTCAGTCTTTAATAGCCAGTCCAGGTATCCACAGGGTATTCAGCCCCCTGAGCTGGAAGATGGGGATGGAGAGCACAAGGTACTCCTCATAATCCAGGAGGAAGCAGTCAAGGACATGCTAAACCACCTGGACACCCACTAGTCTATGGGGCCTGATGGGATTCACCTGAGAGTACTGAGAGAGCTGGCGGAGGAGCTTGCCAAGCCACTCTCCATCATTTATCAGCAGCTCTGGTTAACAGGGGAGGTCCCAGAAGACTGGAGGCTTGCCAATGTGATGCCCATCTACAAGAAAGGCTGGAAGGAGGATCCTGGGAACTACAGGCCTGTCAGCCTGACCTCTGTACCAGGGAAGATTATGGAGCGGTTGATCTTGAGAGTGCTCACAGGGCACCTGCAGGACAACCAAGGGATCAGGCCCAGCCAGCATGGGTTCATGAAAGGCAGGTCCTGCTTGACCAACCTGATCTCCTTCTATGACCAGGTGACCCGCCTAGTGGATGAGGGAAAGACTGTGGACGTTGTCTACCTGGACTTTAGTAAAGCCTTTGACAGCGTCTCCCACAGCATTCTCCTGGAGAAACTGGCGGCTCGTGGCTTAGACAGGTTTACTCTTTGCTGGGTCAGGAACTGGCTGGACAGCAAAGCCCAGAGAGTTGTGGTGAACGGCGTTAAATCCGGCTGGCGGCCGGTCACAAGTGGTGTTCCCCAGGGCTCGGTTCTGGGGCCGGTCTTGTTCAATATCTTTATTGATGATCTGGATGAGGGGATGGAGTGCTCCCTCAGTAAGTTTGCAGATGACACCAAGTTGAGTGGGAGTGTTGATCAGCTGGAGGGTAGGAGGGCTCTGCAGAGGGATCTGGACAGGCTGGATCGATGGGCAGAGGCCAACTGTATGAGGTTTAATAAGGCCAAGTGCAGGGTCCTGCACTTGGGTCACAACAACCCCATGCAACACTACAGGCTTGGGGAGGAGTGGCTAGAGAGCAGCCTGGCGGAAAGGGACCTGGGGGTGCTTGTTGACAGCTGCCTGAACATGTGCCCAGGTGGCCAAGAAGGCCAACAGTGTCCTGGCCTGTATCAGGAATAGTGTGGCCAGCAGGAGTAGGGAAGTGATTGTGCCCCTGTACTCGGCCCTGGTGAGGCCGCACCTTGAATAATGTGTTCAGTTTTGGGCCCCTCACTACGAGAAGGATGCTGAGGTGCTGGAACGTGTCCAGAGAACGGCAACGAAGCTGGTGAGGGGTCTGGAGCACAAGTCTTATGAAGAGCGGCTGAGGGAACTGGGGTTGTTTAGTCTGGAGAAGAGGAGGCTGAGGGGAGACCTTATCGCTCTCTACAACTACCTGAAAGGGGGTTGTGGCGACGAGGGTGTTGGTCACTTCTCCCAAGTAAGTAGTGATAGGACAAGAGGAAATGGCCTCAAGTTGCTCCACGGGAGGTTTAGATTGGATATTAGGAAAAATTTCTTCACTGAGAGAGTGGTCAGGCATTGGAACAGACTGCCCAGGGAGGTGGTAGAGCCACCATCACTGGAAGTGTTCAAAAAACGTGTGGATGTGGCGCTTCAGGACATGGTTTAGGGGACATGGTGGTGCTGGATTAATGGTTGGACTTGATGATCTTGAAGGTCCTTTCCAACCTAGTGATTCTGTGAATCCCTAGAGGCAGCCATTTCTGGTCATCTGGCTAATCATGATGACAGCACAGCAAAGCTCCTGCCCCTTTAATCTAGCATAAAACTCTCAGTACTTTACAGCCATTCTTTTTTGGAAAGAAAAGGAAGTAGAGTTGGCAATGACTGGGATTGACAGGGTGAAATACAGCAGAAAATAATCTGGCCATTATGAAACATCCTGACAGCAAAGATATCTGAAAGATTGTTATGAATCAAAGCATACCATTAAATATATATTGGGGATAAACACAGTGAAAAAATATAATTTCCATTTTAGAAATGCCAGTATAAATTATTTTTCTTTTCTGTGTTGCCCGTTTCCAAAGCTCATTTTCTCAACCCACTACTTTCTAGTCTTGTTTTGGAGTTAAGTCAGAATCTTAGTCACAATGACAGTCTCACCACACAATTTTTTAAAATCCATTTTAGCAAAGGATGCTAAGCAAATGCTTAGCTTGAAAAATATTATAAATTGTCATTCTTTCTAAAGAAGCCATATATTGGGAAATGGTTTTAAGAATTACATTCAAGAACTTGGAGACTGACTTGTGCCTCCCAAAAATGGTATGTATATATGATTTCATATACAAATACCAGATTTGTATGCACAGATGCAGTTGTGTGCATGTCCACAATCTCAGATCACCCTTCTGGTTTTGAAAAATTGGCATTGTAAATTGAGCACCTGATTGAACCTGTCCTATTTCTGTTATGAAGTACTTCATTTCAGAAGTAGTTTTTATAGACCAGTGTATATTGAACAGGCGTAGTGGTGTCATAACTGCCTCTTTGCTGAGTTATATTTCTTTCTTAGCAATAGAGATCTTTTCATGGATGCAATGTCTACCTTGACCGCTTGAATAACTTGTACCATGAACTAACCCCTTACTGTCAGAAAGTGTGGAATGGAATATTACTTCTGGAATCATCTATCAGCAACTCACAGCCCAAAGGACTCAAAGGAGGCTCTGAAAAGACTACTCACAAGCTATCATTTTATAGCAGTATAAGAAGATTGTTTCCAGTCCACACTGTTGCATACCCCAATACTTCTTGGCCTCTCTTTTCCTTGTCAACTCAGCTGTTGTGATCAATCTGTTTCAGACGGTAAAAGAGTTGTCCATCCTTCTATAGGTGGGAGAAAGAAGGACCACATGACATGTACTTATTCATGCATGATGGGGCCAGGTGTTGAGGTAGTCCATGCACAGTCAGGTAAAGATGTTTGTTATTCTCCCATATCCCTGTGTAGATGATCAAGCCAAATCAGGAGCTAAGTCCATTTTATTTCACTCCCTAAAAAGGGAAATTTATTAGAAATCTTGGCTTGAAATATCTTTCCCCACCCCGCCCCGTTATATTCTGTTCCACAGTTTTCCCTTTTGGCTTTACCCTTACACTTTATTTTTCAGTCTCCTAACTACTAAACACTACACCATAACACAAAATAAGCTATAAATGTTCATACACACATGATCAGCTATTATCTTTCTGAGCTAAAAACAGATTATGCTACTAAATAAAAATAGGAAGTTGTAACAGTTTCAGGCAAGTAAAGACATGGGGCATTAAGGAAACATGATGGACACGGATTGAACCTTGCAGCTGAATGAGCAGGATAAGTGATAACAAGCTTTAGTGATAGCAAGACCAAACAACAGGCTTCACTAAGGAAAAAGCCCTCTGAACACTGTATGTCAGCAATGCACAAAGCCACAGAACAGATTATCTAGGAGTATAACAAAAATGAAATTAGCATTAGTATTTCCAGAGCTTACAAACAACACTATAAAAAAAAAAAAAAACAAAACAGATAAGGTATTTCTGCCTGCATATAAAGAAGCAATGTTAAACCACCCCTTTCTTAATTTAGAACTTAAGATCTATTTGTAAAAGCTGTGTGGATTAAATACAGAATCCATATCCACAGAAGTGGAAAGACTGCTATGCATATTACATTTAAAATGAGAAAGAATTTGATTAATGAAATGGTAAGAACAAACATCAAAGCTTATGCATGTAAGAAAAAAAGGTACATCAATAACTACACAATATACCACATGCGTCCAAACCCTCTGAATCTCATGGCGTACTCTTTGGCGGTTAACCTGTCCTTCTTTGTGGGAAGATATTTTTTAGTAATAGATTCTGTTGATTTTTCCTATAATGGCATTTCAAATAAACTAACTCAAAATTAAATCACAACTTTAACTAGGGCAGTCTTCTAACACCTGTTTTATGGCCCATGTTAAATCTTTGTCTCTAAAAAAATTTATGCAAAGGCAAAACCTGGGGTCACCTTGCCTCTTCCACTGTTGAAGCCAAAGACTGTAGGGCAGTTTTTCTGTAGAAGCACTCAGTACTTCGGCTTCACTAGGAAAGTGTTGATTAGGACTTGATGGTTATACATCAATAAACCATAATTCTAGCGATATAGACAGTTACCCCAGAGCAGAGCTGAGACTTACTAGTACAACAGTGTAAAAAAAAAACCCAAAATGTCATTACTTGCATTCTGTGTACTAATTAAATAAAGAATTATGCTTTCTGCAGCTGTTAGTCCAGTGCCTTTCAACAGAACAGTCAGGCCAGGACTTATAGAGAGAAATAGCTACCTTCACAAAATACAACATCTACTTTCAGAAAAAAATGATTCAAATATATAAAGAAATATATATGTCCATTTTTATCATTATTACCACAGCCCTTCAATGAAAATAAACCAAGATTATCTGCAGAAGCTTGACTTTGTCCCTGATTTTTCAAAAAAATTAACAGGAATTAGACAAGATTTCCAATTTTTTTCTATCTTTTTAATTAAAATCTGATTTCTTAGGTATGAGGTGGTATTTAAAGTTTTGTTTTTCAGCTAGCTCATTAATGTTAATAGGTAAATAATATTTCAAAACAGAAGAATGATTGGTGCTGGAAAATGCTTTTTGATTAGTCATTCTTCTTATTTGCTAGACTATCTCAGTGTTATAGATCAAATCTTCTCTTCAGACTTTTCAGCTGACATGAGATCATGTTTGTAAATGTTTTCCATTTCAACCTTGTAAATCCAGATCAGAGAAGATATAGGGATAAAGTACACGTGAAAGTATAACACTCTCAAGGCACTAAATGACAGCAGGATAAGAGGTCTTGGAACATTAACTATTTTTCTCCAATCCAGAAGGGATTATTTTTTAAAGGAGCTTCTAAAAACATACATCTTGAGAACTTTCCTGATTAAATTTCTATCCTTTTTTCCCCACAAAGACCTTAACAAAGAGGCACATTTTCTAAGACACATAAGAGAATTGAGAACTAGACACCAAGCTATCTGTTTGGCCCTGCAGAAGTCTTACACTACTTTTCCAGAAAGCATGCTTTGTAAGAGATTTTAGCTTATCACATAACATACCTAGGCTGGAAAGACATATCTTTGTGCTAAATTTCATCTTTATTTGAAAACATAGTTTAGAAGTTTCTAGTAATATACCCTCTCTGCATCAAATCAAAAATCCATAGTTATCATTACTTGTAGGAGCTCCCCTGTTACTTGTCTAAAATAAAAATGTAAAAATGATTACAAGAAGGTCATAGCTGAAGGTGTGTCCACAGCAGCCAGAAAAAATAAAAAAGACAGAAAGTTAAGCAGATCAAAGTTAAGTGGAGTCACTGAGTCAGAGTCACAGTGAGTCTTACAGGCTGAAAAATAAGTATTAATATTAACATGGATATTGATGGAGACTCGCAGGCAATTTCATTGTTCTTCACAGCAAAGTGGAGGTTAGAACAATTCAAAGAAAGGAAAGAGATAGTCACAAAATAAGGTTTACCTTTACTGCTAGATACCTCTCATAGATCAAAGAAATTATTAGATGTGAAAATATTATGGTGAAAAGCGACAGAGTTCAAGTGTAATGGAAAAGGAAATGCAATCTCCCAAGAGCCTTGCAACACAAGTTCTGAAAATTCCTAATGCTGCTTAGATGCTTCACCACTGGCTTTCATTCCCAGTACTACAAAATTATATATAGAAATGCCCTTCATATTTTTAAGGTACATAATGCTGTTAATAACCTCACTGTACTTTCTTTTAGATACTTAAAAAAGTACCAAAAGGAAATAGCCTGTTAAGGGAGAAAGTAAAGTCATTAGGTTTTTAAGGATTGCTATCTATCAAAAAGTAACTGATGGTATTGCTGGATGGCTCCCTAAAACTATATACAGATTGTCAGAATGGATTTAACATAACAGCATAATTTAGCATCCCAAAAGAGAAGTAGCATAGCAGTGAACACCCAAAAGATGCCAAAGTCCAAGGTAATAGCTCTCTCTCATTCAGACCAGTTCCAGCAAAATAAGATGTTTCAATGCCGTATGTCATCAGGGCATGACAGCACAGGCAAAAAAATTTTCACAGAAGTTATCCATTAATATAGATCAATATATCTTGGTTTTAAAAAATCATGAGTTTGAATCTGAATACAAAATTCATTTAAACAAGCAAGAAACCATGCACAACTGTCACAAACTAAAGGGTTACCCAGTCTGTGGGTGTATAGGGATCATCAACGTGAGTTCATAAGATTCCATAATACACAAGCATGTGGAAGCTTTATCCTCTAAATTTCCCTACTTTGTTATAGATTACCTCACAAATCACCAGGAGCAAGTACACCACAAAATCACTGCTAGCAAAGCAAATATTATATCTATCTATATATATATAAAATTATTACAAATTCCTACCGTCAATAATATAATATCAATCAAAGGAATAGGAACAATGAATAAAAGCAGTAACCAATTTTATAGCAACAATCAATAATACCAAAGCCAAGTAGGTACAGGTTAGGGGTTCACCAGTACAGGTTAGGGTTTCACCAGTACCTTAGGGTTAGGGGTTGACCTGCTGGAAAGCAGCTCCATGGAGAAGGACCTTGGAGTCCTGGCAAGTTATCCATGGGACAGCAATGTGCCCTGGTGGCCAAGAGGGCCAATGGTATCCTGGGGTGCATTAAGAAGAGTGTGACCAGCAGGTCGAGAGAGGTTATCCTCCCCCTCTACTCTACGCTGGTGAGGCCTCCTCTGGAGTTATTTTGTCCAGTTCTGGGCTGCCCAGTTCAAGAGAGACAGGGAACTTTTGAAGAGAGTCCAACGGAGGGCTATGAGCATGATTAAGGGACTGGAGCATCTCTCGTTTGAGGAAAGGCTGAGAGATCTGGGGCTGTTTAGTCTGGGGAAGAGAAGGCTGAGAGGGGACCTTAGCAATGTCTATAAATATCTGAAGGGTGGCTCTCAGGAGGATGGAGCCAGTCCCTTTTCAGTAGTGCCCAGTGATAGGATGAGGGTCAATGGGCATAAACTGCAGCACAGGAAGTTTCACCTCAACATGAGGAAGAACTTATTTACTGGGAGGGTGACGGAGCACTGGAACAGGCTGCCCAGAGAGGCTGTGGAGTCTCCTTCTCTGGAGACCTTCAAAACCCGACTGGACGCATTCCTGTGCAACCTGCCCGAGGCGATTCTGCCTTGGCAGGGGCGTTGGACCAGATGATCTTCAGAGGTCCCTTCCAACGCCTACCATTCTGTGATTCTGTGATCTACCATCACAGTTTGCTATAAATGTATCATTAATGAAGCAACTTATCAACAACATAACAGCAGATATAATAGATCATTTATCTGGATATAGATATATAGAAATATCTATAAAAGATACAATATAAATATTACCTATATGAAATAAATCAATATCAAGTGAATTACATTTCAGAAGGGACTAAAACACCCACAAAGGGGAGTACAAACCAGTCCCAGAGGGGAACACAAATGTTCCAGGGGTGGGACAATAAACCAGACTGACCCCAAAACAGGGCCCAAAGGGGGACCAGTAACATAACAGACAGAGCCTCCCTTCAGAGGTGATCCACATCACAGTCCGGAGTCAGCTGGGCATCCTCAGGGAGAGTCCAAGCTCTTGTAGAAAGCCCCTGAGTGTAATTCAGCCTGTTTAGGAAAAAAGAAAAGAACGTGCAGCACAGGATGTTCTCAGAGAGAGAGGCTCCATTTGGATAAAAATTAAGTACCTTTCATAACATGAGGGCATAGGACATACTACTTTGAGCAGCCAATAGATGCTGTTAATTTTTATTTTTCACCTGTAAGGGCCAACAGGTGATGAGGTTTTCTGTTCTTTCAGAGCAATTTTATTTTTCAAGTTTATTTTCCACCTTCTCAGATGATAAATTGCTATTTCATTTCCTTGATTTTGTACCTATTGGTGGTATCTCAGGGTGTCTCTGGCTTCTAGGTCCTCAAGTTATATTTCAAAGATGCCAGCTGCAGTTTTCAAGGGTGTTTCTGTTTCACAGGGCTGGTTTCTAGGCTCCAACTTCCAGGCTGGCAGGCTTTCCTCTGGCAGTATTTTTCATCAGACATTTTCTTTTTCCAGTAATTTTCCCCTTCTAACCAGGCCACCTTTATTGCTGCTCACATCAACAACATATTCTTAAGGGTGTAAGGGTTATCTTTGAAGCGTTTTTTGCTGTCATCACTACTTACACAGCCCTAGCAAGGTCTGATCACTTAAGACAATCCAGAAAGACTGTGAAAGAGGACAGAAGGGAAACCAGAAAATATTTTAAATTCAAGGTGCACAAATTAAGTACAAGAAAGCCATTTACACACCATTTAAGCCTTTATTAGAGAGTTACAAGCTTTTATTTTCCTTTCAGTAAAGATGACAACCCTCAGCACTTGACCTGATACTGAATTTTCATAAATTTGGAAAGCCCACTGAACCAAGGAATGGCCTATCAGATAAAGTCTGTGTCAGCAGGCTTGAAGAACAAAACTTTTTTCTTTCTATAGTCATCTAAGAGTGAACAGATGCATGTTTAATGATTTGCAGACAGAATAAAAGACTAAGAAAATGGAGGAACAGTTGGTCTAACCATGCATTTACCCAAGGAAGCTATTTCCATTTAAATCAAAAGGCATTGCTTACCTGAGCAAGTATTTCCCATCTACATAACAACTTGCAAAAATGGAATTGAAGTAATCCCAGTAAAGTATTACTTAAGAGTAAATGGACAACAGATAAATAATCTGTCAATTTTACAAAAATCTTATATCTGACAGTATATTAAAAGTATCGCATGGAAATCCTCCTGTGGAATCAACTTTTGAAATATTCTCCATGTGAGAGAGCACTTTCTCCCTGCTGTATTTGTTGTTAATGTCTGGCTTTTGAATTGCAATTTCCTTGTTTTGCCAATTTAATTATGGGGCTAAGTTTGAAACAAATTTTTCTCCATTGTGCATTCTATCTAGGATATAATTTTATCTAGTATACTTGTCTTGAAAAATCTATTTAGGAACATAGTTGGAATAAACATTTATATACATTTACAAGTTATCAAGGCATTTAGATGTTCACCTACTACATGAGTCAAACTACATGAAAGCAATTTGTGTTCAAACAGTTCACTGTTTAGGTAAGGACAAAGGTAATTGTGGATTTTGGCAAGGACAATGTTTCTTATTTAATAGACTTCCCACAAAATTCACCTAATTAAGAGCTGTCTTTAAACAAAAGATACTAGTGTTGAAAATACAGAACCTTAGGAGTTTCAGGTAGTCACATTGCGATACACTAGCATCAAGGGAGAAAGTATATTCTTATTTTCAGGAGGATCATGAAACCTGAGGGCTGCTTCTGGCAATTCACCTAGATGCCCTTTTTCCCTTTTATCAGTTCCACTGTGTTTTACAAAATGTACAATGGCCTGTGGTGGCAGAAGATCACCCACAGAGTATAAATCTGAGTCCAGCAGTGCACAGAATACACATATGCCAGGCATAAGTCTCAGGAGGGACAGAAAGTAACTTCTTCAGAATTAAAAGTAGAAGGGCCAGATTGTGACATTGGCCTACACTGGAGGTGGTATAGAGTGATATTTGCTTGTGGGAAAACACACTGAGACTTCCTGATTTCTGTAGGAGTTCCCAGTCCTCTTTAGATGGTGTGCTTATACTATTACACCGTGGTATTTTAGTAAGATCTTTCCGATATGTCAAAGCAACCATAACATCAAAGGGGAACAAGAATAAAGAACAGCCTGAAGTGGTATCATGCACACAGGTGGCAACAGAACCCTTTTCGCCTTCTTCATTCCTGTGGGTATTCATCAGGACCAAGAACAATCTGTTGTTTCTCGGGTTTAGCTACATAGTTTTAAAAAAACTACCTACTTAGAAATAAATGATAGCAAACTAAGTCACCGTGAACTTTTTACATCTGTTCAATACATAATAATGAAGTGCAGGCTCACGGAATCCCCTCATTTTGCCAAGTCATTAGTTACATTGGCAAAGTTGATTTCAGGAAAAGGCAATGACATTGGACTGAAAATGATATTTACTCCCTAGTTCTGTTACATCGTTTTATTATTATAAAAGTAAGTTCTAAGCCTCAGATTTCTGATGCCAGAAAGTATACGTAGCCAAGCAGGACGGAGGAGTGGATGTTGTTCCTTGAGAAAAGTAGGGTCTTGCTTCCACTGCAGAATGAAAGCAGTGAGGGGAAAATAAGACAAATATATAATACTGTGGAACTTCATATTCATAAATTCAGGAGGCTTAAAAATAAGCTAGTAAAATGTAGGCACCCGAGACAACTGTGCTTTGCTGGTGAAAGTACTTGACTTAACTGATGTTGTTTCCCACCCAGCAAGTCAGAATCATTTGCTCTTTTGTGGTAAAAAGTTATTCATTTTTACTCAGAATTAAAAGACACAAAAAATTGATAACAAACAAATAAGGAAGCACAAACAAAGCAAAGTGCAGAACAAGGAAACCACATAGTTGTAGCTGCTACCACCTTATTCAGAAAATTAGTAGGTGGGATTCTATGGAAGACAGCTCTGAAGGGCAGGGGAGCTCATAAAAACTGGCAGGCCTTTAAAGATGACATCCTCCAAGTACAAGAATAGTCCATCCCAATATTAAGAAAACAAGCAGACATATCAGAAGACCATCTTAGCTAAGCATGAAACTCAAGGCAGAGCTCCAACGAAAAAAGGCACTATACATGAGGTGGAATCAGGGACAGGCTACAAACAGTGGTGTTAGGAAATCCAAAGCTCAGTCAGAGTTGAGAGTTGCCAAGGAACATTAAGGGCAACACGATCTTCTACTGCTACATTCATAGTAAAATGGTGAATAAGGAAAACACGGGAACATTTGTGGGCCTTCATTGCACTAATAAACCTTAATGTCCTTGACTAGCTTCACCTGGGGTCTATCCACCACATTCCTTTGCCTACTGCTCCAGGAACTGCATTTCAGCTCATGTCTAGACGTTTAGTCCTTGCCTGAGCTGCATCATGTATCCTTGTTTCAACTCTTGTCTCTGGTCCTGTTTTCTGGCTGAACTTCTACGTTGTAGAAGTGGATAACCCCCTCTGACCCCTTTTGGTTGTTCCATCTCCTGCTGCTAGATGGACCTTCGACCTGGCATACTATCTCACCTTGTCTGGAGACAGATTCAGGCTGGCCTAGCAGTAGCCTGCTAGTACCTCAGAGTAGTTACCAAGAGAATGGAGCCAGGCACTTCAATGGCGTACGATAGAAGCACAAAAGACAACAGGCATAAGTTGAAATAAGAGATGTTCAGACCAGGTATAAGGAGAAACTTCTACCCTATGAGGACAGACAGGCAGTGGAGCAGATTGCCCAGACGTTGTGCAGTCTCCATCCTTGGAGGTTTAAGACATGACTGGATAATGCCCTGGGCAACCTGGTCTGACCTTGTAGCTAACTCCCTTCTTAGCAGGGGATTGAACTTGAAACCTCCTGAGCCCCGTTCCAAGCTGAATTACCCTATGATCCTACAATTCTATCCCTAAGAATATCGAGGTTCCCACTTGAAGCACACCTGTCTGTGTTGTTACAAGGCAAACCCTGTAATGAAAGTTCATGTTTTAAATATTATGCTTATTACTCTTAGCAATCCTTTTCATGGTGTGCATATATAGAATCAAAAAGCTTACATTCCACATAAGACAAAATGTAACAAGTGTATGTAAAAGACAGAGTGCTAAAAGACAACAATTCTACTGAACACAAGATTACACAAACCACAGAAACAGAGAGGAGGCTGGACTTAAGGCTTGGGGAAATTTGCTAATTATTAAAAATATTTCTAAAAATAAAAACAGTAGGTATTATGAATAGTCATTTTAGGTCATCTGTAAATCAGTTATAACTTAATGGATCATAATTGTGTTTGTATTACATAAATAATCAACCTAATCAAGGGAATGATAAAAAATGGAAAAGAAAAAAATATCCCCAAATCTACTGGAAGAATGGCTACTCCAATGGTTACTGGAACACAAGAAATGTGGACTTTGTAACATATCACATCATAGGCCTTTTCTCTAACTCTACCATATTCCCCAAAGAAGCGGAAGTAGTTCTCTTCCAACAGTATTTCTCCACCTTTTTTTTCCCTAAGTTTGCTCTCTCTGCTGTGCTCTTCACCACCTACGATCCTCCATTCTTTCTAGGTTGCTGCCATGACCACGTGTGCCCTCCCAGTTGCATGTCCTGCCCTGGTATCCCAGTCTATTGGCTATCATCCCACACAGTTACGCTCGCACGCCTCACAGATGAGGTATGTTTCGTCATTTGGGAACCAGTCTCGCACCTATCACTGTCTTCCAAAGAACTTGCACCAAACAATTGCAACTTCAAACTAGCTAAAATTAATTGAGTGTTCTTTGAAATCTAAATATGCTGAATCTTGGAAATGCCTCAAAGCAAATCTCTGGTTCTCTATATAATCTGCTAGAATCATTGTCTTTTTTCCAAATGCCTTACAAAATGTTTGGGGGTTTTGGTCTTTGTTTCATTGACTTTTTAGATATCTAGCTTAACATTGACAACTGAGACAAATTTTCGTTAGCACCGGATCTGAGGAAACTCCAAAACTGGTAAAGAAACTCCTCATAATATATACTTTAATGGTGATTGTCACTTAGATTATTTTGACATAGGATAATACTAATGCAGAATTAAACAAGCATAAGAGAAAAACTTATGACAGGAATTACACTATTAGTAATAAAATGCCATATTCTTATTTTTAAGTCTCAGGAAGAGCACTTTCCTTTTCCCCCACAATATATATACTATATTTAACATATATAATACATATAATATATAATATTGATATAGTTTCAGAATTAAAATGTGCCAGCCATCTGAGGAAATTCACTCTAAAGGAATCTAGCAGTCAAAATGAGAAGCCACATGAGAAGCCAGCCACAGAAGAACTCATACATTATTTAGCGCTATTATCTTTACATAACAGTAACTAACATGGATTAAGATTTAGAGTTTGATTTTTAACAAAAAGAGTTTTGAATGCAATTGTTTGAGCTATTCAAGAAATAGCTTCATGTCACAGAAATCAATAGGAAAAGCAGCACAGAAATTTTATAAGATAAAAATTTATCTTTTGAAAGATAAGATAACTTCTTAATAAGATAACTTCTTAGGCCTTCCCCCCATTACACTGGGGGGGCTAAGAAGTTAAGGACAGAAGAATAAAGTACTGTGACTCATAGACCTCTTCTTCTGAAACCCGTATGTTTGACTCATTCAATTCCCTTTCTTCCACAGAGATGATAATTGTTCCATACTATGCAAGCATATGAGACTAATAATAGCATCCATCGTCATAACCATGCTATTAAGGCAGATGATGACAGCAGGAGTAGGAAGAGAACAGCATTGTACATAAATCACACAAGTCTATCAGGAAAAAAAAATTACAGAAGGATTCATTGCAAATCCCATGCATTGGCTTCTCCTAGAGTCTCAGTAAGGAAAGAATCAAAACCTGGATCTTGTAACTGGTTCCGTTATCAGCAGAAAGGGCAAAAGAGAAAGTTACAGGATGAGAAACAAGGTGCTGCAGAAGTTCAATCAACGGGGCAACAAGCTTCAAGGAGTAGCAAGAGACAAAAAAGCCACAGGAAGAAATTAAATTGTTCTATCTATAGCATGATAGCTAGAGAGTATGACAAAGTGTTAGAAGAATAAATGTTTTCCCTAAAGCAGAAATGTCAGTGTATCCTCACTAGACCTATCTGTGTGCCAAGAGCTTCAACAGTTCCAAGAAGGTGTATAGTAGTATCCAGTCTATCATTTCAAATGTAAGAAGTGATTTTGAATCACTGAGGCCTAATATTATAATATGAAGGTCAAGAGATTCAAAAGAAAAGAACAATATATGCTGCTGTAGGTAAGAGAGATCTGAAAAGAAAACAATAGGAGTGAAGTGAGAAGGAAACAGCACTATATTGACTGTTAATTAATTAATCGACTCTTACTTAATTTTAAGTATTTTTGTGGTTTAACCCACAGGTAGCTAAAACAACCACACAGCCATTTGCTCATATCCCACAAACACAGCGGGATGGGGGAGAGTATTGGAAAAAAAGGTAGAACTCCTGGGTTGAGATAAAGACAGTTTAATAGGACAGAAAATGAAGATAATAATAATAACAACAACAACAACAATGATGATGATAAAAGAACATACAAAACAAGTGAATGCACAGCACAACTGCCCACCATCCGCTGACCGACGTCCAGTGAGTTCCCAAGCCGCAGCACCTCCCCGGCCAACTCCCCCAGTTTATACACTGGGCATGACATCATATGGTATGGAACATCCCTTTGGCCAGCCTGGGTCAGCTGTCCCGGCTGTGGCCCCTCCCAGCTCCCCATGCACCCCCCTGCTCTCTCGCTGGCAGGGCAGCACGAGAAGCTTGACAGTCCTTGACTGCTCAACACCAACTAAAAACTTAGTCCGTTATCAACACTATTTTCATCCCAAATCCAAAACACAGCACTGTACCAGTTACTAGGAAGAAAATTAACTCTATCCCAGCCAAAACCAGGACAAGTATGAATAGGAATCAGTAAGGAACAGCAAGTTAAAATTGACAGATTCTCAATGGCAAAAGTTCTCTAAGGCAGAAAATAGGAGGCAGGTGTACTTGTCATGACAGAATTTCACAGCCGAAATGATAATGCTGTATTCTGTCAAAAGTCAAACATCTACTTCTCAGCATGCCTTCCCTAGAAGTTGAAAAGGGGAGTGCTTTAGAAAACTGGAATGCTAGGGTTGAGTTGTGGGTAGCCAACCCAGACACAAGCTGTTAAACACCACAGAGAAGAGCAAAAAAAGAAAAAAAATAAAGGAAAGCAGTTTCACTTTGAAAGTATCAGTGCTGCAAATCAAAAAGAAATTGACACAGAATGAATTAAAAAGACACAGGTAAATGGTTTCCAATTACAAATATGTTTTAGAGAAGAGCAATGTAGAAGTTCTATGAGTTAACAGTAAAGACCACAGATAATTAATCTACTCTAGATATTATTAAAAGACTAAATAGTCATGTATGTAAATGATTAATATTTAAAGGCATGTTATGACCTGCTTAATTATCATTGATTGATCAATGCTAACAAGTGATTAATCAATGAATCTCTATAGAATTGAAAGAAGAAAAGTTCCTACCTGAAAATAAGAAGCAGAAATAATACGCAGAAACAACTGAATATAGGGAGATACTATTTGGCAAGAAATATAATTCAATCCCAATACACAGAGTACTATGAAGACTGACATCCTTCCGGAGACCTGTAGTGTCAAGAGGACATGGCAGAGGTGCTGCCAGACAGCCAGGCAGGGCTGAGATTGCATGGAATGATACCAATGGGCAGGTAAGAGCAGGAGAGGTGTGATGCTGACATCAACCAAAGTTTGGTGCCGGTAAAATCTGAAACTCAAACTACATCACACAAATAGCTGTCAACAGTAAAGTCAATGATACAGTACAGCAGTGCGAGTATGACTCACTTCTTGAAAAAGGCACAAAGTGATAAATTTCCAGAATTACTTATATTAAAAAAACAAAAACCAAAAAAAACCGCAAAAAAAACAGAAAGAAAAAAAAAGGATATTCACTTTATGCCATAATATTTGCTAAAGCAGCAAAACAGCTTTCAGATATTCTAAATAGGCACAGGTGCACCATTCAACAGCTTTCCTTTGAGGCGATACAGATGGAGCTTGGCAAGAACTCTGACACGGTAGACCAGGGGTCAGGCGAGGCCGGCTGTGCGCGCACAGCAGCCACAGGATGAGGGGGAGAAATGCATGATACAAACACCATCACTGCAGGGATAACACTGAGTGTCAAAAAGGCACGGAAGTTGACTAAAATTGTAATCACTCTGGGGAAAGCACACATTGTTAGGGTGCTATACCAAACAAATCTGCAGATGTGATGAGGGTATGGAGCACCTTAGGGACGACCGTGGAATAAACAGCAGCCAGCTTACATTGCGTCACCTTCTTCTGACCAAAAGGACCAGAGAAGAAATGTTTCCTATGCAAAGTACAAATCAGGAGAAAAGCAGAAAGATGAATCAGTCCGAATCGATCATCTCAATGATAGCTATAGCAAAGAACAATACAGGAAAGAAATCGAATTTTTATATGGCCAAATATCTTAATAATGTACTATTGTAGGAATCCTACAGCCACCACTAAAGGCAGGGTGATATGACATTCAGGTTGCTATATTCACTGTATAAGGTGATCAAGTGAGGCACTGGCAAATGAAGCCGGATTAGAGAAGCAGCCTGCCAACCTGCAGCATGTCATTTGGCAGTTGCTGATTCTTGTAAATGCCCTTTGTATCTCATCTGCAGAAGGTGGCGATTTTTTTTTTTTACTTTTCCAGAAGAAAGCACATGAGGTGCTGGAAGGACTGCACAGACTTGATGTCATAACTGACAAAATTCCAAAGTATAAGTTCGCAAGTCAGCAATATAAGAAAAAATTCATAGCACCGCCTAAAAAAGTATTTGCAATATACAGCTGAACCTGCACTCAAAAAAGCAAGTGAGAATCGCAGACGTCAAAAACATTTTAGGAAAGAAGTAGCAGACATGAAGCAGGATCAAAGGGAAAATAATCAATAGATTTTCCAGTATATCCACAATTTGTGAAATATTTTGGGAGAGAGTAAAAATGCCTAATGGCATGACTTTGTACTGTAAGGGTTGACATTTGCCACAGCATTAATATTCAGTTAATGAAAATGCCTAGAACTTCAGCAGTTTGTGTATCCTGTGGTTTTGTAAACCTCATTCTCTCTCCATGCATGTCCTCCTTACTTTATGTTACTTTTATCCTGCATGTTGTAAAAAAGTAAGCACTGAATGCAGAATTAATACTTTCACCTATGTACTGCCATATCATTAACTTCAAAATACCTAGTATACTTTGGAGTAAATAAAGCAAATCCCAGAATGAGTTAGTTTTGTTAGGATCCTCCTGCATAAAAGACTATTACAATCCTGTTTTCCAAATTTCTAGAAGCTTAAAATATTGTAAAAGTCAGGAAATTTGCAGAATTGGAATTCAGATGTTATATAATTACTTTTCAGAGTTTTCATCTCTACTGCATTTTAAATTTAACACCTATTCTTCCTAGATATAAGAAAATAGATGAATATGTCAGCCTTAAAGAAGATGTTCTAGCTTGTTATTACACAATAATTTCCAATGTATACCCCAGTATTAGTAACTACAAAAAGAAATATTAGTTGTTATGCAATAGATTTAAAATAATTTCAGAGGCTATTGAGATTAGCATATGCTTTCACTACTGAGCAAATACGTCACAGATGGCAGGCTTAAAAATATATGGTTGCGAACAAAGACTGAAAAAACAATGGTTGTTTAGTTCAGGAAATGGAAGATTTCAAGGACAACTTGCTTTCAAATAAAGGAATGGCACTCTACCCGGGTTCATAATCAATCGTTTTCCAGGAAACTGGGGAAGATTGACAAAGACATAATTTTCATTTACAGCAAAGACATGCATTGGACACTGTGAGGAATATTTTCTAACACTAAATGTTGAAATACCAGAATAAGTTCATAACTTGAAAAAAAAAAAAAACATAGGGAGAGGTTAGATACACTTAATTTTTTGTCACTGAATAGACTAAGATAATCTCTTGAAGTAATTTTGAGTCCTATATTACTATGATAACTCCCAGAAGCAATTCAAGGGTTGTTATATTTTCTTTCCACTTAATATTTTCATAAGGCAATTCTTTTAATATATTTAGGCATTTGTCTCTGTTACTGATGAATTTCTCACTTTGTTATCTATATATTGAAATTGAGATTATAGTTGAGTTAAAAATACATATTTTAGGTCTTTTCAGGTTTTTTTATGATCAAATCACTAATGAGTGAGTAAAGCTCCTTTTAGGTTTGTGATATTTCTTTCTGAATAGCCTTCGTATTTCTGAACAAAGTTTGTAAATTGGTCCACTTCTTATGATCTTTTGCCTCCTAACACAGTATTTGTGACTTCTTAAATATATTTTTCATAAATCAGTAACACACCCCTCCAGATTTTGTTTCAGTTTTTGACAGTCTAAGTTATCTAAGTCTGCTGGAACAGAGAGTAAAGCTATTTCATTGTCAGTCAAATCTTAATCTACTACTGAACTTTTCTTGAACTGTGTAATAGTCTGTGTACAGATTATATCTATTGCTCTTTGAGTGCTTCCCAATTTCAGTATTCCAGTCATTCGCTCAAAGTTTAAATTTGTTTTTATGATACAAATCTATGCCTGGTTGTAAAGCTTTGATATTGATGATCCTTGTTGTTGGCATGTCCTAGTCCGTTGCAGTGAATTACAATGGAAGAGAAACTTACTGAGGCAGTTTTGTCTTCTCCTTTATTTTCTTTTTGTATGTCAAACTAATGGAGACAGACCAATCTCACTTGTATGAAAATTCTAGGTAGGAGGATGTATCCACAAAATGAAAACTTCTTGGAGTATCATGAGTAAGACCCTGCTTCCAGAGAAAACAGATAGCAAACGGATCCTTGTGGAGAGAAGGATGACACCAAAACAACCAATTCAGCAAGAACAGCTGTTATACAGAGCAAACAGCAGAGTCAACACACAGTCTAAATCCTAAAGAAACAAAACGTTAAAAGAAACAAGTGTTTGCAGAGGCATGGCTATTCTTCCAGACTGTGAAATAAAAGAAACTGGTTAATAGTAGGTTTACTACAAATCACATTTAATGTTTTCTTCTTGCCTATATAGCAGGTTCTCTGGAATATGATGATCATGCGGCTGAGTGAAGGATTATTTTATCTGTATATTATGTTGAAAGTCAAAGCTAATGTTCTATGAATGCATACGATTCTTACCAACAGACAGTATAGCGTGCCTAGAGCAAGTACAACTAGTGCACATGCAACATAACATTTCCTGTAATACCTAAAATTACGATAACTTCAAACAATGTTACAGAATGGCAAATACTTCAAGATTTAAGCCTAATGAAATCAAAGATACATAGACTTAAAACTACCATTCAAGTTCTGTCAGCCATACTATTAACTTAGTAGGGTATTTTTCATGTTGAATAGATTCTACTCATAAATGTCACCACAGGTGTATTTGTTCACCAGAACGTGTGTTAGTAATTTCAAACCTTTGAGCAAAGATCCCCCACTGTGACACTTCTGCTGCGATTGGGATGTCAGCGTGTTTTGGGATTTCAGCTACCATGGCAGCTAAAATCCCAGGAGGAAGTTAAGATTTATGTACTAGTTTTTAGTAACTCCAGATGTAAGGAAAAAAATGGGAAGCAAGAGAGAAAGAGGGAAAGAGAAGGGGGGGGGGAGAAAGAGAGAGACACGAAAAGAAAGACAGCAAGAAAGAATGAACAACTAGCTTTCCGAGTCCAGCAATAATTAATAATTATTCCTTAAATCAGTAGCCACTTCTCAGCAGTATATCCTGAACTCCTTTAATGCAAGCATCTTTCATTTTGAATCCAAATTATCTGGGTATCCCACCATAAATAGGAATTGTCATTCAATTAATAATAGGTGTAAAGAAGCGTAACACTGTAGAACAGTTACCACAATGCTTGATTTGTTTGATTTATTCCTGCTGTTTTCTAGTCAGTTTGGAATGATGAATGCTTTCTTTTCATTATTCTCCATTTGGAGCTATGCTTCTCATTTTCTCTCTCATGTTGAGTTGGCAAAAGGTGAGAATTCACATTTGGGACAATTGAATTATCAAAAAAAAAGAAATGATTTTCAGCTACGGACAAATATATTATTCCTTTTTTTTTCACAGAATCACAGAATCACTAAGGTTGGAAAGGACCGTCAAGATCATCAAGTCCAACCATTAATCCATCACCACCATGCTCCCTAAACCATGTCCTGAAGCGCCACATCCACACGTTTTTTGAACACTTCCAGAGATGGCGACTCCACCACCTCCCTGGGCAGCCTGTTCCAATGCCTGACCACCCACTCAGCGAAGAAATTTTTCCTAATATCCAATCTAAACCTCCCCTGGCGCAACTTGAGGCTATTTCCTCTTGTCCTGTTGCTGGTTACTTGGGAGAAGAAACCAGCGCCCTCGTCACCACAACCCCCTTTCAGGTAGTTGTAAAGAGCGATAAGGTCTCCCCTCAGCCTCCTCTTCTCCAGACTGAACAACCCCAGTTCCCTCAGCCGCTCCTCATAAGACTTGTGCTCCAGCCCCCTCACCGGCTTCGTTGCCCTTCTCTGGACATGCTCCAGCACCTCAACGTCCTTCTTGTAGTGAGGAGCCCAAAACTGAACACAGGATTCAAGGTGTGGCCTCACCAGTGCCGAGTACAGGGGCACGATCACTTCCCTACTCCTGCTGGCCACACTAGTTCTGATACAGGCCAGGACGCTGTTGGCCTTCTTGGCCACCTGGGCACACTGCTGGCTCATGTTCAGCTGGCTGTCAACCAGCACCCACAGGTCCCTTTCCGTTGGGCAGCTCTCCAGCCACTCCTCCCCAAGCCTGTAGTGTTGCATGGGGTTGTTGTGACCCAAGTGCAGGACCCGGCACGTGGCCTTATTAAACCTCATACGGTTGACCTCTGCCCATCGATCCAGCCTGTCCAGATCCCTCTGCAGAGCCCTCCTACCCTCCAGCAGATCAATATTCCCACCCAACTTGGTGTCATCTGCAAACTTACTGAGGGAGCACTGGATCCCCTCATCCAGATCATCAATAAAGATATTAAACAAAACCGGCCCCAGAACCGAGCCCTGGGGAACACCTTCTTTCTTCCTATGAAACCTTGCCAGCCCCTCTCACACAGTGACAGAACCTTCTTTGCATGATCAAAATACAATACAATGTGCTACAGTCTTTTTTTATTTGGTGGCATTTCTAGTTACATAAATATTTTAAATTAATAAAAATAGGAATTCCTAACTGTTTTCAATTTAGGTTTTTCACCTATTGTGATTTTTATGTTTTAAGAACTTTAACATGTAACAGAAATGTGTTGGATTTGGTGTTTCTTTGATTGGTGATGTCACTGGACTTACAAATTCTCTCACAAAGGTTACATTTTTGATTCAAGTGGTCCAGTAATCTGAAAATTGTCTAGTCTTACAAATAACTTTACTCCCTGCCTATGTGTAATTTCACAGGGCAGGCTTCATACAAATTGTGTCACTGCAGAATCAGTTTCCAAATTCTTCAAGTCAGCCTAACTAATGATTTTAGTGTTGATCCTTTGCTGAGCTTCATGCAATGACTTCTCTGCATATACAAAGCCGCAGTGGTGTTAGCACTGGGTTTGGGGCTGTACTTGCTTTTCAAGTCATTGGGTGCTACTTCCAATTAAAATCACTGGATTGAAATTAAGATGCCACTTAGGGAAGTGGTCACAGTTTTCCATGCTTCAGAAACTAATCAGGAAATTCTGAAAAGATAATATGAAGGGAAAACAGATGAGTGGAAGGTAATGTGAGCAGCAACAGTACTCATGATCTCCATCTTCAGTTTTTCTCTTGGTGTTTCTACAGCCTGTTTGAACTCCCACATAATCCCTCTTTGACTTCATTTTTTCTGCCAACTTTCCCTGACCATGACATTTTTTCTCTCTTCAGTTCAGTCTCCAATTTTTGAAGCAGAATATAATACTGGATATCTGGTTCCATTTTAAAGGAAAAAAATGGAAAATTATTACTGTCTTCCCAAGACAGCCTCAGCTACACCTTTAGAAGAAAGCAGAGTTGCAATTTCTCTGCATAATGTCAGGGTGGCTTTGGTTCTGCTGAAAACTGCTTACAGAAGAGGTAACATGCTGTGACAGTGCCTCACAACATGGCCGCCAGCTTTGTAGGAAGAGCTGCCAGGACTGGCTTGCTGCAAAACTGGAGGAAAGAAGCACCTAGATGTCGAAAGTGTAGGGGACATTTCCGCTACAGTTGCTTGAAAGGGAATCCTTCAGGCTTATCCTTGATTCTTCTGATACAGTTTTAGAAGTTTGAACCCACCTCTTAAATCCACCAGAGAGGGGCTGGAAGTCCCCAATGGATTTCCTAAGCTTCCCCATACACAAACACCGTGTAGCTACAACTCCGTGTAGCTAATTATGTTGTCCAAGTCAAACACATATACATATAATTAAAAAGTAGAAAAATGCGTATGTATTACTAACTAAAAAAATATGTAGCAAGAATGTCCATCACAACTTTTTTTCTGTTGTCTATATCCCACACAATATTCCTTAGTCTTATTTGCTCAGTCCTAGATACAGTGTTACAGCATGAGATGCTCTTCCTTTCTGCTTACAGGACAGGTCAATGGTTATGATTCTATGATTCTATTGCCTTTTGGTCTACTTTTACCTACTGCCTCTAGTTCCCTTTTCTGTAACCATAACAGAAGGTAAAGCTTCCACGTATGGAAAGCTTTAAACATCTGTAACTGGTGTGATCGCACTAACATGTACGTAACTGCCCCTGCTGTTCCCTAGCTGTTGTACAGGGCCATCACCTCCCCTCCACTGAGTGATCTCAAAGCACACGCTGCTGAGAATGGACCCATATTTAAGCATCTGTCTATTAAACTACACATCTTACAAGGAGGCACGAATACAAACAGCATTATGGCTAGTAGAAAGATGGGTTTCTTCAAGATTTTTTTTCTCTTCTTTCCCTGAAACAAGTCAGTCTTGGGATATAATGGCCAGGGGCATGAAGGCTGGTGCACGGTAAAGAAACCAGAAGCAGTTGTATGAATGGATGGCAGGAATCTTGCTAGTCTCTTAACAAGATACACTAGTATTTAATACCAAGAGAATTATGATGGTATCACAAGAATTGTCAGTGCTGATTTTTCATATTTTGTATCTTCCAGGCAGGTAATATGTTTATATACACACTCCCACATAGTGAATACACAGTGTATTTAATGCAATAGTGGAGTTAACTGAACCGAGGTTACATGCCAGCTTTTTAGTGATGCACAGTAACACTATGAAAGCCATCTGTTAAAACTGTGGTAAGACTATAGGCAGTTAAACTGCTAAATGTTATTTGCCTGTCTTTTTTAGTTCTCCCTTCTGTTCACTGAGGCTCACTGGAGCATGTGTAGTATTCTGTAACTCACTGAAATAGGAAGTACAGTATTCAGACTAATCAGCTATCAGAGAAACAGTATTATTTTGTCATTTTTCCTAAATAAGTCTCAGAGCAATTGAGAATGATGCTACCTGGAGGTCACTGTTATTGCTTGGCTCTCCAGTGGTGGCCAGCTCAGAATTTAGGAACTTACATAGCATTACTCATTCCAAAAGTATGCTTGCTCTTGTGGTATGAAGAAAGTGGTTAGCCAGAAAAGAAGTACTGGTTAAGGTCAAGTCTGAATTGTTTGATAGCAATTCCACTTATCTCATCAAGATTTTTTCCCTAAGGGAGTTCTTCTCCAGAAAGACTGATGTCATCTTCTTCAAGCAACTGCATGCTTCTGTGCTAAGTCACTCAAGCTAGCTCAACAAAATGAACCGAAGTTGGAGGGAAAACAACAACATTGTAAGAGGAAGGTGTGCACTCAAAACCGGCATATTGTTTATAGCTTTTTCTTCTTTCTATTCTGAAGTAAAAATCTAAAAGCTAGAGAATAAAAGATAGTGTGGAAAAGTAGTAGCTTTAAGACTAAACCTAGTAATATCCCTAAAAACCAAGGACACTTACGGAAATTGTTGCACCCTTCTCACCTAAGAAAGTTTAAGGGTTTTTTTCACCAAATAAATTACAGTTACAAAAAAAAATCCACTCTTGAACACCCATGTTTCTGCCTGAGTTCTTCTACCAGTTGTGTGAAACATTCAGAAAAACTGAAACCTTGTTTTCTTTCAAGATATCAATCAATCAAACTCTTCTAGTATAGAATCCATAGTTTGTAAGTAAGATATCAAATGTTATGCCACCAAGACAGGTTGTAAAGTATAAAGCCCCACACTTCGTATGTTATAATTAAAGTAAGCTATATTAACATTAACAATAAACTTTTTCAAAAGCCCCAGTTTTCTTGCCTGCCAGAACTGACGTTTAATGCAAGTCCCCACAAAATGCAATGAAAAGAAGTACTGGTTAAGGTCAAGTCTGAATTGTTTGATAGCAATTCCACTTATCTCATCAAGATTTTTTAATACAGGTTCTAAGAAAAGGTTATTTGCATTCACCTTCCTTTTACCAATGGAAAGAGAACAAGACTAATATGGGGTAAGAACATGGCTTCATAAACTAATTTCAGATCGTTCTAGCTACCTCTTCAGACACTGCAGATACTAGCTTTGCTAGTGTGTGTGTGTGTGTGTATATATATATATATATATATAGCCTGCTGACATTTTGAAAAATAATACGTACTACTTTTTGGAATTAGGTCTTCAAACTGTTTTGAGACACTTTCACTTAAAAAAAGCGGGTTATATTTTCTTTCTATTTGAGCCCAATAAAGGGACACCTACAAATGTGAGTCACCAACAGAAAACATATTTTCCATCAAGGTCACAGGATTTTCTAACAGACCTTGCCAGTCTGCTAAAAGCCAAAGGCCCTAATCCTTACAATTCTAACATGTAGTCTCAACTTTATTGCTGTGCATCCTATAGAAGTTAGTAACACTTCTTACAGTGGAAAATATGTACATGAATATTTACAGGATTGTTACCTGGCTATGCATGGGGATAGTTTGTTAGATAAGGAGAGAAGGAAACAAGCACCCTTGTACTCATACCTAGGTGTATAAAGTGGTGACATATTCCAGCAAATTCCTGAAAGAAGTAGTTTATATATGAAGTGACAGTTCTAAGTTTTATAGGCTCCCTAATAAACCACCAGACCTGTATTCTGACAGCAAAAATCACAGGATCACAGAATCATTAAGGTTGGAAAAGACCTTTAAGATCATCAAGTCGAACCACCAACCCAACACCACCATGCCCACTAAACCACATCCTGAAGTACCACGTCTACACGTTTTTTGAACACCTCCAGTGATGGTGACTCCACCACCTCCCTGGGCAGCCTATTCCAATGTTTGACTGCTCTCTCAGTAAAAAAAGTTTTCCTAATATCTAGTCTAAACCTCCCCAATAACAGGCTTAATACTTGCTTGAAAAGCACATGTATGAAATCTTAAAGTAAACACTAGCATTGATCAAGTTGCATATATAAGAGGAGTCAAAGGGTCTGTCTGGCCACTAAACTCCATGGCAGATACAGCAGAGGAGATAGCCTTCCTGACTTTGTACAATGTGATATCTTTAAATAAGGTGAACCAGAGGAATTCCAACCATTTAAATGAGAAATTAAATCCTTATACATGTTACAATTTTTGGATAAGAAAGTAGTTCAGGAATGCTGGATAACTTTAATGATTAATGTCTGTGATGCCTATACATATACCTCTCAAGGGTAAATTTTCTGCATGGTTCATTATTAATGGAAATTGCATGCCTAACTCCCTGTACACCATGCAGAAAATGTGCTGCTTTACACGATCATGATAGAAAAAGTAGGAAAATATTTATTCTCCTATTTTAAAATTATATTCAAAGTATCTCTGATAAGAAGTTAATAAATATGCAAAACAGCTGAAGAGAAAAATAAGTAAAAATGGAAAGAGGTTCTAGCAACAATTTATTCTTGACACAATAAGGTGATTTGCAGTATCTTAATGTAAATAAAAGCATTCTTTAAGGTTACATCTTATACTTTCAAAACACAGAGTATATTTTCTTTGTTTCTCCAGTAGTAATTATATAAGTTTACATAATACATATTATGTACTTAAAACTCCTATTAGAGAAGAAAAGAAAAAAACCCAGATAATCTTTTTTGTACATTACTGAAACATATTGAGAAAGCATTTCTAGGGAAAACAAGATATAGAATCACAGCAGTTTAATAAACCTTTATATGAAGGAGTACCGCATTTTAAAAATGTTGACTGTTGATCAGACAGGCCTCCCTTCAAAATGCTGGTAATTTAAATATTTAGTTTCCAGATAGTTTTGCTGAAGTCCAAACTATACCTTGTCACTGCCTTACATATGAAATTTCAGTCAAATAAAACATAGAATCATGGAATATTTCAAGTTGGAAGGGACCTGCAGAAGACCTATCACAATATTAAGCATAACATCAAAGACTGGGAAAAATGTTTTTTCAAATGAATAAAATATTCTTTACAATATGAAATACACAAAAATATATCATGAAAAAGCAGATAAACAACAGTGAAGGACAGAAAAAATTCCCACAAAAATGAGTATTGTAGTAGAAACAAAGCAACCTTGGGAAGTGGGATACACCAGGACTAAATGGAAACAAAACATGATTATGATTTGCTTACAGAGGATTGGATGGGTGAATAATGATGTGACAAAGCCCATCAGAAGAGTCAAAGCTAGAACAGATTCCTAACAGACACAGAAGAATCTCATACAAAATAACATAGTAAAATGGGGAATGGAATTCAGTATCAGGGAATGCAGAAGAATGTATGTGCAGCTGAAACAAAACCATCCCCGACATATTATATACACACACAGCCTCTTCCTCTCCTTTCCCCCAATGTACATACACAAATACACAGAGAAAAGCAACTTCCGTTCAGGCATCGCCTAGTCACTGCCTGGTTTTCTACTGAAACACTGATAGCGTTAAATAGCAACAAAGTAATGTTAGAAAATATCAAGAAACTAAATGAGAACAAAACAAAACCACAACATACCGCCGTATGAATCTATGGTTACCCACATTTTGAATACTATCTGTCTGGCCACTGCTTCTCAAAAAGCATACAGAATAACTGGGAAAGATACAGAGCAAGTCATAGGGAGATTGTAGGCACAGTACGCCTTCTTACCAAAGAGAGATTGAACAGAATGGGACCTTTTATCTTGGAGAAGAAGATGGAAGGAATGTTTGTCCAAGGTGTAAGAAAATGATGAAGGGGTGATGAACTGAATAAAGTGTTACTCACCCAATGAAATTATCTGGTAGTAGACTTAAAACAAGAAATATGCTTAATACAAATAAAAAGAGTATGATTTATACCACACATTCAAAACTGGATGATTTTGCCACAGAATAGGGACAGTTGCAGAAAAAACTCCATTGAGGATGTTAACAAGATGGCTTTGATATAACTTCCATCTCAGGAAAGTCCTACATTGCTACTTCCTAGGAAATGGAGGAACATATCATGAGAAAGATCAACATATTGTTAGTCTTGCCCTCTTCCACTGGACATTTGCCACTGGCCATTGTTGAAACCAGGAGACTGAGAAGGATGGAACTCTGGAACGACATAACTAGGTAATTCCCATATGTCTAGATTTCTACATGAAAAGTCAGACTGGGTGTACTTCCACTGGCTGCCTTTATTCAAGACTGGACTTTCAATTTCTTTATATTTATTAACAACTTATGTTTTTCATAAGTAATAATAACTGTACAGTTAAGCAGTTTCTTAAACCAAGAGAAGTTGTCTACATCACAGTCATAAATGAAGCACATGCATAATATTCAACAATTAGATAAAAATTCTAGTAAATCCCATTGACAGTTCCTATCTGTAAATACTTGAGACATTTCTGGAAAGATTTCACCATTGTTTGCTGAACATTAATAGCATGTTATGCTGTAATTAATACTATAGCTCTACATTACAGAACATCTAAATCTACTACCTATTGCAAACCTGTTCCCTACTTGATTCACAAGCTGTCTCAGGACCTTTTTAGTATCACTGCCCAGAGCACGATTCTTAAAGCTACTAAGGGTGATTCTGTTAGATGCTACTAAGGAACCTCAGTGGTTAGAACCCTCCTATGCAGTTTTCAGCTCTCTCATATGAATAGGCTAAAACTGGGTGTGTTAGTAAAAACAGGGAGGAAAAGCAAAAAGGAAAATAACTTATAACTCTCATTAGGGCTTTGTATAACAAAATCAACTAGAAAGCAGTACAGTGTATAGAACGCATTGATCTATCCTAAAATGTAACAAGTCAGTAACCATATTCTGTAATAAGCCAAGTTTCTGGATGGTCTTCAGATGTAATCTTGTATAGACTATGCAGGCTTGAAAAACCCAAACAAATCCTAGAATGGCTTTGTTTTGTTGCTCTCTGGACATCTGGACAGTGGAATTATTTGCTTTCCCACTTTAAGTGATCCCCTGTCATGTAAGGAAAATGAGAAAGTTTGGTCATAAATTGCTCCAATTTGGAACTCAGCACCACAAATCATCTTTACTTCTGTGGAAAACAAAATAAAATCTAATTGCTTATATTGGGTAAACCTATATACCCACTTTTCATCAGCTTTTTCTGCTTTCCTGCAGAGTGAAAAATACTGCTTGAGACAACACATATGAACATACTAAGTACTATGAAATTAAACAGCAGCTGTAACACTTGTGCGAAATTTAAGCTGCAAAAAGTTGAAGCATCTAATCTTCCCATGTCAATTTATATCCCCAAATCTAAGCAAGGTGATTGAATGATGAGGTAATCTTATTTTTGTGATTTGATATGGTTTTAAATGTAAACTTTTTTTTCCCCATTTCTCTTGGCCATTCCGTATTACTAGTTGGGGAAGTAGGAAAATAATTAATTAAATGGGAGTTTATTATTTTTGTCTAATTTTGCTATCTACTACCACTTGAAAGAACTCTGTTTGAAAGAGTTAAGAGTATGGTCTTACTGTTACAGTAATTTATTTTTCTAAATGAGAAGTGTCCGTTGACTGAGAGGCTCTGTAAATATTTATGTCAGATTCTCTGCAAAACCAGTCCAAGCACTGATGGCATACAGCAGCTAGCTGGAGCCTCCATTTAAACTAAGACAGTTTACATACTGGGTTGCTGGCTGTAAAGAGCTTAACACATCAATATTTAAAACAGTCCACAGCCAGCACACACCTGTAGCATTTTCCTTTTCTGTGAATAGATAGCAAGATTTAAAAATAGAAATAGACAAAAAATATAAACCTATTGGTTCTGTACACTAAGCAGCAAGTATTATTCTCTTGTATTTTGTTTTCTGTCATTCAGGGGCTGAGTAATAAAGCCGGTATTTCAGCAAGTTCCAGTTAAAGAATAAACTTGCATAGCTCCTGATCCATCATATTATCCCACGTGGACCAGAATATCCACTCACATGGAACAGCGAAGGGGTGTAACTCCATCTCAGTGGAACAATTCATGTAAAGGCCACAGTAGTTAATGGGACCATTAAAACATTTACATTTGAACATATGCTACATCTTTTACTCATTTAGTACCTTTGAAAGCTGTACTAGTTAGAAGTTCTTGCATCATGCTGAGGAGACATGGAAAGGACACCAGGACAATAGACTTTCACAAACACATCAGTAAAGCATCCTTGGCATTTCTCCAAGGCTTTGAACCATTAGGAAAAGAACTATTATCATGCTAGTTTTATTGTTATTATGTTAAGTTTAATTGTAAGATTAATAAGCATGAAATACAAAAAAGCAGCTATATTGGAAAAGAGGCTGGACGAGATGTACTGGCTGTAGTACATATGGATATGGAAAGAAAAAGTAAAAGATTTCAGCAAAGTTTCTGCTTTGGTACATTTTTCGCCAATATAAAACACACTATTTGATTTTGTTACCTTCAAGACATCATATAGTTAACGCTATTCATCAGCTAAATTAATATATGTATATTGGGAAAACAGTCTGAGTTGGAAAGAGGTTATTGAAGGAGTGCCACAAGAGCATTACAGCCTATTTCGTTCAACTGAGATAAGAATGAGATGTAAGTTGCTAAAAAATGTTGATAGCAAAACCCAGAATGAAGAAGGGTTAATCAACATGAAAAGAGACAATATAGTTCAGAAAGAGCTGGAAAAACTAGCAGTAATGACATGCAATTCAGTCTAAAGAAGTGTAAGCCCAGGGCCAAAGAAAGAAAAAGGACAAGCTATTATATACTCTTTACAGTAATATGTTCCACAACACCAAACAAGCAGAAGTTCTCAGGAAGTGGTGTATAAAGTTTTAAATCCTTCAGAATACTATTCAATGAGTGAAAACAACAGCCAAATTATAGACTGCATAAATGAATGCATCACATATAAGACACCTGGACTTGTGCAAAGCATTTGACACTGCCCAACACAACATCCTTGTCTCTAAATTGGAGAGATATGGATTTGATGGCTGGACCACTCAGTGGATAAGGAATTGTCTGGATGGTTGCACTAGATGAGTTGTAGTCAACAGCTTGATGTCCAAGCAGAGACTGCTGACAAGTGGTGTTTCTCAGGGGTTGGTATTGGGACCGGCGCTATTTCACAGAATCACAGAATCACTAAGGTTGGAAAGGACCTTCAAGATCATCAAGCCCAACCATTAATCCAGCACCACCATGTCCTGAAGTGCCACATCCACACGTTTTTTGAACACTTCCAGAGATCGTGACTCCACCACCTCCCTGGGCAGCCTGTTCCAATGCTTGACCACCCTCTCGGTGAAGAAATTTTTCCTAATATCCAATCTAAACCTCCCCTGGTGCAACTTGAGGCCATTTCCTCTCGTCCTATCACTGGTTACTTGGGAGAAGAGACCAACACCCTCGTCGCCACAACCCCCTTTCAGGACAGTGGGATTGAATGCACCCTCAGCAAGTTTGCCAGTGACACTAAGCTGTGTGGTGTGGTCGACACTCTGAAGGAATGCCATCCAGAGGAACCTTGAGAGGTGGGCCCGTGTGAACCTCATGAGCTTCAACAAGGCCAAGTACAAAGTCTTGCACCTGGGTCGGGGCAGTCCCAAGGACAAATACAGGTTGGGGGATGAAAGCAGCTCTGCTGAGAAGGACTTGAGGGTACTGGTGGATGAAAAGCTGGACATGACCCAGCAACGTGCAGTCACAGCCCAGAAGGCCAACCATATCCTGGGCTGCATTGAATGAAGATGGCCAGCAGGTCGAGGGAGGTGATTCTGCCCCTCTGCTCCACTCTGGTGAGACCCCCACCTGGAGTCCTGCATCCAGCTCTGGAGCTCTCAGCACAGGAAGGACATGGACCTGTTGGAGTAGGTCCAGAGGAGGACTACCAAAATGATCAAAGTGGATGGAATACCTCTCCTATGAGGACAGGCTGAGAGAGTTGGTGTTTTCAGCCTGGAGAAGAGAAGACTCCGAGGAGATCTTACTGCAGCCTTTCAGCACCTGAAGCAGGCCTACAAGAAAGCTGGAGAGAGACATTTCACAAGGGCGTGTAGTAATAGGACAAGGGGTAATGGCTTTAAACAGAAAGAGGTAGATTTAGACTAGGTGTAAGGAAGAAATTCTTCATTATGAGGGTGGTGAGGCACTGGGTTGGTTGCCCCAAAACATTGTGGATGTCCCTTCCCTGGAAATGTTCAAGGCCAGGTTGGATGGGGCTTTGAGCAATCTGGTCTGGTGGAAAGTGTCCCTGCCCATGGCACATGGGTTGGAATTAGGTGATCTTTAAGGCCCCTTCCAACACAAACCATTCTATGATTCTATTAAATTCCACTGCGGTATTATTATAGCAAAACTGTATTTGCATATTTTGTACAGACCTTGTCTGTTGCACTAGAACTAAGAACTTGTGAAGGAAACCACCAGGATGCAGAGTATAAAAAGTATTTTCCATTCAAATAGATAAGAAAATTTAGGTCTTACTTAGGAAGAAAAACCTAAAAAGCAAAAAGAGAAACACTGAAATTATTTCAGCTAGTTATCTTGAGGGACCTAAATGGCATAGGGATATTGGATTTCGATGAATTTACCAATCTATCATAAGATTTCCCGACAGATACCAAGCCATTCACACTGCTACACAACAATATTCTTGACTACATAATCTTTCATGCAGAAGTCTGGTACATTAATTGAAATTTTTAAGCACCATTCTACCTTCTCTCTCTTTTTTTTTTTTCTTCATATGGATATATCTAAGCAATTATAACTTGAAGTTTTATGAGTCATTCCTAATAGTGATTAGTTCTGTGACTGCTAATGACTGTTCTTCCTGTTGTGTGCATCACTACTGCCAGACTAGAACTATATCCACTAATTTCAGATCAGCAAAAACATTTTTCTCCCAAAGCGTGAAACATACACAGCTCTAGACTGTCATTTCATGTCCTACTTTTTGGTTAAACAGCAGAGGTTGAGAGGGATTGAGAGCAGCCCTGACGAGAAGGGCTTGAGGGTACTGATGGATGAAAAGCTGGGCATGACCCGGCAATGTGTGCTCGCAGCCCAGAAAGCCAACCATATCCTGGGCTGCATTGAATGAAGTGTGGCCAGCAGGTTGAGGGAGGTGATTCTGCCCTTCTACTACACTCTGGTGAGACCCCACCTGGAATCCTGCATCCAGCTCTGGAGCCCTCAGCACAGAAAAGACATGGACCTGTTGGAGTGGATCTGGAGGAGGGCCCCAAAAATGCTCAGAGGGATGGAACGCCTCTCCTGTGAGGACAGGCTGACAGAGTTGGGGTTGTTCAGCCTGGAGAAGAGAAGGCTCTGGGGACACCGTGATGGAGCCTTCCAGTACTTAAAGGGGGCTTATGAGAAAGCTGGGGACAGACTTTTTAGCAGGGCCTGTTGTGATAGGACAAGGAGTAATGGTTTTAAACTAGAAGAGGGTAGATTTCGAATAGATATAAAGAAAAAAATTTTCACAATGAGGGTGGTGAAACCCTGGCACAGGTTGCCCAGAGAGGTGGTAGATATCTCATCCCTGGAAACATTGAAGATCAGGCTGGACAGTGCTCTGAGCAACCTGATCTAGCTGAAGATGTTCCTGCTCACTGCAGGGGGGTTGGACTAGATGACCTTTAAGGGTCCCTTCCAACCCAAACTATTCTATGATTCTATGAGGTCTTTCCAGGTAACAATGACCCAAGCAGCAGTGAGAAAAGGGGAAAGCTTAAGCTACGTTCACTGGGAGAAGTAGCAAAATGCTTGTTTACCTACTGAGACTGAAATTAATTTGAGCTGCTACCTGGAAAATCCATGATTTGATAGTTCTTGATTTTCCTGTGTTGAAAATAAGGGTGAATTTAACTCATTTACAAAGTCCTGTAGTCTGCGAAAAATTCAAAACTATAGCAAACACAGATTTCTGAAGGCAATTTCATTTAGGACAAGTATCTTTCTGAAATAAAAGTTCAGTTGTCAGTGGAGGAGGAAAGTTCCATTCTAGGTCCACAAAAATCTTTGCAAATCTAATATTTTTTCACCTCCTGTATTTCTAAATAGTACCAACTCATTATGCCTTCAATCATGAAATTGATACAATACAATTCATTTGAAGAAATCCTTGTAGGTAAGGGTACATATATGCTTCTGAGCAGCAAGACAGAATAAGAATGGCTCCACACAAAAAAACTGTTCATTCTGAAAATACCGTAAACATATGGGTGGGGAGCAGTTCCTTAGACCAACTGTGGTCCGGTTATGTGTATTAAACGCCCATGAGCTGGTGAAGTGTGTAAACTATATTCTCAAGCTTGCATTATGGTTTAGTTCTATACAGAAGAAATCCAGCTTGTACGCTTCCAAGACCACTTGATGATGCTACACAAAGCACAATAAGTGCTGATGATCTGGAGACTCACTGTAACAGCACACAGGATCAAAAATAAAACACACCAGTGTAAGCACGCCTTAAAGTTTCCATACAGTAAGAATTTTGAAAAGTGGCTAAGTGCCTGCATAGTTTTAAGCACAGGAATAGTCTCAATGATTTTGGTAGGAAGGCTCTTATGTTCACGAACTTCACTAAGTTTATATACCTCATTACCTGTACGCTTTGTTAAAATCCAACCCAGCATCATTCTATGAAAATGTTCTTTATCTTGCAAATCCATGTAAATTTTTAACCTAAATGGTATGTTCCGAAACTCAGGAACATCCTGCACTTTCTTAATATTTATGTAGGCAGTTCATTTGTCTAACTATTCGTTTCCTTTATGGTACAGAAGTACTTCAGTGACAGATGTCTTAATGAAAAGGAATATGGCAACATCCTGTTCATCTTCTCTCAAAAGTGTGAATATGCAGTTAAAACCATCAGCTGGGTAATCAAATGTTAGAATGACTAAAAGATTGGAAAAACATCATTAATGGTGTTCTGAGGGTCACCCAACCAAGCCAATATTTTCTGTTTCTACAATACCTGTGGAAGGATTATCTCACTCTTGTATGACATTCCAAAAACCGTTAAGACAGAAAACATTAATATATTTGAATTTCAAGAAACTCAGGGAATGGGATAAGTTTTTTACTTCTCATTTTTTTCATCATCCATAAAGTACTATGGGCTAACATAGACCTCAGGGAGTATAATCAGGTAATTCATCCTATAGAATTAGTTTTAAAATGGTAACATCCTTGTGGTGAATGTCTGTAAGCACAGAATATGTCTCCAACTTTGCTACACCATACTAGCCATCCATACAGCCACCATATGAGACTATGAAAACACTACAAAATGAAAATGAAGAATGAGAAAGAGCTACTTCATGGAAATATTTGGAAGTGCAACTTGTGGTCTACAATGACAAAAACAACACTTATATCGGCACAATTCAAAGTGTCAGACACTTGATTTCTGTATCATATGACATAATAAAAATTATAAATCTTCAACCTTACTCGTGACTATAACCAACAGTGAATGACTAATGATAACAACCAGAATTTCAACTAAGCTGACTTTATGTGCTGGTTTATATAGTACAGATAAACATGTTAGCTAAATGTAAATCAGTTGTTGCACAGTATTAGCCAAAGATCTAATGTTCACTGGAACTTGCAATGTGTTGACTGGGTCCCTTATCAGAATACTATCAAAATGATTTTCATGAAGATCTCACATATTTTTATCAAATTAGACTGTCTAACTTCTCAGAGGAGTGGTGGAGTCCAACAGCCACAGGTTAGAAAGGTTAAAGAGATTCCTTAAACACTATGAAATGCAAAACCACACACAGCAAACATTTCCCTAAAGTCCCTGGAGAAAACTGGGCCAAAACATACTAGAGAGCATAGCTCTCATAAAATCAAGTTAAAAATCCTGGAAACTCCTTTACCTTTCTAATTTTGGTACTGTTCTCGGTGTAAAAGACTAATGAATAGTGTACTTATATTAAACTATGTAAAGCTGCTCAGTGTGATAACCTCCATAAAAACCTGAGATCAAAAGTTATACTTTGGTAAATTTACTGCAGTGAAGACCAGAAAATTAGTGAACATGCTTAAGCTTGGAAAGGAAACTGGACCTAGCAGCTACAAGAAAATATAGTTGTTTAGTAGTTGTTCCAGATTGTTCTAATGTCTTCACTTGCAGTGACTTTAGGGTCATCTGGAAAGAAATGAGATTTTGGTCTTGATCTACTGATGGATTATCCATTGATCAAATTGCCAGCTGCTATAACTATCATACATTGAAAAGTCTAAAATGCTCAGCAATAGTCATCTGCACGATTACCCTGGCTTCCAAACTATATGCGTAAGAATTTTTGGTAATGAAATCCCTCCAAACTCTGTGTTTGTACCAATGGTTTCCACGAGTAATAACCCATCCACTTCCTTCCATAAACACATGTGCACAAATCACATCACAATTACAGGTTAGGCTCATTCCTAAGGGAAGATCACACTTGAACTTGATTCCACACCATTAGAAATTTACTTCAAGGTGCAGAGACTGAAACCAAGTACTTGAACTATCAAGAAGCTATAAAATTTCTTCAGCGGTACTGCAGTACACTCAACTACACCTGAACAAAGAAAAGTATATAATCGTTACATAAATGAAGAGACAATAATGCCACGTATCCCAAATACTGCAAACTTCAAATTGTCTCATATACACGCACGGTTAACAAACTCAGAGTATGTTTGTACATAGCAGGTACAAAAAAGGAACGAATCCCTTGTTCCCAGATTCTGTTGAATCATTTACTAAACTTGACACCCATTTACAATCCATCATCACTTTTGAAAACGTTGTATATGAAACAATTATGAAGAACAAAGAGAAACCCTACTCCATAAGTTTAATCTTATTTAAATATCTGAAATAAAATAAAGATTTTTTTTAAAGAAAGATAGGCATGTTTTTCAGAATGCTACAATGATAAGGAGTTTTGATATGCTGAAGCATTTTCATATGGAAATATGAATATTGGAAAAGAATCCGTTCTTACCTTCCATATTCCTCATGTAGCGGGTGCCTGAACAGGATGCATGAACTGAACATAAATAATGTTTCTTCTTTTTTCTCTTAAAATTATATCTTATATAATAAATAGTTATTTTATACTACTAAAGTGAAATATTGTAATTATTTAATTAACCTGTTTTACCCTCAGTAAAATGCAAAAGCTAAAAATACAGAAGCAAATCAAATTGAGTTCTGCTGTAGGCAAGAAACCAGCCTCCAGTGGATAGCCTGCTACTCAGATATCATTTTTTAATTTCAGCCTTTATGTTTTCACAGGAAAAATTAAGGGTACACATGCAGTACAGTTGAATTTAGTGATTTTCCATAGTTTGGTACTATAAAAATCATTCCGATCTTAAAAAAATGAGACATAGCTTAATCCAATTAATTCAGGAAGAGAAGAATTTCTGTTGTAAGTGAAATATTTCAGACAACTGAAACTCAGAAAAACAATTTTAAGGAAGACATTTTGTATGTGTCCATACTTAACACTATTTCCATACACAGCCTCTAGCAAGGGCTGATTTTCAGTCTAACTCATTTTACTGTTATCGTCTGTCACTCAAAAAATTACTGACAATAGGCTACAACACAGTTCTGATATTAATAAAAAACTCAGGAAATAACTTAGACCCATAAGAAGCACAAGTCTTGCTTTTTATATCACTATTTTAAAGTGCTGTTAGTACCATCATCTAACAACTAAAGTATTAATGGCAACCAAATGCACTTGCCACAAACCACTTTTGTGTTTATCAGAGAACCTGCATTTGCTTTAACAAGTACGAGCACCTTGAAAACCATTTTATAGTTTCTTGTACTCCTCTGTCACAAATATTTTCCTTTATGACTCCTGTATCTCACTGCACTAGAGACTTGAATTGTGGATGCTAACTCACTAAATATCCTGCATTACAATTTTTCTATAGGAAAACAAATAATGCACCTCCTAACGGCTGCACTTACTGCAACATATATTTTCTTTTATTCTTAATTCTATTTTCCACCTAGCAGCAGACTGTCTGACTTGATTGTCCTGTATCACAATGGCAAGTGATATAATGAAATCGTTTACTGCATCATTATGTAGAAAAGCATTAAAAAGTATGCCATGTTCATTTCTTTGCTTGTTCATTAAACAACATATGAACAGGGCTTGTTATACTGCACGTCTAGAACCAGGATTTCACCTCTGGTAGACTTCATAAAAATAAATGTAGCGATCTTATAAATGTTTGTATTTCATAGATTTCTGTGGTTCACACACATTTCAATATGATTGCAAATAACAACATTCCCTCAAAAACAATTAGAAGTTTTACTTGCCAAATAATGTAGCAATTACAGGTACAAACACCTCTCACCTACTCTAAAACAAGAAGTACAGTTCAACAGAGACTGACAAGTTGCTGTATTTTGCACAATTCCTTCAGTTTTGTTTCTTTCCAAATAAAATTCCAGTGTTTTTCTTCCAAAGACAGGTGAAGAAAAGTTCCTGATTTTGGTCCAGTAACAAGTAGCAATGTAAGTCATTATTTATCTTAATAATAATAATGTCTCTGTTCATTTGTGATTAACACAACAGATTCACACTCTTTGGGGAAAAAAATCCTGAAACTTTCACTGACTTCATTTGTGATGACTACACTTCTGAGATATAACAGATTTAAAAATGTTAGGCAAATATTTCAAAAGAGTAACTAAATCAAAGCTAATAAGCTAATACAAAAAGAAAGAAAAGCAAATAACTGAATTCTAATAAGTGACCAAATAGATATAAAAAGCCATATTAACATCACAAAAATTGAAAAATCAAAGACTTAAGAAATGTCAGGATTCAGAATTACCTATGCAACCTTAATTTGTCCTCGTTCTGCAGATAAATTATAATGAAGTATTTAATTAAGATTAATGTCAAAGGTAACCACTAATTCCAAGTGGCCAATTTTCATTACACAGCTCTGCGTGCTCTTAGTCCAGTTCACACTGACGTTAGGATGTCTGCAGGACTTCACATTGCTGCAGATATGACTCTTTTGTATGAAGTTGGAAACTGAGAAAATGAGCATTAATATCAATTTATTACCACTGTGAAAACATTTGGTTTAAGTGACTTACCTAACATCACAGAGGAACTGTGTGGCATAGTGAAACATAGCCCAATTCTCAAAGGCATCATTCAATTACTCTAAGACTGTCTTTTCCTCTTCTTTCAGTCCTCTACCATATTGATTACACATTTTCTAGTTTTTTTCAGCTAATGAAATAGAGATTCTATCTGTCAATGTCTGTCTTCTCTCCAAAACCATGATTCATCCCTAGAGCTAATCCTTGAGCTGAATGAGACCAAGGCTATGTAATGCAGAGAAAGGGTGGTACGGGACAACAGATGGACAAGGCGCGAAAGAAGACAGAAGGAAGAGCTATCACACAGTTATAGTTCACCATATAAAAATACAAAAGCAATATAAATATCGTATAGCCAACAAGTTCATATATTTCATTATGAACATCTCCTAACTGTAAGGTCCTCACATACAGTACATGTATGCACGTAACTGGAGTTAAATCCAGTTGGTGGCTGGTCACAAGTGGTGTTCCTCAGGGCTCAGTACTGGGGCCGGTCTTTAATATGTTTATTGATGATCTGGATGAGGGGATCGAGTGCTCCCTCAGTCAGTTTGCAGATGACACCAAGTTGGGTGGGAGTGTTGATCTGCTGGAGGGTATGAAGGGTCTGCAGAGGGATCTGGAACGCTGGATTGATGGGCCAAAGTCAATTGTATGAGGTTTAACAAGGCCAAATGCAGGGTCCTGCACTTTGGTCACAACAACCCCATGCAACGCTACAGGCTTGGGGAGGAGTGGCTGGAGAGCTGCCCAGTGGAAAAGGACCTGTGGGTTCTGGTTGACAGTCAGCTGAATAGGAGCCGGCAGCGTGCCCAGGTGGCCAAGAAGGCCAACAGCGTCCTTCCCTGTATCAGAAATAGTGTGGCCAGCAGAGGTAGGGCAGTGATCGTGCCCCTGTACTCAGCACTGGTGAGGCCGCACGTCGAATCCTGTGTTCAGTTTTGGGCCCCTCACTGCAAGGACATTGAGGTGCTCGAGTGTGTCCAAAGAAGGGCAACGAAACTGGTGAGGGGTCTGGAGCACAAGTCTTACGAGGAGCAGCTGAGGGAACTGGGGTTGTTCAGTCTGGAGAAGAGGAGGCTGAGCGGAGACCTTATCGCTCTCTACAACTACCTGAAAGGGGGTTGTGGCGAAGAGGGTGTTGGTCTCTTCTCCCAAGTAACAAGCAATAGGACAAGAGGAAATGGCCTCAAGTTGCACCAGGGGAGGTTTAGACTAGATATTAGGAAAAAATTCTTCACAGAGAGAATTCACTCACAGAGAGAGTGGTCAAGCATTGGAACACGCTGCCCAGGGAGGTTGTGGAGTCACCACCACTGGAAATGTTCAAAAAATGTGTGGACGTGGCACTTCGGGACATGGTTTAGTGGCCATGGTGGTGTTGGGTTGATGGTTGGACTTGATGATCTTAAATGTCTTTTCCAACCTTAATGGTTCTGTGATTCCCTAAAATTTATGAAAGTGAATGAGGTGAAAAAATGTTACCATATTGATATCCATACAGATCACCAGAAGGCTTAGAATCTTTAAACCCACCTTACACCTTTTCATTTGAGCTCATCAGTTAGAGATGTATAGTAAATGACTGTTCCCTAGAGGAGACAGTAAACTCATATATGCTTTATCATGAATGTCAGATATTTACTAAAAGCAGATGCATTAATGAAGGTGAGATACATTCAGTTTCAGTCCCTATAAACCAATTTGGGTACAGACATTTCTTCTTTTTGTCTTAAAACCTGAAGTTTTGTTACTCTCCTAGTCCTGTCCCATCCACCAGTAGCTACTTTTATCATTCTCCTTTCTATTCCTCTGGCTTCTCAGCTTATCCTGTGTCAGCTGTAGTACTCAAATCTTGATTTTCTGTTTCAGTGCCCCTTTCCCCCCCCCCGCTTTCATGATTTTTTTATTGCCAGACTTTCTTTTCTGGTTCTTCATCACCACACAGTTTCCCTTTTTTACCTCTTGTCTTATGCTTTCCATCCTGTGGCTCCTTGGCCCAGTTTCTATGCTCGAGGATCGTCAGTTCCTCTTTGAAGCTCTACTCTGTTTTCAGATTTATTTTATGCTTCTTACTTGCCAAACCGTCTTCTGCTGGTCATAAACTCCTTGTCTGGATGATCACACACTCCTTTTCTCCTGTGTGATCAGAAGGAATGTTTCCATTCCATCAGAAGGAGTGTGCACACATTTCCTGTGTGATCAGCCTTTTTCATCCATTCAACTTCTAGTCCTATTTTTACCCTGACATTCCATCACACTTGTGCTTTTTCCAGAGCTAGTCTCCAAAAACCATTTGTCTGAATATATTTTTCCCTCCTCCCTTATCTATTTTTCCTCCTTTTATTTTGGGCCAGGTGACATACGTTTGATTCTGCCTAGTGTCAGTAGACCAAAAGACAACACAGATCTCTGAAACCAAGAACCTCAATCTATTTCTCACTTCTTGGGTACTGTGGTTTCTCAGACCACATCTGTTGGGGAACAACAAGAGCAGGGCTGCTCCCCAAGAAAAGGTGAGCCAGAAACACAGGGATGCCCAGTCCATCAGGACAGAGGGGTCACCAGCCACAGCACAGTCCCATAGTACACAAGCAAGGACAGACTCAGAGGATATAGCAAAGTCCAACCAAGAATCCAGATAGTAAGACAATACCATGGTAATGAAGCAGGTCAAAGATCACACTGTGGAGTCACTCTTGCAGATCAAGGTTAGCATCAGTGATCACTAGGCAGGTCCATAAGATGAGGCAGGCTAAGGTCAAGCCCCCTGACTGAAATCTAGATCAAAATATTCCATGACCAGGCAGGTGCAGGATTGACCTAGATACCTGTGCTCATCTAACACAGTTCAGCTGAAACAGAGCTTCTGGCACATGGGTGTGGGTGGAGACCCCAGGTGAGGCTGGTCAGGACCATTAAGGCTTATTAATGCCCTCAGCATCCTGACTGAATGTCAGGGCAAATACTGGAGTACACAATTTCTCATATTCCCTGGTTTCCTGTTAAAGAGAGTTTTGGTGTGCATGCCGTGACACAGTCGAGTAGGTCTTCAGTAAGGACAATCTGGCTAGACACAAGCTAAGCAGGGTCTACTCTTTCTGCTTCTACTTGTGCTAATGTTACACCACCTGAGAAAATTGCAATCTCATTCTCATTCCTAGAAAGACCAATAATAATCCAGTATGTCTGGATGGCTATTTCACTGCTAATCTTCTAACTCTTAGGAGAATGTTTAGTAGACACAGAATGTGTAGAAATTTTAAAGGCTCTGATCTATTCAGTCAGTTGTGTGCATTTTTTTATTTCCCTGGGGCTTATGCCTTGGGCTGATATTCATAGATACAGCAAAAGAAATACTCGTGACAGAAAGGCCCTGTTAAGTCTTAAAACCTTTTTTTTTAAAGCATGGATGTGCTAGAAGAAATATCTTAGGATTCTTTAGTACGGACAAACCAATGTATTTCTTCAATTCCTTGAGTCTTACTCTGGATCAGCCAAAATATTTTGACTTGTATTTGGAAACATTTTCAATTAAGAATGCACTAATATGAAAACCTTAGTCTGAAAAAAACCCAAATGCTGGATCTAAATGTTTAGAGCCTCCTTTTAAATTACCAGAACATGTGAGATAATAACTGTAAACCTACTGGTATCAGTAATCAAAGATCCTCTTAAGAAAGTAAAATGGATTCTACAGGATGAACAACTTCCTTCTTATTGAGTTTTTGAATATGCCTTTGTCACCTGAGCAGGGTGCAAGAGAGGTTTTTTCCAACATATCACATAATCTGTGCATAAGTAATAAAAACAGAGCAATTAAAAATGACAAAGCATCAGAAATAACAAAACAATAAAAATGGGATAAATATATATTTCAAAGATGTTAGCTAGGATATATTCTAAACTGTATGTAAACATGTTTGTCCAAGCATATTTAAAACAGTCTCTAATTAAGTCCATGCAGTAATATGTTCTTATGGCAAACTGTAATGTACATTATACGTACTTAAATGATAAGTGAACAAAGTTATAGACGTGTTAAAGTTATATACCTCTCTAATTTTGTGGTTTGGGGTAAGCAACTTCAAAATTTCTTAAAGTAGTTGCTTCTTAGTTGGGTAGAAGACAAAGGAAAACACACGCTTCTGCAAATTATCAAACACTTAGGAGGTTGAGGACCTAACTAGAAGGTATGGAGAACCATGTTACCAGCACCATTTTTTCTGTATCTTCATTCCACAAATGGTATGGTTGAGAGATCAGGTTATGAATAAGATATTCTGCTTCCACTCACTATTGGTAATTCTCTTCTGCAATTATTTTCACCAACTCAAAGTTTACATTAGGTACTTCTAAGCAAGAATGATACCAGTTTGGTTTGACCTTGGTTCATTTTGCATTGGAATTGCATTGACAGTGCTGTTTTATAGACTTTTTTCTCCTCCAAAACAGCAAAATATCTCACATTTATAATTGCTTTATAAATGGGACCTCATCCCACACATATTTGATATGTAGTAAAAGCAGCATGCAGTTCCTTTTACTTGTTTCATCTTACTAACTAACACAGAACAAAATTTCACTGAATTCATAATACTGCTCTGGAACTGATACATACTGTATATTTACACACCAATATGTTTTATGGAAATGAACACATTTCTTCTCGGGAGCATATTTTCAAACTTCAATTGCTCCTTACTGAAGCCAATTTTTTTCAAACAAAAAAAAATGCAATGCGTTTCATGTCTATATATTTTTATTCATGCCAATATATTTTCACAGTTGGATAGATTTAACTAAATTAGTAGTTACGGTATTTGTTCAAACCAATGCATTTTTGCTGGCAACTGGTAAGTAAATGTTATCCAACATTTTTTTTTTTTTTAGGAATCAGCTTCAACCAAGCCCACGTCATTTAAAACAACAGCAACTCACCTCCACCACACAAAATTTCTCATCCAAATCAAACAAAGCCCTGGCTCCGCTGTTCCAACTGCTGAAGTATGGTATAGGGGTAACATAAAACGCAAATACACAGACTTCAGTCAAGGTACATCTGATCGTCTGACTTCCACATAGGCCCATAACAATGCACTGTGCAGGGAAATGCACTTTCTGTGAGGATACATGTTGCCTTCTGGAGAGGGACCCTACACCCTAGGGAAGCCATGCGGCCACTTTCAGGTAGGAAGGGGCAAATACAGGAATGAAGGACTCGCTACTGCAAGAGATGGCTGTCATCCAACCAGGTATTTCTTCAAGGCTAGGTGGCAGCTGCATGGGGGTTTTGTCACAACATTTTTGTATTGAGCCACGTAAATAAGTCTCACTTTCCAAATTACTATTTTAAATGCGATCGTGAGTGTTTAGCAGTACTGCAAGTCAGGATAGAATCTGTCTCTAACTTCTGTCACTACCAGCTTGCCTTCTCCATACCTTATGTCCCATTGTTTTTGGAACTCTGCAATCGTATTTTGACTACTTCTTCACTACCCTCTAGATTATACAAAATTTACTTAAAAATATATATTGTAGAACATAAGACAGAGCAAGTTTTTCTAGAGCTATGTTACACAGCTTGTAGTACTGGAAGTTTCTCTCTCCTTAAATTCTCTCTACATCTTCCATTGTTTGCTGAATTCGACAGAACCACAATGTTTTGTCAACTAAATAAGCCTTCCTCGGCTATCATTTCCTCTCCCTAATCACCGACTGTTGATGTTATCAAGGAGCACTATTAAAATCATTATCCCTGCAGATTTTTCTCGTATTGCAAAGCAAACTCTAGAGGTAGGCTGACCCAAACCAACACAGATGGCTCCTTCTAGAGGAGGTGGAGTTCAGCTTTTCAGAGAGAAGCCCAATGTCTTGTTGATCGGGAGAAAAAATGTGTGCAAGCAAATTAACAGAGCGTGTAGTGGGCCAGGACATGAAGCGGTTAGCAATCTGAGCTGTCTGTCGGGGCTGCACGCAGTTTCATCAACTATTCACTGGCACCTGTGAAATCTATGCTGTCTCAGAAAGGATGAACAGGCAATCTTAAAGGTCTTTTCCAACCTTAATGATTCTGTGATTCTGTGAAATAATTGGGAGGAAACAACTAAGAAAGCTGGCTGCTTTGCTAGAGGAAGGGCTTGTCTGTTTGCTTTTGAGTGAATACAACTACGAAAAAAATTGTGAGGTAGGAGAATGCAGTAGAAGACCTATGCTGAACGTGCTGGGGAAGCTGGACAACTTGCTGTTTACCAATTCAGCAAGAGGAAAAACTTGCTGACTCTTTCTGAACCCTGCTTGGAGATAACATTATTTCGCTTTGTTTAACATTAGGAGTACTTGTGATTACTGCCTTGACGGATATCAGAATAACACAGAAGAACTTTTTTTTCTGGTTCTAATAAAATACTTCCCTTCTGCAGATGGTTTTCAGCCTTGATCTCCTGTTGATATTTAAGGGTATTACTTTTCACTCTCTTCTGAAGTGTGTTTCCTGAAGAGTCCCTGTTGCCCTTTTGTTCTGGAAGTAATGAGGCTTCTGGCCATTCTGTGTGTGAGCTCCAGCCCCATAGACCAGTTACAAAGTTCTGTCCCATTTATGTTAGGTTTAGATGTGAGCTGCCACTGAATGTTGTAAGAGGTTACACTACATTTACATAAACTGACAAATTAACATAGCTGCACTAATCAGAAGAAAAGAAGTATGACATTGTTTCTGGCAGTTCTAATGATTTTAATCATAAATTTTTCAGGTATATAGTTGGTCAAATAAACCAGGGGCTTCTGGTTGGAATTTTTTTCTCTTTTTAAAAAATGGACAGAAAATGAGCTTTAGCCTACGTGGCATACCGACCTGTCCACTGCAGTGGTTTATTCATGGGGTTTGAACCCTGAGTTTAATTTTTGAATGCTTAGTAAAGATTTCTGCTGTGTGATGAAGAGGAGTGATGCTAAGCCCCCCTGTGAACCAGCTTCCTACCAACATGTTGGTCACTCATTTCAGAACCACTTGAACCAGAAGAGAATAGTGAGAACTGGCATTTCTGGTTATGCTTCTGACATGGGATGTGACGTAATGTCCATGTTGCTGGGTTCTGTGAGGAAAATGCCAGCTGGTGTTTCTAAACATGGAGATCAGCTTTTCCAAATGTACTAGTGTGGCAAAGACTTGGAAGCCCCGTGATGTACAGACAGGCGCTTTATTCCGACACCTGCCAGGGGACCTCTTTTCACAGTTTCTAATCGCTAAGCTGGGAAGACACGTGTATCTTTCCTATAACGCTTCCTGGAACAAGACTACAATCAAAAGTCCGTTTTGTCAAAAGTACAGAGCTGTCAGTTATCATAATTAACGCAAAAGCACTTCAGGTTGGATTACAGTCCTGCTTTAGTGAAGGATTTACATTACTTACTTTGTCAGAATTGCTTTTTTAAATTTCCTTCCCCAACAAAAAATGCAAGTTTTGAGCATTTGTTGACATTTTTAGTCCTGCCTTAAAAATGACGACTTGTTCCTTTTTGCAAGACTTCCAAAATATTTTGAGAATCATTCCCCATTCATCATTAGTTCATATGCACTGAGCCCTAAGAACAGTGGTAACACCTTTGCCTATTGTGTATTTTTTCAGTAGCAATAAAAAATAAATAAAGAAATATCTACTCATCCACCAGAAACACACCTCAGCTGCTTCCCTGTCCTAGGGGACATTCCAGTGCAACATCTTTGATAGTGTTCAAGTAACCTACTAAAGGCACGGAGACATACATGATGTTCATTTGATACCAAATCATACAAATTGACAGAACTTTAAAATGTAACTGTGTAATTGGATTCTGTACTGTGCTTGGACATCTTTTGGAGATGGGGGAACTCAGTGTAAAACTGTTGCTAGGCATCATTACTTGCTAACGAACAAAGTGGAAGATATGACTACAGAATACATAACTTCTCAGATCTCAGTGTAGTGCAAGTTTTTCAAGGTCAAGTTGACAACTGTTAGCACTTCCTTAACAGTCTGAGACCATGCTCCCTTCCGAAAAATGAGCTTTTAAAGAGCTTCCCTCTCCTATACACACGTAAGACTATTTAATCACTTGTTTATCTCAGGAAAGCTCTTTGGTGTTAAAGAATGGGCCGTGAGGTGGAAATTCAGAGAGGTACTCTGGAAAACATACTGCACCATGTTGGAGAGCAAATCTCAATAGAAAAAGAATGGAACCAGAAATGGAGAAACGCCTGATCATTATAAGCGTTTGTGTGCAGGGGAATCCTGCTTTCTCTGAAATAAGGCAACACAATTCCCTCTGTAAGTATTTACAGGCAGGTCCAGCAACTTAAATATAAGGTATTCTGATTTCACTAAAGAGGTTCTGGCAAGGGGTGAATGATACTGTGCCAAACACGAAGTATGGAAACATGAAGAAGTAGCCTGCCATCTTGGGCTTCTTACATTCAGTGTCTTATCCTTTTGACCGTAAGCAATTTAGGACTACTAGCTGAACGCTACAAACCCTCCCAAAGAAAGCCTTCAAATAAAAAACTTTCTCCAAGCCATTCCGACTCCAGACAATATTGCGAAAAGTCCAGAAAGTTCCCTGTTGCCGTTGTCTGGGTACCTCACACGAGGAGCTGGTCTTATTGCTACTGTGGTGAAGCATCACGTAAACAGATGTACGTGTTTCATTCTCAGGGTACAGGCGACTCGGCCGGTCTTTCTTTCATCTCCCGCTTGGGAGGAAAAGCAGAGGGAGGAGAAGGTGTGTTACGCCTCCCTTGCAAGGGCTGGAGGTAAACGCGCTGGGTCCTGTCCCCCGTCTCTGGCCCTGGCCGCAGCTTGCGGGCTCCTCTCCCCGTTTTCCCGGGCCGGCGGTGCGGAGGAGCTGGCCGGCGGCGGCCGGCGGTTTGTGAAGGGCGGGCGGGGCGCCGGTCCCGGCGACGCGGCCCGAGCACCGCTGCTCCGACACCCGCGAGTTACTCGCGCCTCCGCGGCAGCCGGTGGGGACGCTGGATTCGCGCTGGCGCCCCGATCCCACGGCCCCGCAGTCGGTGCGCCGCGCCCCCAACAGCCCGGCCCCGCCTGGCTGCGGGCCCTGGGCCCCGCTCCTTCCCGTGCCTCCAGGACGCCTCTCCCGCCCGCCCGGGCTCCGCTCTCTCCCGGTCAGCCGCCGACCCACTGTCCGCGGCGCGGCCCTCCTCCCTCCTCTGCGCAGAGGCCGCCCAGCGCCGCACCGCCCCCGGGGCTCTCCCTCCCGCGCAGCGCCATCGGGCGTTAACGGTCGCGCCGCAGCCGGCGCCCGGAGCGCCGAGGGCCGGGGTGCGCGGCGAGAGGACACCTGCCGCTCCTCCTCCCCGGCGGGGTGCGAACGGCCTCCCGGCGGCGGGGCTCCCCGCATCCCCGCGCCGCCGGTGAGGCAGCTGGGAGCGCCGCCCCCTCCCCGCCGCCCAGTGCGCTCTGTCCCGGGGCGCCCCCGCCTCTCCTTAGGCGCCCGCTGCCGCCACCAGCTAGCCCCGCGCCTCGTCGCGTGCGCCGCCGGCCGCCACTTCAGGACTGAGCCTGGACAGCGCCCCGCCGCCCGCCCCCGCCCCCTCGTCGCTCACCGCCCATTGGCTGGAGAGCCGCCGCGGAGCCGGGACGCTCCGCGATTGGCTCAAGCCGGCTGCCACTCAGCGGCGCAGGAGATAGGGTCTGGCACCTTGCTCGCGACGTAGGAATCTGAAAAACGCCCGTTTGTTTTGTAACCTGGAGTCTCGCGCCTCCTCTGTTACCGCCTCATTGGCCGTCCGGCCGAAGCCGGGGTCTTTCTATTGGAGAGCCGCCGACGCCAGTCACACACCCACCTGAGGGGGCGGTCCAGGGGCCAAGGGGCGTGCCGTGGCGGTGGAGGTGTGGCCAAGGCAGGGGAGTGCCCACGGCACAGGGAGGGCTGGGGTGTGGCCCCGGGGGCGGGATCAGGGGCGTGGCTCCACCGTGAAAGGGGTGGGGCCTGAGGCGGGGGCGGGGTGAGGCCAGGGAGCCTCGCAAGCAGAGATTGCCCTTGTGTCTCGAGCCGGGAAGCGGCTGGGAGCGGAGCGGAGCGGAGCAGCGCAGAGCTTCCCCGCGCGCTGCGGCGCCAGCGCAGCCCCCGCCCGCCAGCGGGACGGGACGGGAGAAGCGAGGCGAGGCGGACGGACAGAGACGCCGGCGGGGACAAGGGGAGCTAGCGGAGGCACCCGGCACCGCTCCGCGGGGGCAACCTGAACCTGCCCAGCAGCGCCGGAGCCAGCGGGGAGAGCCGCTCCCCCTTCCTCGTCCTCCTCCTCCCTCCCCAATCCACCCCCGCGACCCTGGTCCTCCTCCTCCTCCTCACCCCACTGGATACAGCGAGGGAGACACTGCGGCGGAGGCGGCGGCGGCGGCCGCTCCTGCGGGGGGAAGGAAGCGCCCGGAGAGCGGAGCGGCGGGAGGCTGCGGATCTGCGTGCCTGGCGCCCACCCAGCCCGAGGGGAGCCCCCAGGATGCGGCTGAAGCCCGGCGCGCTCCTGCGCTTCTACAGCCTCTGCGGGATCCTCGTACAAGGTACCGCCTCCTCCCCACCCCTGCCCCGCGCGCGGGGAGGGACCCTGGGGGGGCACCGCCGCGGCCCGGGGCATCCCCGGCCCCCCTTCCCCCTCCCCCCGCCGCTGGGCCTCCCCCGCCGCTCCGCTCCTGGCCCGCTCCCTCCCTCGCCCCCTGCGCCGCCGCCTTCTCCTCCCCGGGCGCCCCCGGCCTCCCGCCCGGGTATCGCTACCCAGCGCTACAGCGCCGCGCGGTTGTTAACCCTTTCTGCCCTTCTTCCCCCCGCTCAGCCTCCCCCCCGCGTCCCGCCGCCGCTCGACAAGCCCCGCAGCCGCCCCTTCAACTCCCCGTCTCCACCTGCCCGCTCGCCCGCCGCAAACATGCCCCTGAAAGTGGGAGCGCAGCCGCAGCAAGCGGCGTGTGCGCTGCAACAACATCCCGCGGAAAGGCGCGGGCTCCTGCCGTGCCGCCCCGGCGGGGAGACGGAGCCGGTGTCCGTGTCTCGCTCGCGCCGCCGCCGCCAACGCGTGCCTGTATGTGGGGTGTAAAATAGATACGGGGGGTCAGCGGGTGAGCAGACGGTGGAGAACCGGATCCCTTCGCCACGGCGCTCCGGGCGGCTCATCCTGCAGCTAGTTTCCAGGCTGGATGTGTTCCTTCCTCCCTCCCTCCCCGCCGCCGCCTGCTCGCCCCCCGCGCCGCCGCCGCTCCCCCTAATTAACGTTATATCCGTCCGAATCGAGTGTAGCGGCCGCCGCGGAGGGAAGCTCGCGGCACGCTGCTGTCGCGCCGCTGACCGCCGCCTCTGCCTCCGGCAGCTCCGTCCCCCAGACCTCTCCCGCTCGGGGGGGAAGGCGAGCCGGCAGCCGAGCCCGCGGCACTGCGCTGCCGCCGGGAGTTTGCCCCCCTCAGCGGCGGCGGCTGCGGGATGGCGGCGCAGCCCCCTCCCTGCCCGCTCCCGCCGCCCTGCGGGGCCGGCGCGGGGCGGGGCGGGGGAGGTAACGGTCGGGCGCGAGGGCCGGGGAAGGCGGCGGGCCCGGTCCGGCGGTGCCGACGGGTCAGGGAGCCGCTCGCTGGCCGGGGGGGCGGCGGGGTGTCCCTCTCCTCTCGCTCGGCGTGAGGGGCATTTCAGTTTGGGAGGGAGAGGCCAAGAGGCGATTAAACTTAGTGACCTTGTAAGATTTTTTTTTTTAAATTTATATCCCTCTCCCCCACCCCCCCCGCCGCCGCCGCCGCCACCGTCGTGCCATTTCGCTCAAGTTTAATACATTTTGCGTTTCCCTCGGCTGCGTCATGTGTCGGGCGGTCTCCGGCGGGAGTAGCGGCCGTGGCAGCCCGGGTGCCGGAGCACACGAGCCTCAACACCTGCGCCCTCCCCCTCCCCCCCCCCCCAATCGCCCAGGAAGCCCCGCGTGCCACCGCTCCACCTCCCGGGGAAGTTACCGGCCGTGGGTGCGAGAACGAGGGGAAGGGGGCACCGGGAGGGAGCGTCCCCTCGGGCAGGCGCTGCGTGTTCTTTACCGACGTTTGCGAGTTGCCCGGTACGTCACGGCGCGAGGAGCCGCCGCTGTGTGGGTGCTGTACAGGGCTGCGCGCTGGGGCGCGTGCGGCGGGCTGACCCCGGGGGCGGCTGCGCTGCCCCTTGCGTTCCCCTGCGAGTTGTCAGTTCGTCGCCCTGCGGAAGGTCGGGGGAGGCGTGGTGGGCGTCGGGACCGGCTTTCTGTCACCCATAAAACCGGGGCGGCTGCTGCTGCTGGCGGAGGAGGAGGAGGAGGAGCAGGACTTGATCTTTCCTACGATGCAATCAGCCGCATTCAGCGCATCGCAGTTGTGAGAGTAAACCGGTGATCTAAAAACAGTGATGTCTTTCACCGCAGTTCAGAGAGTGTGCCGGGCAAAAATGTCACCCTGTGAACTGTATCAGGCAAAAAACACGTTGCAAGAAAAGGGGTGTAATACAAATCTGACTGTGACTGTGTGAAAATAACCAGATCGGGCCTGTCCTTGCAGATGAGGAAAAGCGATGCTTAACGTGTTACCCAGCTTACCCTCCCAGCTTACCTCTCCCTCTTTTCAGTTTTTCACACAATTATTTTTTTCAGCTCACGATTAAAACGGCAATCAAAAATACCGAGGCACTCTGTATACCACACTTCAGCAGAGTGCGGTTTCAGGAGGCATTTTTGTGGGGCACTATTTAAAAAAAAAAAAAAGGGGGGGGGAGGGTTATAAAGAACGTGTAACCCTCAGACAGGAGTAAGAGGAAATAACTTCTACTATCCTTTTCTCCCAAGATAAAGGAGAATGGATAAGAAGATGAGTAAATATTTTCTGGGAGAAGACTGTCCTGCACAGTGACTGTATCTAACAGAATATCAAATTCTTGTAGTTCACTTTATAGTGCTACTTCATAAATGTTGTTTTCTTGGTTTCTGCCATTTATTGTGGCACAACTAGCAGACACAGTTACCGTATTAGACACATTTCTTGTTGGCAGCTTTATCCCTGCTTTTAAAAGTAATTTTTCATGTTTGTGAAGTGGCTCAATGGATTTGTTAGATTCCTCCGATTCTTCAGTTTGTGGGCCATGGGCTACGCAGGTTTTTCGTCAGCTCTGTGCATGAATAACGTCTTTGTTCCGAGGATTCGAAGCACTTCTGGATTGTAACTAAGGATGGTTCCTGTTAGTGAAACTGAAGCTAATTAAGTTTAAAGACAAGGTGACAAAGAGTCAAGCTGACGTGTGTCGTGTTATGGAAGTGTGCCTTTCTGGCATGATCTGTGGAGAGACTTGCTTAAGGAATCTGTCCTGAGTGTTGATGAAGCATCAGCTGAGGGAAGAGGACATAGAATAATGCTTCTCAGCTTGTGCGTGGAATAGCATTAGCAGCAAGCAGTCCCTTTGGAAAGGAGGCAAACAAGAAGTAAAAGAGCCCAGTGTCAACTGCTCGCTGTGAAAGGGGAGCGATGGAGGTGGAAGAGGGAATAATAACATGTTGAGCTGAGAAGCGGTTTGTCATCCGAGTTCGGCTATGATATTAGTCTGCCCTGCCCTCTCCCGCGTTTGCTGTGAAAATAGTAGGATCTCTGGCTGCTGTTTTTCCTAGCTTGTGCACTGTAACGATTCTGGAGTACTGAAGCGGTGTCTCAAGCAGTTAAACTGTTATGTATGTTTACAGTCACCCTTACGTTTTTGTTTCAGTCTGATTGTTTGGCTCAGTTTGTGAATTCAGCCTTCCTTAGACAAACTTAACAGTTGGAGGACAGTATATAGAGCATATATTTAGAATAACTGAAGTACATCACCTGAGCTGTTTTTATGCAACCTGAAAAAGTTCTTTACTGTAAAGAGTTATCACGTGAGAAACTGTAATATTAAAAATAGTTTTGTTGGTTTCGTAGTATACAGATATGGGTTAAGATTATCCTGGAATTGTAGCTGCTGTAGCCCCCTGCTGTGTGATAATGCAAATGGCATCTAATGCCTTAATGTGCTCTGCTTCTGAGACGACACTGGATAGTGCTGTATCTGGCAGCAAACGATCAACTTTCTGTTCTTTGCCAACACCAGGCAAATCTTCTCAACGTGGTTTCTTCAGACACTTCAAATGCTTGCAACCTGTCTGCTAATGAAAATAATGTAGGGACACTTTAATTTGTTTGAAACTGTGATCACTGATGCAACAAATCAGTGAAGACAGGTAATTATGTACAGGTGAGACTTTTTTTTTAATAAGCCCAGATCTTTTACAAGCAGAATAAAAATTAAAAAAAAAGCGCAAATATGCAAATGGCTATTTCTCAGATCATGTAAGCTGATTTAAGACAAAGTTGTCATACATTACTCAATGTCATGTGTTTCTAGATTGTGTTTTGAGTTTTCAGTAGGATTTCTGCTAGCAAAATCTTGGCAACCCAATGCTGTATCCATTGGGAATGTCTTGACAACTAAGTGTTGTTACACTAATACGGTGTACAGCAAGTCAAAAGCATGTTGTTGTAATTCTGTAAGTTCTGTGAGGATAGATACAATTACGGAATAGAAGTTCTGATACAATTTTCATTTGGAATATTTTACACACAAATTGAAACATAAAATGTATCATTCTACTTGATGGTGGCTGTCTATGTGACTTCTGTCAACCTAATCAAGGCTTGGTAGACTTATTAGCTGCTTAGTTCTCTGGTTAGTTCATGTTTTATGAATTCTTTTGAGTTCTTCATGTGTTTTTATTGATCACCATCATATAGCAGTGGACATTCAGGTTTAGAACAAGAAGTAACTAAACAATCCAAATTCCCGTTGATGACCTTGCACAACTTCCTTGAGGAATACATGAGTAAGGATCACTCACTGTCATAATATTTATCACTCTTACACTCAAAATATTTATCAAGTTTCTATCATCAATTCAACAGTAAATAGTTTTGAAGTTTCTCAGTGAAGAAGTAACTCCACAGAAATGTTGATCAAGAGAAGCATCTCTGTTGAAACAAATTTTTCTTGTCTACTTTCTTGGTAGTTCTCTTTTTAATATTTTCCTATTTCAGAAATGTAGAACAGTGAATCTCCCTCTGCTTTTAAATTTACTTAATTGTTGTTTGCAATTCCATTATGTACTATGAATGTCTTTAAGCCGTATTTTTTTTATTATAGAAGCCTTAGCTCTCATAAGTAGCTTTCCCATCACTCTGGCCTGATCCTACTATTGACAAAATGTGTTGAATGTGATTATCTTTACACTTTCCACCAAAGAATTAATCTTTTAATGTTGCTATGTAAAGTCAAGATTGGATTTTGAGTTGGTTTGTTTGTGTTTTTTTTTTTTTTTTACAATATGCATCACAAATTGTTATTAAGTAACTGATAACAACTGTGTGTATGGTAGACACCTAGACCTGGACATCAGGTAGTTGCCAAGAGAATAGCAGTATAACCAGAGTGAGGCTGCCTATCTTAGATCGATGATTCCCTCTTCATCTAATATTTAAAAAGCAGAAGTAGAAGATGCTGTCATTGTCCTCTTGATGCCTTCTCCAAGAAAAAAGAGTACATTTCAATTTTGTTTTAAAACATGAATCTAATGATAGGCTAATTCTGTTAGACACCCTCAAAACAATGGAGGGTCCTCTCTAGAGAGAATGCCACTGACATGCTTTTTAAAACACACGTTCCAAAACAAATGTAGAATGGTAAAAGTATTAGACATAGTTTAGTAGGTGTCTCCTCTGGGATTGCATCAATATTAAGTATGAACTTAATGAGTGTATCCCTTCTTCCCAAGGAGTTTTTTGAGGTGTGTTTGAAAGGAAGAAAGGCAAATAACAAATTCCAGTGGCAAGGAGTAACTTGTAAAATCATGATTTCTCTCAGGAATCTGCCCTTGAACAGCTTGCCTTTCTACATAATGAAAACATTTTGAAAAGAATTAAGTATTTTGAAAAAATGAATGTAAGTGACTGCAAGGGTTCTTAATCTTGTGGGGTTCTCTTTGTGTGTGGGGTTTTTTGTTGATTTGTTTTTTCTATGAACCTATTTTAGGATCTTTTCACTGAATTTTATTAACAAAGATTAAAGACAAAGTCTAAATGTTTACAATTTCTCTTATGTTAGTGCACAATAAGCTCAGGATGAGTCCTTTAAATGTTGATACATAGGACACTGTCATAATGGCATTTCAAGGGGGGAGAGGAAGAAGCAGAGAACATTTATTTCAATGACGAAACAGAGTGCTAACACTGGAGGCTGTGTATTGCATCTTCCAGTGCTCTCTCTTAATACTAGTGTTTTGCATGTAGGACTTCCTAAAATGGAGAACTTGGAACAGGCAAAAAGGATTTAGTGAAGAATGTAGGTTGTTATTTTTAATGTAGATGGACTGGAAGACTCTGTTTCTTCCTTTAACAATGTCTGCCTACCTATAGTCCTACCTCCTTTCCCTAATGTCTGTAAATGTGAAAAATAAAATCATACTTGCATCCTTTGCCATCCTTTTATTTGCAAAACGGAGATCTTGGGAGCTATGAAGCCTTACTCAGGAGTGTTTTTACTGTCTGACAAGTTTGGGACTTTTGAGGTAAAGACCATTTCTTCTTATCCATGGTTTGAGTTGTATTTACTGCTTTTTAGTTTAATCAAATGGCTCCTGGAGAGTGTCAATACTTTCATAGCTTTCACATTTTAAGTAGCAGCAAATCACTGTTAATATAGCTTTACATTACTATAAATACATAAATTTAACTCTTTTCTAGTTTGTAACACTCAATTTAGGATTCTCCTTTTTTCTTACATAGCTGTTAAACAATATTAACTGTCCGTAGGCAGCTGCTCCTCTGTGTTAGAAAAATTAATGTATAGTCTGTGTTTCTCAGTTTGAATCTCTAAAGCTCTTCCAGAACTGAAGGTTTCTCTGTATTGTGTATATACATACACATAAAGCTTTGTTCACATAGAGGTATATTTCTGAACTCCTCCAGCTTATTCTTTGTTCTGTGAATGGAGTTGGCAAGGTTTAGGTTATTTGTAAAACAGCGCATATCATCGTATATGCAGTATAGTGGTTGTCTGCATAGCTTTGATATTCCCTCTATCATCATCTTTATATTAAACAGTTTGTTGACTACCTGTCTTTTTCTTTGTTGGATGGGAAGGATAATGCAAGAGAGACTGTTTTCTTATGTTAGAGGTGAAAATATTCTCGTTACGTTTTAAACTTCTTATATAGCACAATATTAATCAGAAAATTATTCTAATAATGGTGAGTCAATTGCCAAGTCTCAGCATACTCGGGTTATTTTATCTATTACATGCAAAAATAATTTGTGACCACATATGAAAATACAGTTATGCCTTTCTGGATATCATCAATTTGTAATGCATTGCATTATTACTACTTCTTCTGGCAGAAGCTGAATAGCCCGGCACGGCTGTACTGACCCATCTAAGTCTTAAAAACTCTGGCTTTTCAAAGTCCAACACTGGAAACTCCACAACGGCGACTGACTGACAGCTCTGAAGAGAATAAGGCCAAATTACTTCACAGCAGCAGTTGTAGTAGGCGCTTTGGTATTTTCCATTCGTTCCGATATTTATCCCAAACTGACCTACATCTGCTGGATTAACAGTGTAACTTGACCTGCTTTTATTCCTGCTATGCTATAAGGTAGGAAGGCTGTTCTGGTTAGTCCCTAACAAGGAGAAAAGCTGTGCTAGTTGAAGCAGAAGCAATCAGTTTTTAGAATTATGTAGGGTTTAAGGTTATTGAAGTTGCTACTGAAAAAATATGCTACTTTGCAATACAAATTTGTTATGTACTGATTTTTTTTTTTTTCTGTAACAAAATACCAAGCAAAAGCAATGAGAGTGCAGACAAAATCAAGCTGGAGCTCAGTATTAAAACTTTATTTTAATTAAAAGATTGTACAAAATATATTCCAATGTCGAGCTCATCTTATATTTTTCCCTTTCAAAGGCTTTTTTTTCTTCTTCTTCTCTGAGTGTTAATATGGGGTTTTTTGTATGTGAAGTTTAAATCTTGGCATGCTAGTTGGTGCTTCATTGAGATACACTGGTGGATGTAAATTGAAGAACAGTGAAGAAGTCTCCATTGGTTTGCACAGTTCATACAAGAAAAGTAAAACTTTGATGTCTGAAAACATTTCTTCACACTCCAGGTCATCAACTAAAAGAAACTTTTTTATATGCTCAAGTATACAAAAATGTCAAACCGCAGCTATTTGCAAATTGGAAAATAAGTGCAGTGACTAGAGAGATTACTCACTAAACTGATTGCTAATTAAGAATTAACAGAGTATCTCAAATCTGTGACAGGTCGTAAAATGGTATAATAGACAGGAATATACTGTAGAATTTCCTTTACATTAATTCTTTTCTTAACATCTAAAATAATAGTAGTGAAAATGAGAGAACTTTTCTTTGTATTTGGAGGAAACCTTAAACTAACATTGCAATTTTCATGTGATTTTTAGGTGACATGTGAAGTATCTTGTTCATTGGAGTAAGCATGGCATTGCGGTTTCCTCTTAACTTTACCATTTTTTAACTTCTCCATTGCACTTGCAGATTTCTAATAAAGTTACTGATGTCTCCAGGGTTGTATAGTGTGACGTTGTAATATTATGAAAAATAGGTGAGATTTGGACTAAAATGGAGGAAGCTATAAGTACCATCTTGTTTGGTTAATGAAATCCTAATCTTTTTGGTTAATGAAAAATGATGTCTGTCCAGACTAAAGGGAATCCGTTCAATTTTAAATTAAAACCAATTGTAGCAAAGTTAGCAAGACCTAACATGCAGGAGCTTTTCAAAACTTAAATATCAAGTCGGACAATTACTAGGACATTACATATTAAAAGAGAATGTGTCTCATCTTTTGCTATAAAAACAAATTAGAACTAAATTAGCTTTATAGACTGTGCTTCCTCTAAAGGCTAGAGTCCTCAGTCTTACATGTTACTGTCTTAGGATATATCTTGACTGCTACTTATATAAACATAGTCAAGATGATGTGTATTTGAACACAAGTAGTGTATAAGTAAATTAAGTATGGGCTAGCACCTTGACTATTTGCTCAGCTTCTTCCGAACATCCTTACCTTATTTGGAATTTTTGTCAAGTATTTGGCATATTTCCTCACTAACTGTAAAGTTTGTGTGTTACAAACTGCTGGTTAATGCTTCTTTTTTGGTATGTAAAATGCAAAATGTATGCTGTTCTTAGAGTGAATAAGTCTCACTGACTCCTTAAAGAATGGTCCAGAGCTCACATAATTTCCCCACAAAATAAGTTTGGAATTTAGAATTGGATCAGACTAAAATTAAAATGTTTTCTGCTTCCTAAGTAATCTTTGTTTTGGAAATTATAAATTATTGCTTTGCTGTGTTCTGAATGGTGACTTCTGGAGGTAGTGTGGAAAGTATGTGATCAATAGAAATATATGGGCCATTTGTTTTTTATTTATGGTAGATAAAAACCTCAATGGCTTGTATACTTATTTATGGGATATTCACATATGGCTAATGTGAAAGATTAATATAATTTCAAAATAGCTTGGAACATAAGATTATTTTAAGTGAATAGGCTTGTATATATTTTGTGTAAGCAATACTTGGGAGGGGTATAATTTAAAATATCATGATTGCAGAATTTCCAAAACTGTCTTTGGATTTTGAGAAAAAGAATTATATCAGATTTTGTACAGATTTGCTTTTGTCTCTTAAAACAGACGTCTCACTTGCTTTTTTACGAAACCACATTTTTTTCCCCATCTGACGCAAAATGGAATAACAGGAAATCTAGATAATGAAGGCAGTTGAGCATGTTCTGTAAGGGGTATTCATCATTTACTGTGACATCTGTATTGCAGAATTTGGAAGTGCAGATGCATGTAATGTTTGTTAGATTATGCCTATTGCAAACTGAAATGCACTGTGAATCCCAACAGGAAACCAGAATCCAGTAGCCTACATAATTTAAATGACAATTTTCTGTTTAATGAATTGTTAATATCATAGGCTTTTTTCTTTAAATTTGTCATTAAAAACCCTTGTCATTTGAACTTCTTATTGAAAAGAAATATCTTCAGAAAGAAATTTCAAAATAAGTGATTAGTTGGTCACAGATAAATGTGGAGTAATCTCCCTGCAGCCCTTGTCTGCCTAGGATACTGTCCGGAAAACCAAGCTTTGTTTCTTCCGTTTGCTGCTGCAAGACTTGAAGTGGGGAAACAGAAATAGCCCTACTCTGTATGCATGAAGGGATTTCCCTTAAGACTGTGAGGATGAAGGCCTCAAATTCCGTTCCTATATGATCTGTTTACATTGATGTGTCAACTGTGCAACAAGTGAGTGATGCCATGCCATGCCAAAGCCGAAGTGGCCTTCATGGATGATAGGTAGGTAGGTACATAGATGGGGGACAGGGAATGGGGCAACTTATTTGCCCTAGCAATAAAACATCCCCTCTAGAGTTAACCACAAAAGCCTTTGCTGTGAAAGACCAAGACAGATATGAAGATTAGGCTGGAACAAAATGCTCTATAACTTCAGACTTGTAGGATACAGCATACCTTTTCATCTTCTGCTATGACTCTTCACCTCCTCCTTTCCTCAGGTGATGAAATGCAACAAGTGAAGGTTTTAGGGCAAGTGCTTTCTGTGGAAACTATATGAGGACATGCTCTTCTCTACCTTGGCAGAGAAGATACCTGGGAAGGATGTGATAGGAGGCTTAGATTTTTTTTTTTAATTATTATTGTTTTCTTTTCTTCCCCCTACTTCTCTCTACTTTCCTCAAATATGCACTAACAGCAGTGAGGAGGGGGATGGATGGACTTGATGATCTTAAAGGTCTTTTCCAACCTTAATGATTCTGTGATTCTGTGGGAGCCAGTGGGAGTCAGTCTCTGGTACTGGGGCCTGACTCCTGCCGGGGATACCAGTTACAGAAGCTTTTTAGTGAGGTAGTCGTAAGGCTCTAGTCTCTTGTCCAGTAAGAGCCTGATTTTTTTCCATCAGTACAGCATGGAAAACTTCTTACAGGCATTGGTGGGAAGGATCAAATTTGAGAGCTGAAAAGACTTCAAAAGCTACTGTATGAAAACCAGGAATTTAGGTGAACTTCAGCATATTGATGCCAATGTGCTGCATGAGATCCATTCAATGTAGCTTCATTTAATTTTCCTTGTTCTAAGTTAGATAAATAAATTATTTGATTTGAACATTTCAGCTAGAACACTTTGTAGGTGCAGTTAACCTGCATGTTCTCTATAATGTTAAAAGACGTGCCATTGTGGGATGTGGTTTAGTGGGCATGGTGGTGTTGGGTTGACAGTTGGATTTGGTAATCTTAAAGGTCTTTTCCAACCTTAATGATTCTGTGATTGCAGTGTAAAATGCAGTACTATCCAGAATAGTCACAGTATCAGTCACATGCTTTATTTCAATTAAGAGACTTACGAAAATATCTAGTGCGATGTATGTTAGTGTAAGAAATCAGAGTTGACTGATGAATATCAATGTCAAAACAGAAGATGTCTTCAGAAATAAAGCTCCACTGCTATTATGTCCCGTTGATGCGAGCTTTTAAAAAATCTAGTATGTCTAGAAAAATAGCCTCACTATTCTGCATGTGTGGCTATGTGCCTATCAAATTGAAACACAGGCATCTATGATAGTAAAACTTGGTTAAGATTCTTGGTAGGTTCTTACGTGCTGCTGTTGTGTCACGGTAAACTTCTGAATTGTTCAAATACACTTATCTGATTCTTGAGCAGGGAAATTCTTGATATGAAAACTTCAGTCCAACTAACCACTAAAATATCTACCCCATTTCTGAAAGGTTTCTACTGTTTGCAGAGTAGAAAAGTAACTATGAAACAACTTGCATGAGCTACAATTTACTTTTTTAAACATGTTGCTGAGGCTTTTGTGATGTCTGTATCATGAATATGTTTTTTGCATCTCTAACACGTATACATACTATAAAGTGTCAGACTACTGTATGGGGGAATCAATACAAATACAGTGTTTTGATTAAATTAGAGAAATGGTCCCACAAGTAATATTAGGGACGGATGAGCAATCCATTTGATGTTTATTGTGCTTCAGAACAATATTTATATTATTACAAGTCTAGCATTCTTGCATATGCATTCTTTGTTTCACAGAATACACCTGTAAAGTATCTACATCAGATGTTTTAATAACTCCTGACAAACTCGTTAGTATTCTTTCCTATGGAAATGTGACAGATTTCATTGCAGAATACACATACATATGTGAATATAGATTACAAAAATAAATCAATGGATGATAATATTTGAAAACTTTTAAATAGAGAACTAGGTGGTGCTGTTCTTTCATCTTTGTAGCTTAGCTGAATTCTTAAGTATGGACTGAGAACACCAGGCTACTACTTTTCAAGAATGAATTTAGCTCTCTTAAATGTTTGAAGAAGTTACTGTTTCTGATTTCATTGAGAATGCTACTTTGAGAGCTCATAACTGCACAATACAACACTTTCTATGTTATGTAGAACTTTTACGTCCAACAAATGGTTTAGTTTTAATCAGCATGGTGATATACTTCCTTTTATCCTCAGTTTGAATGACTTCGGAGTAAATTCTAATAATTTTTTTGAGTCTCTACTTGGCTGTATATTCAAGATTATTTGGTCAGATCAGCGTAACATGGTTAGATGTGTGGACCTTTGAATCCTTTTCCGTTGTTGGTTTCTTAAAGATTTTGGGACTAATTTGCTAACAGCACAATGAAATCATCAATAATAGCTGGAAGAAATTTGTTGTAACTGTGTAGTAGCAGTATATAAACCACAGCTAAGTAAGCAAGAAAACAAATTTACTAAGTTTTCTTCCATTTACGAAAAATACAAAGTTTCAATCACTGTCTTGTCTCATTGCCGTTAATGTTGTAATAGGAAATAGTGAAGCTAGACTATAATGAACTTACTGGGATCTAGATAGATTTGTTAGATCAGTGTTCAGCGTTGCAGCAGAATAATAAGTGTCTAATTAGAGTCTAACTTCAGTATGTAGCACTTTGGTAGAGAATGTCTCTTATTGACCACTGCTTAAAACAGGAATGTTGAAAGAACAGATGGAAGATAAAGAAATAAGGGAAAAGTGTACTTCTGTACTGAAAAAGCGATGAAAATGTGCTCTAGCTAGATCAAACTTATGAATGTGTTTGCTCTAAGTATGTAATTACTTATTTTACAAAGATAAGCTGTAGCTGTTAATAGTCACAAATGGAGTGCAAAAACACTTTTTCTAGCAGTTTCTCTCCCCTAGTCCTTCTAAAGCGCTACCATATAGGGAGGAATCTGAAGCAGAAAGTTTGGTTTGTACTTTTTGATTGTTCATGAGTACGCATAAAATGCTTTTACTTCACTCCGATTAGAGATTTTGTAAAATATACAAATAATACCCATAATATTGCAAATTAATACTACCAGGGTTAAAAGCAATAATTCCTTTTATGTTCATTTTTATAAGATTTCAGTGTCACAACTGTAGTTACTGTTTTTCCAGTGTTTGAAAAGTATCAAAAGGTGTTTTCATTTACTTTTGGAAAGTGGAAAGAAGCCCAAACCAACTCTGAATTGCCTAGAAATAATTTTAAAAGTATCTTTTCATTCCTGATAATGAAGTATTCCTGGCACTGAAGCAGAAGCCACATTAGAGTAGTATACTGTATGTGTTTTACATACAGTATGTGTGACTTGCACAAAGTTTTTGGTGTGTACCATTATTACTAAAAAGTCACTCCCACAGTTAATTCAGTGCTTAGCATTTGTTTATTCCAGAATTGTATATCAGAGGTAGTGGTTTAATTTGTATGGGTTAGCAGACTATTTAGTTTTCAAAGGGATGTGTTAATAGATTGTGTGTTGTTAACTGCAGTTGAGTATGTGTGCAGAAGATTTCTGAATGCATATTATAAATTGAAAATTATTAAACTAGCTACCTTAAGAAGTTTCTGCTTTCTCCTACAACATGCAGTTTGGCTTGTGGATTGGCACATACTCATGAATATTTGAAGTACTGCATTTTTGCAGTATTTTCCTCTTTTTAGGGAAAGTGCTGGATGCCTGAATCAAGTCCTTCTGTATGCAGGTGCCCTCATAATAAGCATGTGGCTGGAAAGAGAGAGAATTTATTTAATGTAGTAACTTCTTTTCAGTTCTTCTGATTCAAAACAAATAAAACTGACAGTTTGTATCTTGTGTTCTAGATGGGTCTGGGCTGTTAGTACATGAATGAAGGACCACTTCTAAGGCTTTCTGCACCAGCCTACTCCTTTCTAACCAGCTAAGTATGAACATGTGAAGGAGTGAGGTGTTAGTCAGAGCTACTGGTGTTCACTGAGAGATTTTTCTAAGTTACAGATCCTATTTAAGAATCTAATTTAAGCCAATTGCACTGAAAAAGTTTTGTAATCTCTAAAACATTCCAAAATAATTTTTAGAAAATTGATGGTAGTTAATCCTCAGATCTGAAGAGAGGGTTGTTATTATTTCAAAGCAGAGTAAATAAGAAATAAAGCTGAGTTTTTATCATCTGTGTAGATTCTGGCAAACACAATGATGCCAAAAGCATCAATAAAGATCAGATTTGCTTATTGAATACATTAAAATAATGCTAGGTTGTTTTGTGTTCCCCCCACTGAGTATTACCAGTATGGGGAGAGATCTGAACTAGGTACTGAGTTTACTAGGTAGTTACTAGGTAACTTTTCTATTTGAAATTATTGAGATTAACACTGCAGTTTGGTTTTTTTTTTTTCCCCCCTTTTGTTTACATTGCAATGAATAATTTATATGTGAAGTGCAAGATAACAGCATATATAAGGTTACTTTTCTAATCCAAGAAGATACCACAATGTAAAGAAACAATAAAATATTCTGCATTTTTATTTGTGAGAAAATGATTATTTTTTTTTCTTCAGCATTGCTTTATTTCCAAAGTCTTTTATGCTTTGTATTCCATTTTCAGCTTTTATTCTCTTTTAATCTCCTCTTTCATGTCTTCTGCCTGGATTGTCTAGGTTTTTAGGGGTTTTTTTTGTTCTTATGTCAGTGTGCTGACATAAGACTTTATATTCTCAATGTATTAAATCAGTTGAGGAAGAGGAAATCTGAATAAACAAGAAATAGTCTGTGTCAGGCCAAAACACGAAGAACCCACTCTCATCTGAAACTTCAGCACAGGGTTTTCTTATGTCAGACATAAGACAAAGTAAAACTTTGGGTGGGATATTGTTTTTGGCTTGTTTGGATTTGGGTAGGGATAATGGAGATAACACTAAACATTCATGTCTAACTTAGTAAAAAATTAGACAACCAAGAACAATTTAACTTCCATTGCACTTTTGGAAGGGGTACAAGTTGTGAGAAGGGTACAATAGAGAATTACCTTGTTTTTCATAACAATATCTCTGCGTTTGCTGTGGCTGCACCGCTTTAAGTTCTTAGATACTTTCTTTTGATATTTGCAAAGACCTTCACTTTGTCTTCATAGTTTTTCAGTTGCTACAGCTACAGTAACTGTTTCCTCTCAAATATTGTTAAAGCAAAACTCTTTAGTATAACTTCAGTATAGAGTATGACTTCGGTTTGATTCTTCAGTACAACTTTAGACAACTCATACTTCAGAGTTCAGATGAAAACTAAACAGATGTCTGTAGAGAATTTAAACTTGCTGTAAAACTTAAGGGGAAAAAACCCCCTACTATCTTTCTTCCAAATATGTAATTTAAATGAAATTAGACTAAACTGAGTACTTTCCCCTTTTCCCTGATAATGGCATCTCAGAAACTTTGGGTTTAACTTTCTTAACCGTGGTTCATCAGTTCTGATGAAATTGAGCTCTAAGGCTATACAGGCTTATGATAATGATACAAATGTTTTCTTGAGAGTTGTTTCATAGTGTTTGTCATGATTAATTCCTCTTGAAAACCTCTATCTGTGCATAACATTACAAACATAGGGGAATTAAATGGAAATCATAAGATGTACACAAACACAATTCTGTGTCTGTCTATATCAAAACTGAAAATAAATGATCAAGAAGATAGGGCAATTATTGCACATTATTTGATGAGCCTCATTCAGTTTAGATGACTGTATGTAAATATTCCCAATATCCAGGAAACAAGTAGTTTGGGTTTTTTTACCAGTCACCCCCCACCCTCCCCTGCGCCTCTGAAGAATTTTAAGTGTGTACAAAACTTTGCTGGCAACATTTAATAAATAAAATACTAAAGTCCAACTCTTCTGCTATGAAACCAGTTACCTAAACTGAATCAAAGACAATTATCTCTTTTCTTCTGTGGGGGACTGTATTATTTGCAATTCTGTTTATTTTCATTGTGAAACACACAAGCATTGGTATCAATGCTCAGGTAAAATCAAGATTTTGTTACTACAGTGTAATTACTTGTGTGTTGTCTATAATTTTTTTGCAATTGCCGTTTGAATTGTAGGTATAGTCCCTGTGCGTGCTCTATGCCTGTTTCTGAAAACTCAAAGATGCAGTCACAGTATGTGAAAAGCCATTCAGTCACACAAGAGCATTGGCATTTTTTTCAATTTGCCAAGTGCATAAACTGTATATCTTAAGTAATTGCTGTGTAGAAACCTCATACATATAACGGGACCATTTTATCTATGCTTATTTGTCAGCACCTGCATCCCAGAATGGATATATTTAGTAAGTACTGTTTTGCAGTTTGCACTTGTGCATGCTCTTAAATTTTTCTGATGACCCTAGCAAATCAAAACCTCTTCCCCCCCTCAAAAAAGTCTATTGAGATTGTGCAAGTACTAAAATACATTCGGTAAAGTGATATAATATATAAAGCTTTTAGCCATCTGAAATGTTGCCTAAGTGGTGACTATTGGTCCTTTAAATGTTTTGTCTTATTGCTGGGTCTGCTGGCAAACATCTTTTAACATTTCTGGTTTTGAGGCTTTCTTATCCCAAAATACCATGAGACAAAGTATGATGTAAAGCAAAGATCTTTATTCTGCACTAACTCTTGTGTTGAGCCTGTCTTACTCTACATTAAGTATATCTTCTGAGTAGTTACAAGTTCATCAGCTTATAGCATATCTGGGTTATGAGGCTGAAAGTGGAGATCTCCAAACAAGTCCAGGAACGAGAAGCATCACGGGGCTGTGGCTGAGCTAATTAGCCTTATGTAGTTCATCTTCAATACACTCTTTATTTCCTCTTGTGATTGCAAACACAATCATTTAACTTTTTGCTAGTACATGTCCCTTCCTTCTCAGCGAAATTTTTTAGTAACAAATTATGCTATCACTGTACTAAACGAGATCTAGTCATTAGTCTTGGCTTCTCTTTATAGTACGTGTCATAATAAAAAGTGATGTAGCAGAATGCTAAAAATGCATGTTGAAATTCAGAGTTTGGAGCGAGATGTAGGCCAGCTTACAAAAGTGAAGTACCCATTGTGGTCTATAGAAATTCATGTGCAGAAGTTTGAAAAGTGTTGGGTTGTTTTTCTATTATCTAAATAAAAATATATGGTGTGTACTCTGCATTTATTGAATATGCATGTTTTAACAAACTTTACATTTTTCATCCTTTGATTTGCACTGCATTCAAATTTAATAAATTCAGTGGTGTCCATGCATGAGTTTTCTTCTTCTGATGAGGAAGAGTGGGCAAAACGAAAAAGAACTCAAGTGCAACAACTGAAGTGGTCTGGAAGTAAAAAGTCAAAAATTCTCCTGCAATTGTTTATTTTTGCTCTCTGTAAATAAAAGTCACTTTAGAAACAAATAGTACGTATTTTTGAGTGTTAATGTCAATACAGCTGAATTATGGAAGACCTCTTACCAGCTACTTGAACAGAGTCAATTATGTTGTTCCAGGTCATTGTGGGTCAGCTGGTTAATGCTGGATGTGAAAGGCTGTACTATATTCCAGCCTTTGTCCTACTTTCATGAAACATGTTCTTCACTGAAGAGACATGATTGATTTATATGAAATGGGTGGATGTCCACTTGCCATTCTTTAAATGCAACCATTTTAGTTAATTTCTGTTAAATTCTTTATTGTTTTGTAGCTGCAGGAGTTCATATGTTAAAGTTGTGAATTTCTTAGACAACAAGATAAGCTGAACAAATAGAAACAAAGTGTCTAATATAAATATTTTCAGTACTTTTAAGCTTTTCACTTGTTTTGCAGGCATTTGAGATTATTAACACTAAAAATGTAATTTGAAATGGGAACAAACATAACTGTTAATGCAACCTCCTCTTTTCAGACAAACAACCTAAAATTTACAACACCAGGAGGTCACTTGGAATGCCTCTAGTTTTTCATTGAATTTGGCTTAATAATTGTTTCTTTTCTTTCTTTGAGATTTCTTTGTTAAGCCGTAATTCTCCTGTAAAAGATTAGGCTATTTACTAGCAGGGTTGAAAGGTAATACATTTAATAAAATATGATGGAATGAACTTTATTATGTATTTGAAGTACATCCACTAAATTTTCAGTGGCAGATGTATTATTTTTATTATCAGTTTCCTTAGACTCAAATGAGGAGAGCTGCCAAACCAGATTTTCTGAATGCACCTTTCCAGTACTGAAGTTTAAGACTAATCTTGCTATTCTACAGACCTGAGTGTGCACACATGCATGAAGTACTCATCTGGGGAGAAGGATATCATTTGCAAGGCTAGAAGACAACAGCATAGTCATGTGGAAGAAGCTTCAGGTTAAATCCAAACTTGGATCCTTTTCTTTCTTCTATACAGTACTGGTCTCAGCCCCTAGCAACAAACTATAAATAGTTGAGCTTGACATGAATATCCCATTTGAATGCTGCTGCTCTGATCCTTGTGAGATAAGGGCATTTTTCCTCTTTAAAATGAAAATAAGAATGCCCTCTTCTAATGTTGACTCACCATGATTTGACCTTCAAAACTATTAGATCAGATTCTTCTTAAACAGGATTCAAAGAATTAGGGAAGCACTAGGACTTCCAAAGAAATGACAAATGTTCTTTCTGAACACCTGTTCAGAAATCTGCTTCATTGCTGATAGTTAACTGGAAGAAGATCTAGAAGTAAGCAAAAAAAGGAGTAGAAAAATCGTTTGATACAAAATGACAAAATTCCTGGAGTCAGGATTCATGAGAGTAATGCTGCTATTCATTCCGTAACAAACATCTCCTGAACTTATTTCGTGTTTCCTTTCCTTTTTTCAGAAGCTTGAGCTTAGGACCAAGTTTCCTCAGATGATATCATGTTTTCTGTAATATCTATGTAATTGTTCTCAAATTTTCCTAAATTCTGTATGAAAAATAGTTCTTAAGAATTTGATGCAATGAGAAAAAGGATCATAAAACTAGTTTTGCTTAGGCTCACATTATTCTCCTCTTTCCCTCTTTAACCACTCTCCACCGTGAACAATAAGTGTCTGTAAGGAAGATGCTTCAAGTTTGGACTGTCTTCCCCAGTGCTTTGCTAAAAGTATAAATGCAAGCAGGAAGTTTTCATAGCTGCAGCTTCTTTATTTGAAAAATAAGCAGCGATATATGCTGGATCAATTACCTGAAATCCACATGCGTATGTGGAAGAGCAACTGAAAGGGGAGTTGGCTTAAACTCATAATGACATCCTAGAAGCATTTAGAAGATCTTATTTTCTTATGGGAGAAAATAATCTTTCTGTTCATATTTTCTACTTTCATGTAAGCTGGGAATTTGGCAATGGAGTTTCATATGCAGCCTTAGTTAGAAGTGTGGCTTTCATCTGGGGTCTAGCAATGCCCTGTCACGAAACTGCCAATGGTAAAGTCGTGCTCTTGTAACTTTGGTTCAACTATTCTAATTTTGGGGTTGAACATGAATACTTCCTGCACCTTACAATGTTGCTTCAGTTGTCTTGGACAGTGCCTTGTCTCCTAACACCTTTTTTTGCTTTATGGCAGAATGCCTGATGGCTTTGTATGTGTGTTGCAGTTTCTCAGAGACCAGCTAGCCAAAGCACCTCCTACAATGGCATTGATCTTAACATAGCTGCAAAAATATCCTCACCTCCCTGGGTAGTGTTAGGTATAAGGAGTGGCTGTGGGTTGTGCGTGGGTTCTTTGGGAGGTGTTTTGTTTGTTTGTTGATCCCCTTACCAAAGTCTTTACTATGTTGCCTTTTTAGTCAGGAAATGGTAGATTTGTAGAGGTAGTACTTAATGTTGAAACCAAGCTGCTGGCTGTGCTTGCACAGCTTAGAACTTTAGGAACTTCGGAATATGTCAGAAGATTTATTCGTTGCCAACTCTTGCACCTTCCTAACAATGCTCAACTAGACAAAACATGTTGGTGTTTCTGATGGGTACTTCTCTGTTAGCTGAGGAGAGATTTGGGAGAAATACGGAGGTAGCAGGCAGACAGACAAGAAGATACGATTAAACTGAATAAGCAGATCTGTGCTTCTGCTGATAACTGCAAACAGTGGCAGATAATTGAAAATTCAAGGAGAGCAGTTAGCTGGAAAAGGGAGGCAGGAAAAAAAAGGAGTAGTAGAGCTGGTCAGTGTTTCCACAGCTTCAGTTTGGCTGAGTGTCATGTTTCTTTATGCCAACACAATTAACATTCTAAAATTTCAAATCTTCAAGAAATTAGCCAGCTAGAGGTAGGCACAACTTTAATTGACTTCGGAAATAAAATTTGAGCATGGAAAAAGCCCAAGTGAAGTGCAGTAACAGTGGAATATTAGACCTATAGCATATGCATTTGGTACTGCAAATGCAAATATCTTTTTGTCACTTGCTGTTGTTTCTTGGCCAGATTGTAGACAAAGACCTAAACCAGGCAAGTATTGCCTGATGCTCAGCTTGCTGCCATACCTTGGTAGCTGCGTTCGCATAATAACGTAAGATAGTGCAGTGAGTTAAGAAATAGGAAAATGTAAAGAGTTCTGAAATGGTGGGCGGAAAGGAGAGGGAGAGAAGTAATGTACAATAATATGGCAGAAGGGAGATAACACAGAACATGTGATTTGAGGCATGAAGTGGGGGACTGCCTGCTGTAAGGTATAGGAAAATAACATAAGCAGTTTCAGATGGAAGAGAGATGCAAAACTCCCTGCTACGTGCAGCTAGTTTGGCCTTGATACACAGTTTAGTCATAACCAAATTGGAACTTAAAAATATTTTGGAAGTTTTTCATTAGAATTAAGAAATTACACGTTTTGCACCAGGTTCTGCTCCATATACTTTCTGTAATAAAAAAAATATTCCTTAGGGTGAAATGTACGGTTTCAGTTGAAAAACGGTTATCAATGTACGGTTATCAGTTGATTTTTTTTTTTTTTTTAAATTTTGCAAGCTTATGTTATCTTATTTCCTCACTTTTTTTTTTTCTGTATGGGACCTCTTTAATAATCATGATCTACTTGTTTCTGTGGTTGGTTCTTCCTCCGTCTGATTTCAGAATAACAAATTGAGTGACTTCCTCAATTCCGTTCTTATATAGTGACAAGTATCTCATACTTTTATTCCAAATGCTGTGTGCTTGAGTAGCCTCAATCCAGAGGGTGAATATCCCTCTATGAACAGAGCTTATACTAATAGTTTTCAGAATATACATCAGCAGTAATCTGCTATTCTAAGCTGCCACATAATATAGTACCTTTTATGAACTAAGAATTAACTTAAAAATAAGATTAAGAATTTTTTTGTTATTAATCCTTCCTTATTTTTAGTGTCCAATGCTGCTGGATTACTACATTTGTCATTTACAGCCACTGTCACATTTGGAGCTCACACTTGTGATTTTTAATTTTTTTTTGCTTTGCTTCCAAGTCTTAAGATGTCAGCTTAGAACAGGAAACTCTCTATACCATGCAAAAGAAATGAATAGCTACAGTTTCTAATTTCAGACTGTTTTATTGCTCCAGTGCTTTAAGTCATGAAGTTTTCTCTAGATGTTAAATTGTGCTTTCTCCTTACACTGATAGTTCTTCCTAAGTTTATCATCAGTAAATTTAATTAGCATGTTCTTACCTATGTGGAAGTGTTACTTACGAGAATGTTAAATGAAGCTTGTCCAAAGATCAATCTGAGGCTCTCCAGAAATAAGCAGAAGCTAGGAGAATTTATTTTCCATATGATATATGCAATATTTGCTGTCTTGGGACAATCTGAGGATACTTGATTCCTACCTTGTATTTCTGGTAAAAAAAGATAGTGATTTTTTTTTTTTTTTTAACTTATCCAATATGGCAATTATCACACTTAAAATATTCTACAGCTTCTGATGCAGAACTTGAAATTTGCTTTATTTTCTAATTAAACTTCCCTTTGTACTGCATTAAAAAATGTACGTAGGTAGAGATACTTTTCCTTCTTCGGTCTTCTTTATATAATCTTTAAAAGATTTTACTTGTTGATAGTTCTTTTTATCCTTCTTGTAAACATGAATTTAGTCTTGCCTTGTTTTGTTTTTATGATTACATTTTTTTGTAAGTGTCCTTGTTTTCAACAGGATTAGGTGAAAATTGATCAGAGTAGACTCTTGATGTAGCTAGCTATTCAGTAAAGTCAGAAGCTTCTCAATAGTGTTTTTTTTTTTTTTTTCCTTTATTCCCAGTGCTGGTACTGCATGAATATATATCTGGAAAGCTGAAAACTCTAGAAATGAATTAACCTCTTCTAGTGTTTGCCTATGGACCAAAACCCCCAAGTTGTCAGTAGAGACTGAATTTAAAAAAGGAAAATCTCCTACAGGACTTCCAAAATTCTTCTGTGGGTTAAAATCATGTAAGAGAGAAAACAGATGGCATTTTATTTTTACTATTCACCTGCTTATAAACATTTACTTCTGCCTTTGACTAACATTCTTAGATATAGCTTTTGCAGATTTACAGGATTTTTTTGACTTTGTAATAGTATGTAAAGTTACTTGACAGTAGTATAAAGAAATTATTGCTTAATATAATGTTAATATTTTTACTAAACTAAAGCTGTTTTTCACCTGGGAACAGTATATTGGCATTACATTCATTTAACAAGACTTCTTTTATTATTAGTGCATATAGTTTTGAAATGGATTCTTAACCATCTGTAGTTGTTTATCTAAACAAATGTAAGTAAGTTCTAAATTTATAAAAGCTTCTCATGACAGAAATTGCATTAACGTATGTGTGTATATGCTTGTGTGTATGTATAATTTAAAAAAAAAAAGGTTAGAAATGCCTGGTATGTTGAATAATGCTTGATTTTTATTTTTTTTAGTAAGGAGGAAAACATGTCTCTGCATCCTTTTACTTGTGGCAGTGACTGAGGCTGAAGCTTTTTTGACTTACACTTTTTCTCCTAAAAACTTTACAACTGTAAAGTTTAATGTTCATTAAAAGTAACTTTTAGAAAGCAGGTAGTGGACTTAAATAACTCTACCTGCATTTCTTCTATGGCCTATAGATATGTTGTGTAAGTTAAGTATATAGACATTAAATGCGCTGATACTCTGTGTGCATATATATGTAAACTCTCCTAGAATATTTTATGAGCATGTTACTGAATATGTTATTTAATAGGTGTTCAGGAACAATCTTCAGTTTCTCCTTTGCGTAGTCAAACTTGTAAAATGCTCCCTTTGCAGACCATATTAGAGCAAATCTTCTGAAGAGTTTCATCAGAAACGACAGCATGATTAAGGCACGTTAAACACCGGTATGGCTGCCTTATGAAATCCACTCATACAGTATTCAGACGGATTTATTTATCTACAAGTCAATTTAAAACAATGTTCTTTCAGTAAAGCACCAAGACAGTGGTTAGAGAAGATTTCTTTCCATCACAGTTACTGAAAGAAGAAAAAACAATAGGATCAGGTAACTGATCCATTTCCACCAGACTGTTTTCAAAGATTCACCTTAAGGTTGGAGCAGACTAGAAAGTAATAATTAAAAAAAGTTCAGAATTGTGGTTACTTGCTGTCTTTACCACAAAGGACCTCTGTTACAATCTTACTAAATCCAGGCGCACATGGAAAAAGTTATTTAACTTATTTAAATTATTAGACTGGGGCCGGCAAATTAAAAGACTGAATCATTGTTTATTTTAACAGCATCAGTTGCCAGAAAGATCGCTATCCTCCTACGTTGTTTCTAAACATTTTTGCTTGGGAAAATGACCAAATTTTTCATCATTTCTGACTTTGCCAGGACGCATTTGTTCTGCACCTTAAAGCTGTAAGATACGCTCTAAATACTCTCAAAATTACACATCAGTTGGATGGCAGTGTTAGTCAGCATCTTCAGCTGCTTTGTCTTCCAGTGGGCTTGTTAGGGGTGACAGGTAGAGCGTGCAGTGTTGCTCAGCTTTTGCATTTGGCCGTGCGCCTCAGCGGTTTGCGGTGTGGCGTCTTCTCTGTGCCTGGCAGCTCCGAGAAACGTGGGGCAGCTCTGGAGGCAGCTGGGTCGCGCTGTCGCCGAGGGCCTCCGGTTCTGCGTTGGCCCATACCGGTGGGGAGGAGGTGGCACAGCCGCCTTCGGGGAGCGGTGGAGGTTAGCAGAGGAGCCGTAGGGAAGAGGGACTGAGGAGGAAACGCTACGTTGCCTGCGGGAGAGGAATGCAGAAACAGTGAGGAAGAGGATGTGGCAGAGAGACTGGCTCAGAGCAAGAGGGAAGAGAGGCTGCAGAAGTGTGTGGTGAGGAGACAAGGGGCTGTGCAATATGGACAAGGAGGAGGAGAAAGCAATGGCCGTGGGCCTCTTTAGAGGTGATGGAAGAAGCCAATCAAAGTATGTGCTTAGAACTACTCACCATGTTTGGTTTGTGTGTTTTTATACTGTTACAATCATCAACATTAAAATGGTTCAAGCAAGAACACATACAAATAAAATAATGTATTGTTTGTCCCTTTTAGTGATGTAACAACATAACCAGGTGAGCCTGTCACTGCTGAAAGTTTAATCCATGAGCTTGAAGTTCAGGAGACCTGGAGTGCTATTGACCTGTGTATGTCTTTGCACTTAGATGGTGTTCTGGGACACTAAGTTTATTTTTCTGCAATTTTAAGACATCTTAAGTTATCTCTTGTGCTGCCTAGAACAATTTTACAGCTGACAACATTTGCAGGTTTGATAATGTCATAGAATTTGTTTTACATATGCATTAACTTTTAAAATATTTCATAACTACAAATGCTAAAACAGTTTAATATGTCTGTATATACTTTTTCATTATTTCAGCTTGTGCTGCTTTGACTGTACTGACTTTGACTATACTACAAAAGAATAAATGCAAACTAGAAGTATAGTTGAGTTTAGACTTTTTGGTATATTAACACTCTGATGCTGTGACGATTAACTTTGGTAGCCATTACAAGTACTTTAATTGATCAAGGCAATGTGCCAAATATGTGTGAGTAAAAAAAGAACCAAGCATGTTTCAAACATAGATATTATATTATTTTGAAAGACTTTAATATCTTAAAGAAAACTATATTTTATTTTTATAAATATATGTATATGAAAATATATTAAAATAATTGTCTGTATATATATTTATATAAGATTTTGAGACCTTTTGTTCTAAACTGTGCAGTAAACTCTGATTTTATATTAGTCATCCAGCAAAGATCAGGAAGAACTGATTGAAGTCATAGCCTTCTTCCTAGGTTAACATCAGTCATGCAGTCCACCTAGCTATTGATATTTTCTTCCTGTCTTTTGCTAAAACCATGAAATAAGAATTTTAACATTTTGGTTTAATCATGGTATATTACTGATTTTGTTTGTTTGTTTTTAATATAAAATCAAAATGCATTTTTCTTGCTTTTTCCCTGATTGTCCACCATGGTAAAAGGAAAGGAAACAAGCTCTGACTTTCTTACTCCTACATCCTTGAATCTTGTCAGGTGTCCATGCTTATTCAATATTTATCTACACATAAGTATTCAAAAGACTCCTGTCACAGCAAGCTTTCATGTTACTAATCTAAAGGACATATTCCAGTAACAAACAATCAGCAATTCTCAGATCACTCTCAAATAATGTAATCCAGCATAGTCGAACAAATTTATTTTGTAAAATAAAACCCCTGATCTTCACTCCAATGTCGTTATGGCTTTCTTAAAAGGCAGATGCTCCATTTGGCATGGTAGCATGTTGGCTTTTCTGTTATTGGACTGGTATTCTGACATAGTTAAGATAGCAGCCTTCCTGACACTACCTGTTATTTAAGTGTGTATAATGCTATTGCTTATGATATTTGATTCTGTTGATGATGATAGTTGACCTTAATGAGCGGTTTTGACCTTAGCCAGCTTTGGAGCTTCTTGGACTGAGTGTATGCCTCCAGCTTCACAGAAGGAAAGTTGAATATAAATAGCATATTTACCTTTTTCTAAAACTATTTCAGTTCAATTCTGTTTCATCAACCCTTAACTAAATCTCTGTAAGTATTGGGGGTTAGGGAAGTTTTATTTATTTGTTTTTTTATTTGGCTCCATGCTGGCTATGATATGTAAGATTTATGTTAGCTGAAGTTAACATTGAATTGTAATGTACATTAGTTTAGCTTGTCTGCCTAGACTTTCTCTGTCCTCAGTGGGGAAAGAGCCTTCTAACTCTCAATTTCTAGATTTCAAGTGCATAAGAAAAAAGCTGCTCATTTACTTGTTTTTACATCAGAGGTGTCTGTGCAATCAAGAAGCCATGTCATTAATTCTCTTCACCTTGGCCACAAGTTCATTAAGCTTGCATCATGTCCACAGGGATAAATTTGCATCTTTCAAAAGCATTTGAAAAAGCATCTGCCAAGAGATGAGTTTTCATTTTCTGACTATGAAAGAAGAAGGAATAAATGAAGAGAGAGAGAATGTAGTCAGGCTGAAAATGGAGAAAATGGTCATTTTCCTTCAGTTCTTTAGTGAGTTCAGAGAACTGAAAAGTGGTCGGATGTGATCTGCTTGGTAAGAGGGCAACCATAGACGAGAGCTGCATTTGCTGCATAGCTGCCTAACTTGCATAGGAGGAGCTGACTTCTTCCCCTTCCTCTGGAAATCAAGGTGGTAATCAGTAATTAGAAAATACTATGTTTTTCTTATTATCCTGTCTTTTAGAACAATTTTTAAGTTCAGAAAAAGGAATAATTTATAACTTGAGTGGATGCAAGTAAAAATGAGAAAGTTGGATAATTTCCATTTTTAGAGTGGAAATAGTTCTCTACTTCTGCCTAGCTCTTTTATCAGCTTCATGTCTGGCTTTTGCATGAGCTAAGAATACTCTTTTGTAATCCATCCTTTGTTTGAAATTTTTTGTCGAATTTAGAAGTTTAAAAAAAACCCCACCCCAAGGCTAACACTTCCCTCTCCCTCTTCTTCTTTAGATGTCACAGAATCATAGAATAGTTTGGGTTGGAAGGGACCTTTAAATGTCATCTAGTCCAACCCCCCTGCAGTGAGCAGGGACGTCTTTAGCTGTCTTAAATCTTCCAGGTGAGAGTGAAAAATATAACAGTAAAAGACATGGGCGTGCTTTTCTACATGTCAAAGTAATTCAAAGCAAACTTTTTTTTTTTTTCTCCTTTGACCAAACTATCCAAAATGTCTGGTTTCTCCGTCATCCACCAGTGGGGTATTTGGGAGGGGACAGAGGGCAGCTTACTGCATCCTTTTGTGAATGCAGTTTCCTCCTGGCTTATCAGAACTATTTGCCAGTTTTATGTCTTCTTTTAGCTGCTTCAAAGTTTATGGCCCATCTGTTGGGCGTAAACAAGCTAGCAAGTTCTCTTGGGTTATAAGAGCTGCCTGTCTGATTCAGTGGCAGTTCGAAGCACAGCCTGTTATTGGATAGCGAGGATGTTGTGTGCAAGGAGCAGATGTGCGCAGCATTGTAGATGCTTTTGTAAAACAATGGATATTGGGGCCTAGGGACTTTGAGTGACTTGTGACTGAGAAAAAGAAGGGATAATGGATTCTGCTGAGAGCTCGTTCTTTCAGAGTACTGGACCTTAAACAGTGAAAAGTAACTTACCAAGTTCTGTTGTCAAAATCTCTAAAGCAGCCATTTGCATGCATGTTTGCAGATAATTACTATCTTAAAGATCCAATGTAGAAATGAATGAAAATATTTCGCTCGGTTTCAGGGCATCGGGATTCAAGCAGGTCCATAACTTTATATAAAGTTGAAAAGTTTTTGCTATTACTCACTGATGTAATGAATTGCCCAGAGTATCCTGCTGAAATTTAGCTGCAGCTCACTGGAACTCTGAACCCGGGTATGCCTGTTCTTCCCGGTACTGGGTCATGCCTACAGGTGTTTTGACACTTTGACACTGCAAGTGTCAGTGCTCCCTCTGCTGCACTTGTTGCCAACTCCACGTGCCAGCGTATGATCGGTCTGCGGTGCAAGGCCTGGAGGGTGTTATTTATGAAGTAGTCCGGTTTTAATGTTGGTGTTGGATTTGATGAAGAGTGTTTACTTGGTTCGAAAACTCTCAAGTCGTTCGTTTTTTGAGAATAATATTTTTTGCACAGTAAAATTGCTACATCAGAGTAGTTTTATGTAAGAAGGTACTCCATATTCATAAAGGTAAATGTGATTATACAGGGAGAATATTGTGGTTACATATTAATAGGTACAGCCAGATGTGATAGAAACACAGAGCTGTTATTGATCTCTACTAATAAAATTACCGTGCATGGGGAACGCATTATAAGTCAAGAGAATAGGAATTCAGTATTCAAGGTGTGGTTATAACCCCTCTGTTGTAATGCTTAAAATTGCAAGATAAGACTCAGCTGTTTTTATCACTTGCCCATGCCTGTACCTGCATTTGGTATGTTCTTTGTCAGCTTTCTCTGTTTAGAAGTAGAAAAATGAGGGGTTTTTTTCCCTAACTGTATGCAGCATATGTTTTCTGTGTAATGTGGTGGCAGACAGCAAGTTTGCCTGTGGCTTTTAGGAGCTGCGAAGCTAATTAATTTAAATGCTCAGTCTGCTCTGGCACATCTAAGTAGACCACTTCATTTTCTGTACTTGTAGACTCTATTCATAGGTGTCAGTTCACTGGTGTGGTAAAACTCATTAACATTTGAAGTCAGGATATTTTTTTTAATGAAGCTACTGATTTGGGGCATCCGGATGACTTAAAAAAATGTGAAGTTTTTCTTTATTCTGTTCTTGTCGTGATTTTCCACCCACTGGAATCATGGTAATACTTCTACTGTAAAATGTGCAGTTAGCATTCATTTTCAAGGACAGTGAATTGAAAAATATTCTGACATACCCTTATCTGTATGTTTGTCTTTGTTCTCCTTCTAGATGTGTGCATATAGGAAGTATTTTCAGAGTCGCCTTAATATTTGCTTAGAGCAGTGGAACAGTGGGATGTTACCAGTGAACACTTAAAATATCTGGCTGTTTTCTAATCCTTCTGCAGACATCTCCTTATGAAATTGCGTTCCTACTTTGACACTCATGATTGGCTGAAACCATATTTCACAAATGGTTCTCAAACACAAAAAGAAGTATCAAAAAGTTTTGCTTTTGAGGACTTTCCGGTGCACTTTTTTGTTTTCTGGATTGCAGTCGGTGGCATGTGGCAGATCTCTTCAGGATACTCAGCCTGTTGTGGTTTAACGCAGCTGTGGTTAATCCTAACTGTGCCGCTGCTTGCTCACTCCTCCCCTCCTGAGTGAGGAGATAAGGAGAGACAAAAAAAAAAAGTAAAACTCAAGGGTTTAGATAAATATGTGGGTTGAGTTTAATACGACAGCAAGGGGAGAGGAGAAAATAATGATGATAATAATGATAAAATAATATACAAAATACGTGATGCACAATACAGTTGCTCACCACTCGCTGACTGATGCCCAGCCAGTTCCCAAGCTGTGGTGCCCGTGGCCAACTCCCCCCAGTTTATATATTGAGCATGACGTCATATGGTATGGAATACCCCTTTGGCGAGTTTGGGTCAGCTGTCCTGGCTGTGCCCCCTCCCAGCTTCTTGCTGTCAGGGCATGAGAAGCCAAAAAGCCCTTGACTAGTGTAAGCACTACTTAGCAACAACTAATACATCAGTGTGTTATCAACATTATTCTCAGACTAAACCCAAAACACAGCACTATACCAGCTACTAGGAAGAAAATTAAATCTATCCCATCTGAAACCAGGATACAGCCTTATCCACTTTGGCTAGAGGCACCCCAGGGAGCTGAGGTGCTGATGCCACACTTGACCCTGACTACCCAGGACCCCTGAATTTCATCAGGCCCTCAAGGGAGGCTGCAACAGAGGGGCAGGTGAAGCATGTGGCCAGTGGCCATCTCATGTTTCCACTACTTAAGTTTGGACAGTTGTTTATAATGAAATGGTTTAATTCCCAAAATATAGTAACATAAAATTTGGAGCTTTAAGGTCCTCATAATTTCACTGTTCTCTGTATATATTTACAACATGGGAGGCTGTTGTGGTTTAGCGCCAGCCGGCAACTAAGCCCCACGCAGCCACTTGCTCACTCCCCCATGGTGGGACGGGGGAGAGAATTAGAAGAGTGAAAGTGAGGAAACTCATGGTTTGAGATAAAGACAGTTTAATAAGTAAGACAAAAGCAGCAGAATCACAGAATCACAGTATCACTAAGGTTGGAAAGGACCTTCAAGATCATCAAGTCCAACCATTAATCCAGCACCACCATGTTCCCTAAACCATGTCCTGAAGTGCCACATCCACACGTTTTTTGAACACTTCCAGAGATGGCGACTCCACCACCTCCCTGGGCAGCCTGTTCCAATGCCTGACCACTCTCTCAGTGAAGAAATTTTTCCTAATATCCAATCTAAACCTCCCCTGGTGCAACTTGAGGCCATTTCCTCTCATCCTATCGCTGGTAACTTGGGAGAAGAGATCAACACCCACATCACCACAACCCCTTTTCAGGCAGCTGTAGAGAGCGATGAGGTCTCCCCTCAGCCTCCTCTTCTCCAGACTGAACAATTCCAGTTCCCTCAGCTGCTCCTCATAAGACTTGTGCTCCAGACCCCTCACCAGCTTCGTTGCCCTTCTTTGGACATGCGCGAGCACCTCAGCATCCTTCTTGTAGTGAGGGGCCCAAAACTGAACACAATATTCAAGGTGCGGCCTCACCAGTGCCGAGTACAGGGGCACGATCATTTCCCTACTCCTGCTGGCCACACTATTTCTGATACAGTCCAGGACGCTGTTGGCCTTCTTGGCCACTTGGGCACGCTGCTGGCTCCTATTCAGCTGACTGTCAACCAGCACCCACAGGTCCCTTTCCTTTGGGCAGCTCTCCAGCCACTCCTCCCCAAGCCTGTAGCGTTGCATGGGGTTGTTGTGACCAAAGTGCAGGACCCGGCACTTGGCCTTATTAAACCTCATACAGTTGACCTCTGCCCATCGATCCAGCCTGTCCAGATCCCTCTGCAGAGCCCTCCTACCCTCCAGCAGATCAATACTCCCACCCAACTTGGTGTCATCTGCAAACTTACTGAGGGAGCACTCGATTCCCTCATCCAGATCTTCTATAAAGATATTGAACAAGACTGGCCCCAGAACCGAGCCCTGGGGAACACCCCTTGTGACCGGCCGCCAGCCGGATTTAACACCATTCACCACATCTCTCTGGGCTCGGCCATCCAGCCAGTTCCTCACCCAGCGAAGAGTAAACCCGTCTAAGCCACGAGCTGCCAGTTTCTCCAGGAGAATGCTGTGGAAGATTCTGTCAAAGGCTTTACTAAAGTCCAGGTAGACAACATCCACAGCCTTTCCCTCATCCACTAGGCGGGTCACCTGGTCATAGAAGGACATGCAAGCAAAGCAAAGCAAGGAATCCATTCACCACTCCCCATGGGCAGGCAGGTGTTCAGCCATCTCCAGGGAAGCAGAGCTCCATCATGTGTAATGGTTTCTTGGGAAGATAAATGCCATCACTCCGAATGTCTCTCCACCCCTTCCTCCTTCTTTGTCCCAGCTTTATATACTGAGCATGATGTTGTAAGGTATGGAACATCCCTTTGGCCAGCCTGGGTCAGCTGTCCTGGCTATGTCCCCTCCCAGCTCCCTGTGCACCCCCAGCCTTCTTGCTGGCAGGCCAGCATGAGAAGCTGGACTGTCCTTGACTACTTAGCAACAACTGAAAACTTCAGCACGTTATCAGCATTTTCTCATCCCAAATCCAAAACATGGCCTCACAGTAGCTTCTGTGAAGAAAATTAACTCTACCCTGGCTGAAACCAGGACAGAGGCATGGAGGAAAAGAAGATTTTAAACATGTGAATAATTACATTAAAAATAAATATATTATCAGGTTTACATAATATCCCCTTCTGCTGTAGCTTCTTGGCTTACATTTAAAATAATAACGTAATGATTTTTCTATAATTTTTGGCCAGTTTCTCTTTAAAAAAAAAATCCTTAAAATGGCATTTGTAAAGGAAAAAAATTATCTCTCTCTTCCTTTTCCAAAAAGGGTTGAGCTTGGTCTTCTGGTATCTTTTTGTATCTTTTGTAGGCTAGCACCTGGTACATAAAGCGTAACTCTAGATGTGTGTAGTCAAACAGTAGTCAATGTTTGCCCCCTCTGTAGCCTGTATGCTACCCCTTACTGTGACTGCTACAGATATCTTTGTTGTCTTTTTCATCTGTGGCTGTCATTATGAAAATGTCTGAGTTTTCCAAGTAGAATATTTTAGATTTCTAGTCTGTAGGGCAAATGATTTAATGATTTTGTTTGCATAAATTGACGAATGTGTGGTGTTTTGATGCATGCATGAAAAAAATGTAGAAAATGTAGACCAATAACTGAGTTTTACATGCAGTGGCTGAGCTCCTCTGCAGTTTTGGTTTACTTGGAAGGGATAAAAGTTTTATGTACTTTGTTGAAGAGGTATGTGATAATGTAGGTGCTTCAAGTGTTTTGCCATTTCATGGCTTTTGATAGAAAGGTAGTGATTTCTATTGTCACATCTTACTGTAAAGTAAGCCTTTTATTTTTTTTTCTCAAGTTTGCAAGCTTTTATTATGTGTGGATAATTTATTGTTTCAATGGACCATAGATATCACAAAAGATGATTTTCATGGACTAAAAGATATCTTCTCATATTGAACTTATTTTGTGGAATATTTTGAGTATCAGAATATACTTTGAACTTATTTTTAAATGCAACCGTATTGAACTGCAGTGTTTATGAAGAAAAGGAAGAGGTAAACCCAATTTGTTAGCTGGAATTTCGTTTGTATGTTGAAGACAAAATCGTAGTGAAACTGGAGTGAGAAGGTGTGTCTGTATGTCAGTAAGACTTAAAAAAAAAAACCAACTTAAAATAGTCAAGGCAGGAAGTTCTGTTCTGAAGTTAAAACTTGAAATACTTCTTCAATATATTACCTATATATTCAGTATATTGACAATGAACACTATTTCCTTTGTTACTGGGCCACTGTGGTTGTAGATGATCTTTTTGGACACGTAGCTTTCCTATTTAGGATTTTCCGTTGGAACTTTCAAGATTTTGTAAGTCTCACCACCCTTAAAAAGTGCCTCAACTTGAAATCGGTTGGTCAAATAAAATACAAAAAACAGAGAAGTAAATTCAGTTAAGCTAATAAAAATGTGGATCTTGTATACCTAGGATGCCTGGGATGCAGAAGTTAACATTTCCATAACATGAAGAAATAGCATGTGCCTAAAAAAATATATCAAGGATTTATTGTTGCATACTAGCAGAAACACTGATTTCTCATATTCGTGGCTGAATTTGTAAATCTTGATTCAATGAAAATATGGCAAGAATAATTTGCATATTCATACAAAGGCAAGCTCGATGCTACTAGAGTCTAGAAAAGTCATTGCTTTAAGCTGATGTGCTTGTTTCGTCTACAAGTTGAAGCAAATTCTGTATTTCAATCTTTCCCTTTTAGAGATTTTTTTTTTTTTTACTTAATTAGTTTCACTCTTTTGAAGAATTTCTTCTCACACAGCTATTGTATTTAAGCAGATAAAAGCTAACTAAAAGGGACACTTTGCAGAGGCTTCCTTGAGGTTTTATGTACAAACCAGTTTCTTTGATCCACTTCCCAAATAGTTCGATCTCTCACTTCGCGTGTGTAGGCCAAGATACAAGTGGAGAAAAACAGAAGTGGAAAGCTAAAGTGAAATAAAGAAACCTTGCATTTGAGGACTTCCTCATTTTGGAAATACTCATTTTTTTCCAGACAAAACAGAAATCATATCTTAAGGTATATTCTGAGAACGACTGATTGAGATTGTGAAATATGTTGGAAATAAGAAGTATTATGTAAAATAGTAGTGAATATATTGATACTTTGGTAATTTGCTGAGAGTCATTATATAGTCATTCTCATAGTCATTATATACCTCATATAGCTGTGTCCAAATTCATTGCTGAATGAACATTAGTTTGGTACTGTTAAAGAAGAGTTTGGGTACTCTTATATACTCTAATAAGATGGAAGGGGGTCTGAGTACTGATTTAGAGATCTAAGCTGAGTTCAGTTTACACAATAAAATGGGATTAAAATTCTGAAGAAGAAGGGACTAAATTTACTTTTCTCAGTAACAGAATTCTTCTGCTGGACTATTTTGTTATTATTCATGCAGCTCTACTGGAAGAGTCATACATGCCAAGCAGGTTTTGTTACTTGTTTGGCTTTTTTTTTGGTTTGAGCACTTGGCTTTTACTATTCTGTGCTACCACTAGCTTCTCAGTAACATTGAGAAAATGTTTAAGCTCCAACTTTCCAAAACAGAAGATCACTCTGGTGGTATAAGTGAAAATGTAGGCTCTAACCTGTACTTGCTACTGTCAAATTGATAGCTGTCTTTGTAATGGTGTATCAACTGACCTTTCAAGCTCTCGATACCAAATTAATTGTGTGGTATTTTGAACTGCTTTCTTTCATTTACTTCTGTTTTCAATATTCCATTTAATTACTTAGACTAATAAATGGTTTTGTTCTTACATCCTGAAAGTATACCTTTACTTTAATTGCTATATTTGATTTCACATTAGTGCTCAGTGTCCTAGCAACTTCCTTGGTAGTTTTTCTTACTTCATTGTTACTACTTCTGCAGCTTGACCAACCTTTTTTATTTTGTTGTCTGGTGCAATGCAAATCTAAACATGGTTCTGTTTAATCTGCTGTTTATTTCTTCAATAAAATGGAGAATATCCTGTTATAGCAATGGAGTTTAGATTAGTCAAGTCTACTGAAAACAGGTGTAATGTGGATCTTCTTGCTGTATTAATGGATTTCTACTCTTTGTACCATTTATTCAGATGAGGTAAATGTAGCTTTTTGCCCTGAAATCTCTCTTGACCCTGAAAAACTCTTTTATAATCTTTAGTGCATAGGCAGTTATGTTCTGCAAAATTGGCATTCACATTGGGAAGATCATCCTGACAAGTGTGTGTTTTTATTTCCAAGGCTGTTCATTTTGGAAACTAAATGGAAGGAACGCTCTCATTTCTGCATATGTCTGATGTGGTAGCAAATAGGTTTTGTATATTGCATATCTAAATAGGCCTGTTGTTGGACTAAATACTGGGGTTTTGGTTGTTTGGGTTTTTGTAGCTTTTGAATGCTTGTAATGGTTGGACATGTCTACTGTTAAATGAAATAGAAATGGTAATTTATTTAGCATCACTTTTCTTCTGGCTACTTCTTTTATCAAGGTACATTTTTGAAAGAAATTTGTTTACATTTTGGGGCTCTGAAATAGAAAACAAACATCATCCTGGACTTAAGATTAACATCAAGCTTGGAGAAAATAGGATTGAAGTGCTGTGCAGCTGGAATTATTTGAAAATGTGTCAGGGGGAGAATTAAAGGACAGATGTTTTTCTGTGTAAACTAGTATGGATATGTTAAATATGAGAGTAGTGCTGACATGTTTATAAAAATAAGAAATGCAGTATATGTGTATTTTTATACTGAGAAGAATTTAAAATATCTTCTGACATTACAGACTTAAACATCGAAGTAAATATAATTAGTCAAACCCATGCATAATACTTGGTTACTGAAGTGCTCAGTAATATGGGGTTCAGCTTCAAGACTATAGCTTGATTTATTGCATTTCACTCTTGGGCTGTAAGGAACCTGTTTGGAAATGACAAAGTTGACAAAGCTATTTGTGGGAACAGAGAGAATGCCTATGATACTTGATAATCCTTGCTAAATAAAAAACAAAATGTTTTGGGGAAAGAAGTACCATGTTAGAAAAGGAATGGCAGTAAATACCTATTCCCATAGCGTACCTGTCTTAGAGGCCGTGAAATCAGAAGTCCTGAGAAGACTGGTGTTCTTGAGAATACCTGTGGTCAGGGGGAGATGTGCAAAGAATCTCAACTGCACCTTCCAGCTGCTGCTGGGCATTGGGAGTCCTTGAGGAAAGCAGTAAAGCAGATTTAAATCTGATCTCACAAATCTGCTGTGGAAAGGATAAGCCATCGCTTCAGCTTGAACTCTGCAATTCCGTGCTCTGTGAACTTAAAAATATGACTATAGTTTTCTTTCCTTCTCTCACCACTTTTCCAAGATTCTGGATTTTTATCTTTGTGTGTAGTATTTATTCTTTACTTCATCTTTTCAGCTGATGGAATGAATGCTTATGCCATTTAATGAGCAAAGTTAAGTTTTTTGAGTCTTTCTAATGGAAAACTCCTTACCAGTCCCTTATCCTTATGCTTTCAGTACTAAGAGTGCTAAGAAAATGTGTAATTCTTATTAGAATTTCTAGGGGAAAGAAAAAAGTTGATTTTCATCTTAGATTAAGAATACAAGGTATTAAAAGAAAAAATAATAGTAGTCAGGATATTAATACATCCTAAATTGTTCCTTTTACTATTGAAATACAATGTAAAGTATCAGCATATTTTTCCAAGCACAAATGAAGAAAAATAAAGATCTAGTTTGTTTTAATCATTTTTTATTAATTTTGCCCTGAAGCTCTTAATGATTTCAGCATGGAACATAAACACGCAGAGCAGCAGACAGAGAAGAAATGGGTCTCATTAATCTCTTTTGGATAGAGCATGGTGGAGAGTCATTTAGGATGCAGACAGGTTTTATGGATAACATGCTGTCCATGCTTCCACCCAGGCCAGAAAGGCTTCCATGTCCTGGTCCAAAAAGGTGCCAAGCTATTCACCCACAGAGAGTGGGTGAACAAAGATAAAGTGGGTGACAGTCAAAGAAGGGGTGAACAAAGATTCCTGTCATCAGCTTGGGAGCTGGGGGGAAAAGGCAAGATCTCAGGATTTTTCTTCTATGAAAAGAATTATTGATATTAAACTACTTAACTGTGTCTCATCAGAGGCGTTGAGTGCTAGTTTCACGTTAGCATCTTTATTTCTAATTCACAGGAAATATGTGAAAAACTGCAAATAGCTGACTTTATAAGCTTTTTTGTTTTGGTTTTGTTTTTCAAATTTGGGGCAAAACAATTTTAGCCACGTTTACTTTTAGAATAAAAGCCCCCAACCATAATTGAAAAAAATGTTATGGAAAATACCTCAATACTTAAAAAACCCCAACCAACCGACCAAAAATCACACAAAACCCCAAACCTGTAGGAGATCAGAAACTACTGATGGAACTTCATGCTGTTGCCTGTTTCACATTGCTAAGAGCAATCAGTATTTTAATGAATAGCAGTTGTGCAGCAGATGAGATGAAGGTGATATGGTGAAGAGTTTTTACATTTTTAGGGCAGTTTGCTCATAGTTACCTACACTAGCAAACTCCCAGTTCTGCAGCCTTTATAGACCAGGCTCCAGCTCAGAGCTTTCATGTGTTCTTGGGCAGAGGCACTCTCAGGTAGCTCCTTGGAGCCTGTCCTCCAAAGTGCATTCAGGCTCCTTATTCCAGAGGAAGGAGGCATGGAGATCTGGGTACAGAAACGCTGTTCCTTGCCCAGTCACCCAAATGATTATATTATTGCTGATATGATGGCAGCCTGTCCTGAAGTTGCAGGCAGTGGAAGCTAACCTCCTCAGGTAGTGTGCCCTGAAATTTCTGATTTCATAAAAGGTTAATCACCTCAGAGACATTTTGATAGTATTTAGCATTTTCCAGAATTACATTAGAAAATAACTAGCTCTACTTAAGAGTCAATATTGAAAATGCAGCTGTGTAAAATGAGATACTAATCTGTCTCTCCAAAGTGGAATATAATTTATATTTCATTTTTTACATTATTGTCTGAAAGAAACTAATGTATGCTGTAGCTACAAAGAGCGAATGATCTGCAGCGGATCACAAAGATACTTCTTGTTCTTACAGTGAAGTGAGAACTGAAATTTTGTGTATTAGTATCCATATGGTCTGTATTCCTAATCTCCATTTAAAAAAAAGGTAGGTCCAAAGCTTTGTTTCATTGAGTGTTAAGTTTTCTTATTTAGTAAAATTAACTGCCATTCACTTCATTTTCTAATGTTCTATATTTTAGGAGCTGAAAGAACTAAGGAGCTTTCCAAGAGAAAACGGGAGCGGGGAGAAACCCAGCTGGACAGCTCCCTTGTTGTTTGGCTTGATAGTTAGATTATACGATAAAGTGGCTTTTAAGTATCTCTTGTTTGTTTGGGTTGTTTTTTTTTCCCCTCCAATATTTTGAATTTATTGCTGAATTGACATGAAGGAGAAAAGAACTGGAGTGCAGTAACAGGATATCTGGTTTCACAGAGGGCAACTGAGTTCTAAAAGTATAACGCTGGGGATCTTCGTAAGGCAAAAAAAGAATTTGCATTTTTTTTTCTGTATTTTCTGCGTTACACTTGCATTTTGGCTTTGGAGACTGATAATTTGCTGTTGTAAACAGTCTTTTGTCTTTGTAAAGTGTGTGAATGCTAGCTCACTGTTACAAACTCTATTTACTGCTACTTTACCAAACAGTTAATGTAGGGGGGAAGATTGTAGCCAACACATTTTGCTGTCTCACTACATGATACTATAGAAATTCATGACTGTCTGGGTTGGGTAAATATCTTTCTTGGCAGATGAAAGCCATCAGGAGATGATGAGTGTACTTTTGGTTTAGCCTGCTGTCTTCTGTTTCTGGGCAAGAAACTAAAGCCCAGATTCCTAGAACACCACTGTTGTAGGAAGTAAGGTATCTGAAGCATGATCTTTAGTTAGTTGTCTAGGGGTCTAGATATAAATGAAAATTAGTGTGTACTAAATAAAGTTCCAAGAGATGTCTCCTCATACATGAAAAATGACCACCACTTGAATATCTCAGCATCTGTTTCATGCCAAATCAAAGAACAGACTTCCACCTAAGTCTTCAGAGGCTGACTGACAGATAGATGTCACCTGTCTCAGATAAGTGCTCTAACCAGAGGACTTGGAGAATACCTGTCTCAGATAAGTGCTCTAACCAGAGGACTTGGAGAATACTGCTTCATGAATTCCCTCTCTAGTCCATCTGGTTATAAAGTGTCTGCTATGCAATAATTACAATTCTGGTAGGAAGACTGTGAGGTAAAATAACTTAACTTGCTAAAAAATCTTACTATTCCCTTGGTGAGACAAGATGGATTAAAATTCTTCTGGCTGGGTCTATAATATTTTTGGAGTGATTGTTCAAACCACTGTGCTTTTGGGATTCTGTGCATCCTACTTAAATGGTAGTGGATCAGCAATACCCTGTTCCCTTCTGCTTTCCCTGACCATCTTCTGAAAGACAAGGACGTTCCTCATTTTACAATTCCTTTTCTAGTGACAGCAAATTTTCAGATATAACAATGTTAGATTCTTAAGTTAGATGCTTAAACCTCTGAGAGGTTTTCATTTTATGAAATGAAGTGTTCACTGTAATACAATGTGCGTATTTTCCGGCTCTTTTCTGTGAATGTTCTATGCAGACTGTACCCTTACTATTGACTTGGACTCCACACTGTTAAATAATTGCAGTGTAAATGCTGAGCACCATTGCTCTGAAGTACCGTAGTTCATCTGACTCTATTAAAGATGTCTTTTGCAAGTTTTAACAGTTGTCTTTTGTTTGAAATTAAGGACTTCTTTACACTGTCTGAAGTTTTTTGGCCTGTCTTCATAGTTTTCTCAAAATTACAGTCTCCAGATTTGTTTGGGGTTTTTTTTTTCTGAAAAAGCTAGTACCTGCCAAATAAGGTGGTATGATTGCTCATCACTGATAGAAGGAACAGTTGGGTCAGTTCAATGCAAACCCCATGTAATACTAGCACAATGAGAGAATCAACAAGAGAAGTTAGGAATGCTGATATTGGCAGTTCTGAATGACATTTGAAAATTCAGTTCACAGCTTGGATGTGTTGTGAAAAACAAATTAATTCTGCATATGGCCTGCCCTAAGAATACAATCCTTTTCTTCTGACCATGAAAGTGTATGTTCCAGGCTTATGTTGCTGCATGATTAACTCATTTGAATATAATAGTTTTGGTAAATTTGCTTGTAAAGGTATTTTTTAATAGGTATTAGCAGCCTAAAAATAACAATACAGATTTAAGTGAGATTTCTTCATGGTTCCATACCTGCATTCTGCACAGGTTAGCCGTCCACCCTGGTTTGAGCACAGTGGAAAGACATTGAGCTGAAATTGCTTAAATGACGGAGAAAGGAGAGTTCATATGAACTTCCTTTGAGAGGAAGAAATTCCCATCTTTGGGAATTATTCTTCCTCTTCTTACCATATTGAGTCTTCTAGACTGCTGCTTACAAAAAACCCCTCTCTAGCCAAGGCATTTGGATAAAGGAAGCAGTCAGTGGGCTTCTGAACTAAATCCAGAGGGCTGATTAAAGGATATTTTCATTATTGTTCTGTTTCTTATGTTTTCAGCGAACAATATTTAATTGTCAGCAAGTATTTATGTTTCAATTCAGTTAAACTGAATCTTAACTCTAGTCTTGTTAGGTGTTCATATTGGTGACTTTCAGTAATTTACTGAAATGGCTTTAGAATTATATTTATTTTGTCACTTGTGTTATGTAATTCCGTTTGATCTTGATATATTCAGAAACTTCATAAACAATATCATTGTATCCCACTTGGTTGATTAAAAATAAGTATGAATGAATATTCTGTCACTCTTCTCACATCCTTAATTCATATAACATTCTAAAACCATTCACTTTTTTTTAATTAGTTGGAACTTGCAAAATATGTGTTAAGTTTATGCAGCAAAATCTTTTATATTAGAAATGCTCTACAATTACATTTTTCCAATCATGAAAAATGAATTAGTGCTGCATTTTATGTGATGACAAATTTTCTTGTTTGTTCTAATTTTACTGAATAGCATACTGTAGCTTCTTGGCACAGCCTAGAATAACTCTATTTAGCTATGAAAGTAGGAACTGTACTTAATACCAGAGAAGGCCAATGTTGTGTGTAAACAATTAACTTACACAAAAACAAAGTAAAACAACTATGAGAAGGATGACATGGGGGAATTGGCTATCAGACACCAGTACACCAGTTTGTCTAGACAATTGGGATCAATGAAAGTGCTTGAAATGGAGCTTCAGAGGGACTGCTGGGCAAGTGGTACGGATAATTTCTCTTGTGGGAATACTAGTATATTCCTGTCTAAATTCCTTTTGACAGTGGTGAAGTAGGAGATGGAAAACATCAGATAGAGTGTTTTTTCTTCGTTCCTGAGTAATCAGATTAGAGACCTAGCCAAAGCTTACGTTTTTTTGCCCTATGGGAAAGTGTTGTTTTTATTTTTTCCATTCCAGATGAAAATGGAAAATGCCTGAGAGACAAATTCTCAAAAGAAAACATATTTCAGGTCTGTGAAAACATTCTGTTTTGATAAATATGCCCTCCTGATATATTGTTTTTAACCTTTACTAAAGATTCGTAACCACGTTGCTTACTATTACTAGTTGGCTTGCTAGCCATGATTCTTACTGATGCTTCCTTGGTTCGTGTAAATTGTGAGATGGAACCATCCAACCATGTTCTTGCTTAACTCCAGAGAATTAGGAAACACTTCAAACAAACAATAAACCTCAACAAACTGGGGTTCACTGAACTACCTCCATTTCAGGTAGCCTTCCTAAGCATGTCCTGCTAATAAGTGAAAAGAAGGATTTTAGACAGGAGGGAGATATATAATAATGATTGTTAATCCAATTCCTGAATTAGATTGCTATTCTGGAGCTGCCTTCTAATGCTCAAGTTATTATCTAGTTATTTACTTCTCTTACTGCCATGTGTATGCTTTTTGCCATTGAGACACTGTGCTTCTTTATAGTGTATATTTAAATTTAAAAATGTTTTAATGTTGTATCTAATGTAATAAATGCATTGTTCAAACAGAACAGAATATTTTCCATGCCTCTTTATTCATAATGCCAGAGGAATCTCTTGTGAATTACTTAATTCAGTGTTTCTACTTGTCAACTGGAAGGTTTCCTCAGCTTTCATATCTGAATACTGAGTGAGATGGTCAAAAGCTTTCCAAAAGTCAATGTATATTGCATTCACTATGCTTCCCTTATCAGCATAGACAGTCATTTTGTCACAAGGGGAAATTAGGTTGGTTGAGCATGATTTCCTTTTTGTAAATCCATGTTGACTGCTCCTGACTGACCTTTTTTACATGTTTTGAAACGAATTGCAAGGATTTACAATCTATGGCTTATGCCTTTCTTGTTATCTCAGGTGGATGCCTGATTTCCTTTTAAATCCAAACCAACCCAAAACCATAGTGAATGATTTTGGCTTTGTTTGAAAGCCTTTTGGAAATCTTTGTAAATTCCTTAGATGGAACATCATTAACCATGTGCTTGTTGTTCCTCACTGCAATATGTTTCCAGGCTTCTCTTCAAAAAAGCCATGTTGATTCTTCCAATATAAATCATATTTATCCAAACATTTTACTAACTCTACTCTCTGTTACAATCCCTGCTGTTTTGCCCAATGTAGGGATCCAGCATATGGACCTGCAGTTCCCTTAACAAACAATGGAATAATAAATTTTTTTTAATTATTGGTTTTTTTTTTTTAAAGGTGTTCTTTCCACTTCCTAGATAGGAAGGTAATTTTAAATGCAAGTTTAATGTGCCAGTTGTGAAGCATGGCACAGCAAGGAATATGTTGTGTTGGAGGGACAGATCCCAACCAACTTAAGGTTTCTTTTTTAAGGTTTGTTTTTTTTAAACTGAAGGATACGGTTGAGGCTGCCTTGAGGGTCCATTGTCAATTGATGGTGCTGATCAGAACATTTGTATGTTCTTGGCTAAATATGATTCTTAAAAAGTAATCTGCTACCTAATTTAGTAGCTGTAGGCTGTTCCAGTGGGCTTAAGTTATAACACAGTGAAACGTGTGCTGCAATTACCTAATCTAAGTGACCAACAGAGGTAAAAAAAATCTGCTTTAAAAAGCAAAGTTTGTGATGTGCTGACTATGCAGAGATCAGAAAAAGGTTGTTATCACAGACAGTTCAAGCAACACAGAAGCAGTCATCATCACAGTGTAGAACTTGTCACAAAATACAGCAGAAACAGTTTCGTAAATATACGAGCTGTAACAGCTGTCTCCATTATTCTAATGTGACCTCTCTGCTAGTATATATAGTTTAAACTGAGTCTAAATGAATTGTATAAATAGCCAAATGATGCGAGTAATTTGAAGTTCTGTATATGTTGCAAAAGCAGAGTCTCAGTGTAATTAGGTACCTGCCTCACCCAATGCAAGACTTTTTTTTCCTTTTTAAATATATCTTTTGTTAAAACAGCATGCATGTTTCTAGCAGAGCTTAATGGTTTGTCACTTGGGAATTCATGCTGCTCCAGCTGATGTGAATTCCTAGTCATAATCTATAGGTGTTTTTTCCACAGAATGTAAGACTGGTTGTGTCCCCAACAGTAGTCAAAAAAAGATGCCAAAAGAAAGTAAGAGCAAGGTGAAAATCTTTGGTGAAACTTCCCTGGAATATTATCCTAGTCTCCAATAAGTTGAGATACTTCCTATGTTACAGGTGATGTTTCATCTTTAATTAGGTGTTTGGTCTTTGTATTTGGTTTGCGTGGCAAGGTTTTGGTAGTGGTGGGTGTTGCAGAGGTGGCTTCTGTGAGAAGCTGCTAAAAGCTTCCCCTGTGTCCAATATATCCAAGGCCAGCCAGCTCCAAGATGGACCCACTGCTGGCCAAGGCCGAGCCCATCAGCAGCAGCGGTAGTGCCTCTGGGATAAGATATTTAAGAAGTGGAAAAAAAAAATCATCATGCAGCATTTGCAGCCAGACAGAGGAGTGAGAATGTGTGAAAACAGCTTTGCAGAAACCAGTGTCAGTAAAGAAGGAAGGGGAGGAAGTGCTCCAGGCACCGGAGCAGTGATTCCTCTGGAGCCTGTGGTGAAGACCATGGTGAGGCCGGCTGTGCCCCTGTAGCCCATGGGGAAGCTATCCACCTGCAGCCTATGGGGGACCCCACACTATAGCAGATGGATGCACCCAAAGGAGGCTGTGACGCCATGGGAAGCCCACACTGGAGCAGGCTCTTGGAAAGACCTGTGGAGCCCACGTTGGAGCAGGTTTGCTGGCAGGACTTGTGACCCCATGGGGGACCCTTGCCGGAGCAGTCTGTTCCTGAAGGTCTGTACCCCATGGAAGTGACCCAGGCTGGAGCAGTTCGTGAAGAACTACAGCCCATGGGAAGGACTCACGTTGGAGAAGTTTGTGGAGGGCTGTCTCCCCTGTGAGGTGTCCTCACCCTGGGGAGAAAGGAGCAGCAGAGACAACGTGTGATGAACTGACCACAACCTCCATTCCCTGTTCCCCTGTGCTGCTCAGGGGGAGGAGGTAGAGAAAATCGGGAGTGAAGTTGTGCCTGGGAAAAAGGGAGGGGGTTGGGGGAAGGTGTTTTAAGATTTGGTTTTATTTCTCACTATCCTATTGTAATTTTGATTGGCAGTGAATTAAACTAATTTCCCCAAGTCAAGTCTGTTTTGCCTGTGACAGTAATTGCTGAACGATCTCTCCCTGTCCTTATCTCGACCAACAAGCTTCTCATTATATTTTCTCTCCCCTGTCCAGCTGAGGGGGGCAGTGATAGAGTGGCTTTGGTGGGCACCTGGTAACTAGCCAAGGTCAACCCACCACAGTCTTACTATCTTACCTTTATCATCTTCAATAGTTAAGGATTATCAGGAAACTTGGTTACTTTCCTATTCATCTCTTCTTTTGAGATAATTTAGTAATGGACCATCCAGTTGATATCTAGAGCACTTAATTGAACACCTCCAATTTCAGTACCAATCCTTGCAGAGTTCCACCAGTGACTTCTCTCTGTTGTAAGCTATGGTCATGTGCTACTGCCCCATGTGTTAGACAGTTACTTCCTCATGCTGGACTTTACACCTTTTGGCAGTTTGTTTCCTTAAGCGCCTTTGGAAGGGGCATTGTTGATAACCTTTTGCATTTCAAAGTAGACCGCTGTCCATGGCTTTTTGACACCTTGACAAGACTCCAATAGCGTTGTAAAGTATCAGTCCCCTTTACAATACGTTGATTCTTATGCAGAGTGTCAAAGTTTAATCCTCAAGCCTGCTAATCTGTTCTTAGTTACAGCTTCTATTAATATGCTCAATAAATATATCAATTTTACAGAGCTTTAAATTTTCATAAAAAGCTTTTAGAATTGGATGTAGACATATTTTGTCCTTTAATGTCATGCTATAGTTAGTAGTTCAGCTATTTTATCCTTGAGTTCATTTAGAACTCTTGGGTAGAAACCATCTGGTCCTGCTCATTTGTTAATGTTCACTTTGTGTGTTTCACAGCCTTCTCTATGAAGGTTTGAGCCCAGCCCTCAGAGTCCATCATGAAGTAGAATGTCAGCATGGGAAGCTCCCTTCCCTAATAACAGCTAGTGACTTATCTTCTGCACATGCTCTTATACATCACTCCTGAGAAGGTGCTATATACTTCCTGGCGCATTTCCTGCTCCCATTGTGCTTGGAAAATGATTTACTGTTAATTTTTATAACTTATTCCACAAATGTTCTTCGGTGTGTCTTAACTGAGTTTTCACCTTGAACCTGACAAATTTTATGGTGCTTCCTTCTCATTTGTGCTATTTTGGAGGATGACTTGTTTCTGCTATCGTAGTTTACCCTGCTGCCAAGCATCTTTTTGTGTTTTCTCAAATCATCTTTGGTAAGTTATATCAATTTGCTTTGGACCTTTTGTATTGTGTTGGTCTTTTTTTTTTTTTGTCTCTATACTGTCTGTAAAGATGAGCTCTTTTGAGCTTGCTTTAAGCTTTTTTGGACAAGCATCCTTATTTTTATGCAGTGCTCTCTGAAAATAAGCACAACAGCCATAAAAACCAGGAATATAGTGAATATGAGACTATGAAAGATGTATGTAAAACATTTTTTCAGTGCTAAGCCTTGTAGTTCAGCTGCTTAAAGCTTGTTCTAGTATTCAGATGTCGCTTTATTCCAAAATGAATTAAACCCTGTGGAACAGAAGAGTATCCATTTTAACAGATTTTGTGAAAACTGACTTTCAATTTGTGGTGAGTGTCAAGGCCCCGAGGGCACTTATAGGCTTTAATTGCCCTGACCAGCATCACCTGAGACCTGAGCCCACACCTGCTGCTCATGGGCCCTGGAGCTCCATTTAAGCTCAGTCTGGGTTCTTGATTATGGCCTGAGTGTATTTGTCTCTGGCCATGTTCCTGGCTGGTCCTGACTTGTCAGTGGGGTTTCCTGGGTTGACTTTGGCTTGTTCCTTTGTCTGCTGCTCACTGAGACCTGTTGTTGTCACCTTGTGGTGTTCAACCTGTTCAGATGCTTCCGGGCTGTACTCTGCTGAGGAGGCACCACTTGCTCTGGGGTCATCTGCTCCCTGCTTGTGTAATAGCCCTGCTCTTGCTGCTCCCTGATAGTGAGGTTGGTGAATTTTATAGATTTAAGGGTTAAGATTTAATGTAACTGAACCTGTATTAACGGCTGTTTCTTCTAGTTATCAAGGAAGATACGCTGAATAGCAGGGTTTTTTGGGTTTTTTGTTTTTCTTTCTGTTTTTCTTTCTATCTTTTTTAAAGTAATGTTGTGGTACGTGTTGCAAATAGGTAGCAGTGGCATAGTATTCTGTGTCTTGTGATCTGATTGGTGTCTCTTCCCTAGTTTCTCACCTGCAAGGTGCAGATACTGAAGCTTAGCACACTTTATTTTCATTCTGGAAGCCTGGTATGCAGATCTTTTATTAGCTTTAGCATTGTTACAAATTAACTTACATTTTTAGTTAAATTTCTGAAAAGGATATCATATACATATACTTTCAAGGAGCACTAACAATGAGCTCACTAATTTTGGTCTCTCATTTTTACTTCCTTTCATAGTCTATTTTTGCAGCTTCTGGTTGTTACATAAATGAAAAGGCTCTTCTGATAATTTGGTGAAGAAAGATAATTATATTATAGATGTAAATTTTATTTTTTTCTATTTTTGCTTTAGCTTTAAGATTTGCATGACACCTCTGAAGTTACAGAAGAAGTTCTAGGCATTGGTGGGACATGCCCACCTGATTTGGGAAAACCATAAGCAGGAATATGTGTTTCATGGAGACCTGTTAGCTGAGTGTTGAACCTGTTACTCTTACTAATCTCTATTACGGAGAACAGGTGAATGGAGGCACTGAGACTGCCTGCATATTAACTCTAGCCTTGTAAGGCCTGCTTTCCTCTTTATAAAGACACTGGCAAGGTTTTCAGTAGCTTAGAACTCAGCACTGCTATTCTTAACGGGTAGTATCTGTTATGTAATTTTTGTTTCTTAAGCAGCACTACATAAATTTAATTATTCTGTTCAGTACATAATACTGTATTGTATAATATAGTTACATGATATTATGGGCAGACATGAGACAAATGCTCTCTGTTCTTAAAGTCAACTGTAAGCGATGCACGTTTAAGCTAATGTATCCTGTCTTTCAGCAAGAATTAAAGCTTTGGGTTCAGCGTTGTCCATGTGTTCGGTGGACAGAACTCACACTGTCAGAGTAAATAGTTTGCTCGCATCTGCCTACAAAAATCCATTATAGGCTTGATTTTTAAATTTGTAAAAGTCAGCAATCCATAATTAGTAAAAGAGGAAAACTTTCTGTACTGTGCAGTAATTTAAAAAAGCTTGGGTTCTGTGTCATGGTTGGTGCATGCTCAAAAAACACTAGAGAAGAGCGTACAGGTGCAGAGGAAAAGTTGCTGCTGCTTAGAACATGCAAGTATGCTGCTTAAGCAGCTTAGATGTGCAAACATATCTGTAGTTGAATTAATGTAGAATTAAAGGTAATTAAAGCCATGCAAGCTAGGTAAACTGAAAGATAATGTTCCTTTTTACCTGGTTCCTATATTTTAGTGTTTAACTTGATAAAACCTTTGCCTGAATTCTCTAAGGCCTAACTACGTCTACTTAATTTCAGGAAGAATCTGCTACTTTATCTTGGTACGAAGATTATTCCCTGTCTGCCTCTCTGCTGACTGAAAGCTGTACCTGTGTGAACAGCATTTTACATCTGTTAGCAGCTGTGTGTGAGCATCGCTGGTGTGCCTGTTGAGTGGTGTTTGAAGAAGCTGACTGTAGAATGAGGTTTCACAGGCAGCAGCAGGAAGGTAGTTTCTCTGTAAGAACTTTTTCCTGTGAATAATGCAGAATACTACTAACTGAATATCCAGGTTTAAGTTTGTGGTGATGTGAGCTAAAAATAGCTTAATCTTTTCTTGTAAACTGAGCAAGCTCCTTATGGTGTTCTTAAAGGGAATAAATCAGTCTAGGTTAGTGCAACCCTATAGCAGTACCATTTTTTTAAAGGTAGGTGCCTTCAGAAGTTGAGTTTTGTTTTTAGCTCGTTGATCTTTTTGAAAAGAACAAGGCTTGGAAGGATGTCAGAAATCTGCCATAGGAATTAACTATAACGGGGGAAAAATTCACTTCTTAAAAAAAAATTTGTCTTGTGAGACAGTATTTTGGCTGAAATAGAGGAAATTAATAGACCATAAACTAAGAATAAACATAAATATTCTGAAAAGAAATTGTTTAAAGCAAATCTGAGATAGCATTAAAACTCGTTGCAACTTTAAGGAAGATCCGTTTCTACTTGTAAAAACTAGTTATCACAAAACCAGTTTGCTTTTGAGTGCTTGGTTACCTATTGCAATTCACATCCCTTTCTTGCTAGGTCTTTCTCCAACTTTAAGTTGGATTGCTTAAAATGGATTACTTGGAATAGCAGGTGTACTTTTCTTCATTTGTTTTCTTTCCATGTGTAGCCATCAGAGCTTCTCTTTGCATTGCTGTCTCTACTGCTCGAAGTTAATCTGTACCAGCAGGAACTGAAGTTAAACTAGTGTTGCTACCAGTCATTCACCAAATTAAATGTTGGCGTTCTGATAAAAGGCCAATGGAAGATTCAGAAAACTTCAGTAGAAAATGAAAGAATGACATCTTGTTAAGCACTAAGATGCAATGAAGTCTCTTAAAGTATTATATCAGCTCCTTTTTACTATCGCCTACCTTCTTTTCTTCCTCCTTATAGCTGTAGAGAAATCCTGTCTCAAGGAAATCTTGAGATTCCTTGAGATAGGGTTGCTGAAAACATTGTATTATATTGCCAAATATTTTTGCTTTACAAACTCTTTAGGTTTAAAGCAGTGGTAGTCATTATTTATAGCAGTCATTATTTCGGCTAATGAGTAAACTATGTACAGTCAGTGCTCAATGAATTTTATGTAGTTACATATGTATATATTTCATATATGATTTTCTTGTGTTTCTCTATTAAACTTCCCTCTTTAACGATGGACATTTCAGCACATGTGTAGTAAAACCATGTATAATTCGGTTATGCGTGGAGGTATGCAGTAATACAGATTGCTTCATTTCTGTAGTGAGAGCTAGAGAACATATTTATCTCAGACCTTCAAAAGTACTAATACTAAAACTATGTAATTATGACTTAAATATGTCTCTTGTTGCTCCTGAGCCTCATTTAGATGCATATTTGACTTTGGTACAGAGTTCAGGTTTTTGTTATACTTAAGTTTCGAATCTGGCAGCCTTGCCTTGAAGAAAAATTCTCTTGTATGAAATCATTTCATATTTGTTTGTTGGCTGTTATTGTAGTGGTGCTTTATAACTGACACTCTTTGAAGATTGTGTCCCTGTCTGTGTTGAGTTTAACAGAATGGTTACCTGTACAGTTCTTCCCTTTGGCTTGAATATTTCTCTGGAGGTCTTTAAACCCGTCATTGCCATTTGTTTCAGTCGTTTCTTTGATTTCAAGGTACTTGTTTTAGATCTGTTAGACTGTATAAGCATGATGACTGAAATATTTGATCATCAAATGTTGGATGAGGAAATTGACTACTTTTATATATAATGCTTTAAGTTTTAAATGTGTGAAAATTTGTCGTTTTCTCATCTTCATTGGAAGACCAAATGCCATCCAAATACATATTGAGTTCAAATAAAACACGAAATCTTAAAATATTATGCGTAAAGCTTTGTATTTTTTTTTACTACACTCAAAAAACACTTTGTGTGTGTGTTTTTTTTTTCTTTCATCACGATGCAAGGTTTTTTTTCTGAACAATTTCTGGTTACTGCTCTGACAATAAGGCCAGAAAAACTGTATATGTGGTGACATGGGGATCAGGAACCTGTAGGTTAAAACTAATTATTCTCCTAGGTATTTTGTGTTTGGATCCCTTCCATAGTTCAGAGGCCAGTAGTAAGAGTGTAGGTGTCACAGCAGCAGAAATAAGCAATATGGGAATACAGGGAGAGATGGGGTTACTTCCTTCAGGTTCCTTCCAGTGTTTAAGTTGATGTGAAATTACAAGTAATGGGGACAGAGGAGCCTATCTGAAGGGGGATTATCTGCCATATGAATACTTTTGGAATATGATAATGGCTTTCATTTCACCTTATAATTTACTTTCTGCTTTTGGAGATTTTGAAGAAATACTTAAGTTTTTCTCTGGAAAGGGCAGCTGACAGTTTTGAACTTTAAGCATCAGCTGAAGATGTTATTTCAACAGCTAATACCTTCTTACAGTTAAATTGGTCTTTGCTTATGCCTGAGCAAATGAAAAACTTGGTTATGTTCTTCTCTGATTACTGGTTTGGGCTTTTTTATTTTATTATTTTTTTTCTTTTTAAACAATGCAGCCAAATTTGAATTGTAAATACTTTGGAAAACATCCAGTTGAAGCAGATGTTTCTACTGTAATCTGTTTAATTACAAAAAATACTTTAATTGATTTTAAGGTTTGGGAAATCTGAAGTGTAAGTTGGCCTGGTTATGTTCATTTGCAAATACTTTAATTTAAAAAAAAAAATTAAAAGGGGTCAATAATTCTTGTTCGTGGACCACCTTGAAGAAATGCTGTCATTTTTCCCCATTTCATTGAGACTAGCTTGGAGAGAATGTCACCTCCTTCAGTTAGTAATTTCAGGTTATTTAATACTCCTACACAAGAAATCACTGTATTTACTCATCCTTAAAATGTCCTGCTTCACAGATATTGCCAGAGAATTAACTGCAAGTTAATGCATAGATGATACTCAATTGAGAAAAAGATTTTTATACATGCCATTTCTAAAATTCCAATAGGATAATTCTACTTGGAAAGGACCTTGGAACGGACCTTGACCCTCTCAAAGCAGGGTCAGCTGCAAGGTCAGACCAAGTTACTTGGGTCTTGATCCAGTTGGGTCTTGAAAGTCCCCAAAGACTGAGATTGCAGATTGCACAGGCTTTCTGGGCATCACTGCCTGCCTGCCATCACGAGGAGGAAGTTTCTACTTACAGCCAGTCTGAACCTCCATTGTTTCTTTGTCTCTTGTGCTCCCCCCATGCACCACTGAGGACCCTGGCTCCATTTTCTTGATGACCTTCTGATGAAGTGTTAGTGTTCTTCTCTATTCCTTCTGCCTGTGTAATAGGTCATCTGACTGTGTAGTAGCCCTGTAGCCCCTGGTCTGTATCGTGGCCATATCCTTTTTCTGTATTTGTCAGCACTTTGGAAAACATCTGCTGTTGCTAAAACATTATGAGAAGTGATTTAAATATAGCTTTTTGTAAGAAGCGGTATTGTGCATTCCAAAAAAGGAGTAGAAATTGTGACAAATTAATGTGTCTTGATTTTACATCCAAATTGGTGATGTTTATCTATCTTGTGTATTGGCTTTTCTGAAAAGCACGTCTCTAAAATGCAAGAAGTTGACTGATAGACAGTGTTATTTCACGATGCTTCACTCCAAAACTCAATGAAAACCGTTATATCTGCTTCTCTTTATAGGGAACTAAGTAAGTTCAGTGTAGTTTGGATGTTTTTTACTTCATACTGTTCTACAGCTTCTATTCATTTTGGCAATGCCTTTTTCCCGCTCCCCCTCCTCTCTCATATAAACAAGATTGCATTGGTTTCATTGTTCCATGCAGGTGCTCTCAATGGAAGTGATCTCTGAGGTAAGGCAAAGGATGTCAGGGGCTTTAACTTGCAACTGGCAAAGTTAGTTGGGGAACAAGTGCGTTCACTGAAGGTTAAGATCTTTCTTTATAGTTTCCTTGCCTTTTCAGTTGAGCATTATTGGATGGCATAGGAGCAAAGCACATTTCAGTCTTCAGAGATACCTTTTTACATAAGTTGTTCATTGATATTGGACAACTGCTTTTGGTCATAATGAGGTAATTTGCTTTCATTGATGTAAATGTAAGAAAACCTCTTTGTCCCTTCCCTCAGCTGCTTCCCAGTGGGGAAGTTTTTCACCCTTTTTTTTACTTCATTGAGCAATGTGCAACTGGATGCGTGCTTTTGGGGTTTGAGTTTTTGCTTCTGCCAGTTCTTGAAACGGCTTGTTATTTCTCAGCTATTTTGTTATGTTGAGAAATAACATAAGGAATGACAGGAAATGAAAAGAGCAAAAGGCAAGCATGGAATGAAAGTCCTGCTTGTCCAGAATCCTGGAATGTTTGTCTAGACCTAGGAGCGGTACTCGGCTGTGTGTTCCTAAAAGCTCTACCTCTGCTTTTGCTGCCAGCATCCATGGAGCGAGGCACTTGGATCTGTCAGCCTGCTTTATCAGGACTTCAGATCACTGCCAGCAGGAGAAGGAAAAAAGCTGCATGGAGTTAAAACCTCAGTTACTAGAGTACTTTGTTCAAATGAGCTTGTGCAGGTAGAGCCACCCTGAAATCCCTTCATCTGCTCGTGTCCTTGAGTCGTTTGGAGACATCCAATGTCCTCTTGGGAGGAGCGGAAGCTGGCTGCTATGCTTGCCTATAAATAGGACAATGGGGGTTTTTTTTGCATCTCATACTTCCTTCTGTTGCCCATCAGACTTGTGACATCACTACAAAATTTTTTTTTCCTTGTGGTGGAACAAGCTACTAATTGTTAACTGCTACAGAAGCTTGGGGAGAAATAAAAAGGAAAAGGGAAACAACTAGCATTGCACTTTCAATATAACTTCATTCTTGTTGAGAGGAGTTTTAAGTGTTACAAGACAAAGGAAAAAAATGAAGTCTGGATTGAGCTAATGACATTGGATGTCTGAATCTTAACTGCTGTACGGGGTGGGGGTGTCCAGGGGCTGCCAGGGCCCCTGTGAGCAGAGGCCGGGGCTGCCCGGTGCCGGACACAGCCGGTTCCAGCCGGCTCCAACCGACCCACCGCAGGGCCTGGCTCAGCCCCGCAGCCACGATGGCGGCACCTCGGGGACAGCCTGTGCAAGGAAGGGCAAAGTGCTGGGTGGTCAGAGAGAGGAATGAGGGGGGAAAAGTGTGAGAAGCGGCCATGGGGACCTCGAGGTGAGGGAAGGAGGAGAGAGAGAGGAGGTGATCCAGGCACCAGAGCAGGGGTTGCGCTGCAGCTCCAACGGTGGGGCAGGTGTTCCCTGGCAGCCTGTGGAGAGGACCATACCAGAGCAAATATCCACACTGCAGCCCATGGAGAGCCATGCTGGAGCAGATCTATCCTGAAAAGGACTGTAACCTGTGGGAAGGGCCCACCTTGGAGCGGCAGAAAAGTGTGAGGAGGAAGGAGCAGCAGAGAAGAGCTAAGGACTGACCATAAACTGCTATCTGTGCTGCTCAGGGAGGAAGGACATAGAGGAGCCAGGAATGAAAGAGCAAAGGTGTGCAGTGTGAGGCGAGGTGTTTTAGTTTCTGTCTATCCACCTCTAATTGGCAGTAAATTAAATTAATTTTCCCCAAGTAAAATCTGTTTTGCCTGTGATGGTAACTGGTAAGTGATCTTGTCTTTCTCTTGACCTACAAGCTTTTCCATCTTGTCTTCTCCCACCTTTCATCCACTGATGAGAAAGGGGCTGGGTGGGTGTTTGGCAGCTGGCCAAGGTCAACTCATTGCGACTAGGAAGTTGAAAACCATGTGTGCTGTTGAGAACATTAAGCACAATTGTTTAATTGACTTTCAGTTGTTTGGGGTTTTTTTTGTGCTAAAGCATTTTCAGAATTTGTGTGTTCAAATGTAGCCCTCCTGTGAGGTCAGCAAAATTTTCTAACTTGAAATTTTTAGCTTTTGAATTCCGTTCCTATGATAGGTGAAGCCAAAATATTCCTTCTGTGCACATACGTAAGAGATATATTTTGATGTGCTTTTTCTGAAGAAACTTGTGAGTAAAATGTACTTCTTAGCTAAGGCATGCAAAAGGCAATTCAGTTTTAGGGTGCTATGCCAGCTAAAGTTTGTTAAATAGAAGTGATTCGTGTGGTTTCTTAGTGAATTCAAATGAGGGAAATTAACATTTGCCAAATAAGGAGAGCTTGATGGGGTAAATAGTAAGCTTCTGGAAAGATTTGAAATAAATGTTATCATAAAAAGTATGTTGGGAATTGTCCTAGAGTGTCTTCATTTACAGAGAACAGATGGCAGGGAGATTATTAATGGCATACAAAGCTTTTTACCTCTTGGTCACGAGTTTGAACTGCCATGAGGCTGGACGTGATTGAAAGTTGTGACCATCTGTCCAATGGCCTACATGAAATGAGTTAGTTGTCTAAATCCAGTTACTAAGGAGCATCACCTGCATGATTGTGTAAATATCACAATTAATACCCATTTTTGTCTTTTATCAGTTTGCCTTTTGGAAAGGAAATAGCTTTTCAGTAATAGGCAAAGCTCCTGTAGATTAGAAATACTTTTGCTGTAATGTGAACTTGCTTTGCTTTTCCCCAGATATAATGTGACTGGGAACATTACTTCATTTAAAATATCCTGGTTTCAAGGAACTACATCGATGTCCTCACTTCTGTTGAAAGAAATGTTTTATTTCAATTGCCAAGTCTTAATCTAACCCTGATCCCACAGTTACATTATTGCAATACCTTTGCTGTACTCTGTCTCCGCACTAGTTTAACCTTCCAAAGGCTTTAAGGCTAGGTTTCTTAATTTTAAACTTATCTTTCTGGCCCTCCAAAACTCAGAATGATGCTACAAAACTCTTTACTCCATTCACTGTGCAAAGCAATTGTTACTATTTTCTACTGTAAACTTGAGTGATGTCAAACAATAAAACTTTTTTTTTCCCTAAACAGATGTTCGTAAGAAGGCCCGATTTAAAAATCTGAGGCTTTTGATTCTTTAGCTTTTAGATCATAGGCTTAATTTGCAGAGGGGAAAAAAAAATATAAAAGAAGAAAATACTGTCTTGAGAAGAAAACTAACAAGCAGAAAATCTCTGCGCATCTAATTGTTGTCTTGGTTCTACTTACTATATGCACTGTTGAGAAGAATTTTTATATTTGACATATTCGGTTATAAACTGAGCATTTGGAAAGACTTGAAATGGTGACTGCTTTCTTTTCTGTTTTTATAATCTGTAACAGCTTAAGCTGAGGATTCCTATGCTCTGTTTGGAATGTTAGTAAAGCACATGAAAGGAATCGATGAACTTTATTACTTGTCTGTATCAGTCCTTATATGTTTTTGCTATTCTTTTAGTGACTGCAGTTTCCTAATAGCTTACCATGGAAGAGAAGTTGCAAGGGACAGGAGGATAATCTGTATGCAGGTTATCATAGCCAGATCCTTTTATTTCACTGAAAATATTTTCAAATACTTGTTTTATAGCTGTTACTTATGTTAATGTATGAAAAATAACAACTGAATGCAATAGAACTTTTCCTAAGTAACTTACTCTTTTACAGTTTGATCCTACATCATTTGCACTTTTTCACTCATATTAGTCTGCAAATTATGTGTACTGTATTGGTTGTGGCTAACTAATTTGATGCATATATTGGCTATGCATAGATAGAAGGAATTCCAAAGTAACTAGACTTCAGGTTTCTGCACTCTCAACATCTTCCCTTATTATCAGATTAATTTGTACCATGTCCAGTGAAATATAGGCTTCTCTGGTGTGTTGAATAACACTTTAGATATCTTGTACATTCTTTACCCACTCTACGTTATGAGGAATGGAGGGGAGAGGTGGGGATGAAATTCCTTATGTCATCGAAACAAAAATAGTCGCAGGACAAGATATGTTTATGGTATAGAAGTAAGAGATAATTGTGTCTCCCACTGAAAAGGTGAAATGCCTATTTCAAACTTAATATTAGTCCCTCTAAATAAGTGGGAAAGAACACTTGTTGCAACCTAATGAGAATAATAGTTTCTACAGTCTGAAAGGAAGACCTTTTCTCTAATTGCTCTCTTAGTCATAAAAACTCTTGGTTAAAAAAAAAAAAAATCCATGAAAGAGGAATTTGCTGAAGTTACAAAGAAATCTACTGGTTCCTCTGAAACAATTCATAATATCCAAAATTATGGAAAGGCAAAATACCACTTAGCTTTAATAGCCTTTATAGCCTCAATGCCATAGAAGGGAAACAAAGGAAGTTAGTTGCTTTGGATACCGCATGAAGGCACATAACTTCATTGTCGACTTCTCCTGCCAGATTACTCATGGTCAGAGAGGTGCTAGCAGTTGGCAGATATTTTCCTGATGGTTAATATACTTTAGCTGTTACTTTGGAATTAATTTAACAGGGAGACCCCTTGGTAGGCATTCCTCTCTCAACTCTGGAAATATCAGTGAAACTTGCCATAAACAAGACAGCTTTCCCCCCAGTCCATAACAAAATAAACTCTGTGCTATCTGACTAGAGCTAACATTGTTAGTACATCTAGTCTTTAATGAAAGAGCACATGTTTACAGGTCAAGTTTAGATTCTTTTCCAATTAATGTTTGGTTTTTAGTGCTTATTGATGAAGTTTCTGGCTCTATTAGGAGAAAATTCAATCATATACTCCATAGAATACTCTTGTAACTGAAATGTTAGCACGTTATGCAAATGTGGGACACACTCTGAAGAAATACAAGTCTTGAAGGCCTAGTTTGTGGAAGGTAAACACAAGTGTGTATGTGTATGGTTGCTTTTATTTGTTTACTCCTTCTGACTGGAATGGTCAAAGGAGAGGTTTCCTGTGATCATGCGTAGGAGTTCTTTAACTTAGCACTGGCAAAGCTGCGTATTGGTGAGAACCAGCAGTTTGAATTTGCAGAGAGAAAATATGTTGTTTATCTAGGAATGTTTTATGAGTTTCTGAAGTAATCTTCAGCAGTGCCAGTCAGAACACCATCTTGGCATGCTCTGTAGTGTCTGCAGTGTTTGCACTGTTCTGCAGCTGCTAAAATTGTCAGGCTTTAAACATAGTATATCTTTATCTACCATTGGGATTGAAATAACATGGTTTCATTTTTGCAGATAGAATATTGGTCATTAATATGCAAACAGATACCCAATTATTATTTGTCCTGCTGTTTTCAATTCTGGCAGATTGTCAGTGCTGGGATTTGAAACAAGCTCCTTGGTGTGAAAGGTCTCTCTTGTTTGTGAACAGTTCTGGAGAGCTGACATACACACTGACTTTCTAAGGCTTACGAAGTCATTAGGGAATGTTAAATGTATTATGTTTTTTGTAATTTTAAGGGTGTTTAAGAATGAATTTTGTTAGGGCATTTTAAAGGAGCTAGTATCTTTCAAGATACTTGACACATTGCTATTTTTGTCAGGTGACTTATACAACTGTGCTGATACAGTTAATACAAACTAGCAGGTAGTTGAGAAACAAGCATTTATTTTTGGATGGGTATAAAAGCTACTTAACTAGAAGTCATACAAGTTAATATTTTACAAATTATTGTGAACTGTGTTTTCAGGCTTACTAATACCTTGGGGGAAAAAGAATGTACAGATACATATTTTAATCATGCATACAATTATATCAGCTTTTGTAAAAAGGACTACTTAGGTGACGCAGAAAATCCAGATTAAGTACTAGTGGGGACAAAAAAAACCCCAACCCAAACCAAAAATGGTCAGACTTTTGGTAAACTGCACTTCTTAAGGGTTTCTGTATATTTCCAGCCTTGAGCATAAACCAGATGCATACATCTTTTCTTACGTCTTATACTTCATTCATCAGTTTCACTGATGTTAAAACTGTTTTCCTTTGTGCTAGCAACAGAGTTGCTGGGTAATGGAACCAATGGAACCAGCCTTCTAATTACGTAAATGAAGAACATTGTCCATGTTGGAAAACTTCTTTTAGACAAATAGAATTTTTCCTTTTAAGTTCTTCAGATAACTTCCCCCTGCTCCAGGCCCGTTACTGAATTAACATAAAATGTATGTTTCCTCTTTTTTGCTCTTTTGGTCAAGTATAAGAAGTGTAGATAATAAGAATATAATTGCCACTCTTCTCTCGGCCCTCCTCCTGAGAGGTTTTTCAGGTTTTGGGATGTTCTTTGCAGTAAGATGTGGATCTTAGTTCTTGAAGAAAAGGTTGTTAAAATATACTTTGTTTGGAATGGAAGCTGATATGGCACTGGTAGTCATTACAAGTCTGCCTACCTTCATAAACAGGAATCCTAGAAACATTCCTCTGTCTAATTTTGTACTAAAAGAGTAGTTTTGTGGCAAAAGTTTATGATAGTTAATTACCGCACTTGTGCAGAAGTTTTGGAGGGCATTTTGTATGTTTTGGGTTGATCCTGGATAATTGCTGAGGCATCTGTCTTGATGGTTAAGTTTGACAGACCTTCATACTGACGTATGGAGTGAATGTTATTTGTACTAGCTTGCATTACTGAGGAGATATTCTTGTTGGAATTTCCCAAGTTTTTCTAAATTTGAGATAGAATATATTGATTAATAAATTTGGGGCTGAGACTCTGCTGGGTTATCTGCAGTCTTTACTGAATTAATGGGAACTTTGTTAATTTTGAACTCCATGAAAGCAGGTAGGCTGCTATTTGAAGAAGGAACCGTGCTGTTTGGAAAGTACTCCCAAATGTGTCTAATGTTTTATGTTAAATAGTGTGGAGCATCAGCTGCTGTAAGAAGGTATTCAAGTTACAGGCTCTCACAATTCATGATGCTGTTTATGGACCCTAGGTAGCTCCTTAAGGAACTTTATTTTAAAGAAAAAATAAATAACATAATTTTCATTTCTCTTTATGACTCTAGTGATTCTTCTTTAAGCTGTGAAACATAACCCTCTGCTAAAAGCCATGTGTTCAGTGTTAGTCTGCACAGTCTTTCTACCAGTATTTACAGAATTCACGAAGTATAAATGGTGAGTAATCTATTTAGCATATCCTAATTTCCCCCCCCCCCCCATTAGAGAGAGGTTCTTGCTGAGGTTTTGTTGGAATAATCAGTGAATGGAACACTGAGATAGTGCAGAGCATTAAGTTCTTTTCTAACAAATACATGTTAAGATGTTATTGCCCCATGTATACAAAGGGTTGTTAAACACATTTGGCTTAACGTGGAGAGGTTAGCTCTGTTTATCTTGCAGTTTTTCAACAGTCTTTAGACTACAGAAGCAGCAGAATGTTATATTTAGCAGTGAATGTCTTTTATGGTTCAGTCTGAAATGTGGTAAGAGGCAGTTTAATTTTTTGTGCTTGTTAGTGGCTACAGTATTTTTAAGCAGAAAGGGCTTCTAATTTTGGGGTATTTTTTTTTAAAAAGGTCTAAAAGACACCATTACAAGAGAGTATACACAATAACATGATTGTTTGCTATTTCATTGACGTAAGGTGGTGTTTTTTGCTTTTTTTTGTACTCTTCGATCCTGCTTTTGTCTGAATGACTTCAGAATTTTCTTTGTGTTGGTAGAATGGAGGTCTAACTTAGATGCTGAATTCTATCTGAGAATCTGATTTTATTTCCTCAGTTTCTGTCCCAGAACTTAGTTAAATGGATTTTTTTTTTTACATAGTTAGTTGAATCCCAAAATAGACTTAAGCCTTAAGGAAAAACACACAATTATTCTATGATTGCAAGTTTCTAGTGTAGAGAATGCATGACTGATCATCTGTTATAGTTCATAACTCTATAAAATGTTACCTCTAAACTTCATGTCAAGAACTGATATCATTATGGGAGGTACACCTGTCTTTGTAGGTTGGAGTTTGCTTTCACTACATAACTACAACATTTCTAACTCTGATCTTCCAAAGGAAGGCTGGGGTGAGAGCCTTTCCATGACTGACCCGATTTCAAGCTTTGCAATGAACAGCAGATATCCGTAACTATCCCCTTTGTACAACTGGCATGATTATCGGCATTGTTTTCCCCTGAAACGTGAATCCTAAATGAAGCTTTCAAAAGTACCCACATCATGTTGAAATTGAAACGGATTTATTTTCCTACTTCTGTTGCACCCCCTCTTTTTATAGGCAAAAGAGAACCCACCGTACATATACGGGGCCAAGAATTTATTGTTAGTGCTGTTAATTTTTTTTAATAGTATAATAATCCAAACTATCTCATTAATACAGGAGAAACCTCAGCAAAAATAATTTTGAAGTCTTTACCCATATCCATGTAACCAGTAGCCTACATGTATCATAAAAGCAATGCTGAATTTGGTTTTGATGTGGTAAATGAATGGCCATCTTCAGTTTGCAGCTCTTTTAATGAGACATCTTGAAATTTGTATGCTGCATTTGTGGGCTGAGGCAGAGGGGATTGAGTGATTCTAGGATCTATTGCAGATTTATGAACATAACGAAAGATAGCTTGTGCTGTTGCATATAGCAGCAGCTTGAGAGCTGAAGCTCAGTGCAGCAGACATCCATATTTCATGGAAGAGAAGAGGATGACAGAGATAAATTCAGACATAAACTGGGTAGCTGGTGAGGTTCAGTCATTCTTTACTTACAAAACCTAATTTGATTGACTTTCAATGTGTGATTTATTTTTTTTAATTTTTTTTTTTTAAGCAGATGTCACTTCGTAAGAGTGTATTTTTTTGTTTGTTTGGATGCTCTGAAGTAAAGTTAAACCCAAGTGTTTTGCTTTAGCTCACTCGGGAAACACATCAGCAAATTGAACCACAAAGAAGTTTACACTCACTGAAACAGATATGTGTAGACTTGTGTGGAAGTGATTTTGTTCTGATAAACTCTTATACTTCCACAAATTTGTGGTACGATGGAGAAATGTCGTTCTGTAGATCATCCTTTCTTATATCAACATGTCTGTACAAAATATTTCTGTCTTCTCTTTAAAACACCCAAAGAACATATATTTGAAACCTGTTACAAAGGATGTATACTTGTGTTTCTTTCTTGAACAAATTTTGGTACAGTAGGTTTAAAATGTTGGGGGTTTTGTGCCTGAAGCTTGTTACTGTTATGCAAAATTAATCAAATTTCATGTAATGAATTCCGTAATGGCTGTGGAAGTTATTGATGGGTACCATGTTATGCTTACCACAGAAGGTGAGGGGAGGTAGAGCTCCTGAAGAGGCAGCTGCTTCTGAGCTTGAGGAGCAGGTTCAAGAGGAGGCTTCAGATGCTGCAGCTCAGATGGGAACTACTCAAACTGACACACTGGAAGCAGAAATTTGCCTTCAAGGACACAGCGATCAAGGGAAGGATTTTATCCAAACCTTGCACTTTTATTCCAGCTGACCCAGTTTCTCTCACTGCTTTGTTTAATATATTGTGAAGTTGTTCGTTTCTTTATTACTCTGCAAAGGGATATATGCCCTCTCTGTGCGTTCCTTGACTTCTTGAGTTGTTTTAGCTGTGTACAATTGTTGTACAGCATTTTTCAGACACAGTTGGGTTACTGAAATGCTTGCAACTGTATTTGCTGTATAATTTCAAGACATTTCAGATAGTTTATCTTAGAGTAGATTATACAAAATACACTTTGCTAGAATAGAAGTAAGGGGAGAGAACAAAGTCAAATCAAGTCTTTAGCATAAAAATTAGAGCTTCAAACAGGATTTCCCAAAACAGGTTTTCCTAATTATCATATCTGTTCCAGAGCTTTAAAGTCCTCTGTCCTAACAGGTAACAATATTAATATACATGCTGGAAAACTGAATGATACATGATTAAAATGTGGTTTTATTGCAGTCTCCTGAGTATCTCAAACATTTCAAGAAAGAATTAAAGTCATATAACTGGATCTGAATCTTGCTGTATCTCCAAATTTAGGAGAGTGATGTATCAATACTGTGGCAGATGTTTCAAAGGCATATATTCACATGCTTGCTGTCAGTTGTGACCCAGGTGGATCTGAATTTGTCTCTCTAGCTCATCAAGACATAAAGGAACTCTTAAAAAAAAAAAAAAACCACACAAAACATCTTGCTAGTTCTTGACTATGTTGTTGCAGTAATATACAGGAAGATTCCAGTTTGGGTTTTTTTTTTTGTTGGTGTGAATTTTTTGTTTCTTGGGTTTTATTTTTTCTTTAGGCAACAGTATCTGGACAAATTGACTTTTCATACCTGCATTTTATGGTACGACCATTCCTCACAAATACTATTAATCATGTGTCTTTACGTAGAATGCAGTTAAATGTTTTTGGTTAATGGTTTAAAAATAAAAACAATTATATTTTCCTAATACTTATACTTAGCCCAGTGCTGGCATTTAAGTGGGAGTGGAATAAGCAAGGAAAAAATAGGAAAGATGAAAATTAATTTCTGTAATATATCAGAAATATTTTGAAATGGGAATGAAGTGGTGTGAAAGAGAAAGATTGGGCAAGATGGGAGCAGTAGTGTGAGCTGGGTAAAACAATAAAGGGTTCGAGATGTGGTGAACTATGTTGACTGTTTCAGAAGAATAGTGTTCAGATGTCTAAGTTTCTGCTTTGATTGGTGGAAACAAATTCTTACTGGCAAAAAGATAAATGTTGTAAATTGAAATAACAGGGATCAGTAGAGGAAATGCCAGGAGTTTAGAGATATAAAGAGTTTTCAAAGTAAGTCTTCAGTATGAACTTTCCTGCGAAGAGAATATTGGTAAAGATACTGTTATGTGAAATGGGAAATCATTTTCATGAAGCAGTGGGACAGAAAATACTTGCTGAGATCTAGACTTGTGAAAGAGTGCATAATGAATGGTATCTTCCAAGGCAGAGCACAGATATATACTAGTGGTATAACTGCTCTGAACCTTAAGACTTAACAGTAGCAGTCAGTTTCAGTGTGGATACTGAAATTCTTAAAGATAACTAAGAAACAGTATTTTTGTTAGTTATTTTAGTTATTGGCTGTACTTCTTCAAGCCTAGAGACACATTGGTTTTGTGGACTATTACACTGCAGCAGTAGTTAGAAAGCAAGTGGAAATACTCCGGATAGTTGAGAAATACAGTGAAACTTCATTTATTCATCAGTGGTACAGATAACATCCTCTGTGTAATCTGTACATCTGTGCTACAGTGAAAATTAGATCAGTTCTGCTGGCACAAGTCTGTCAGGCAAGTGCAGT